>NC_136492.1:142939518-143384518 GCF_053919585.1 Euprymna scolopes
ACATACGTTTCCTGTACCCGCTTAATAGCCTTTCCATTTTCATCATAAATATTACTTCTGAAGGAATACTCCATAATTATCGTGCTAACCTCTTTACTCCAGTTCATTCTAGCAGTTGCAGGTTGGCGGCTGGATGCTCGCTATTGTTGCACCTGCGGGCGTGGGCCCTCCCTTTAAGTTCCAGTCCCATTGGTGCCGTTATTTTCAAATCGTTTGATTACCATTTTATTCATAAGAAGTTTAATGATATTTTCTTTGAAATCAGAATTTTCCTTCTACTAGGTGGTTGATCTTACCAACAACTAACTAACAGCTTTTACAAAAGTCGATATCAGTGCCAACTGACAATAACCAGTAGTGTTTGAATTGCAACATATCTTCCTGGATTTCTAGTACTCTTCAATCCTGCTGATGACTTTTGTAATCTATTTTTGCATTTTTGTAATAGCCGTTTACCATTGATTATTTCCTAACGGCAACTTTTCTGTCATTTGGCACTTACTTAGCTTTAGTTTCTCAGGACTTGAGTGGGTGTCAGTATATGGAATTCTGTATTTTTTTTTACTTTCTCCCATAAACATTTGGATGATAAGCATTTGTTGTTTATGTGAGTTAATTTCTGCATTCAATGATCTTTAACACGGGCTTTTTTTATCATTGCAATAGGTTGTATAAGTCGATCTGCCCTTTGATTCTGATTTGGGGATTTTTAGTTTTGAGTAATGTATACAATGTTCAACGTGCAGCATTTTTGTTTTACTATTTTCTCATTTATTTTTTATTATTTGCTTTTTTACTTTACTGTGTATTATTTTATATTATTGTATTTTATTTTATTGCACATTGTGCTATTTTATTTTATCTTCCCCCATCTTACTCTCATGTTATATAATATTTGCATCGCTTTATCTTTCCGTTTTACTTTTTAATTTTTATCATATTTATATTTTGTCATTGTATTCATTTATCAGATGATTTACAGCAATTTAGTATTATTCCCCCCCTCTAAACTCCATTATTTCCGTGCCCTTCACCAACGGTTTATTAGTTTTGACTGGTTTATTTCTTTACTTACTTTGCTTACATGAAACAATTCTTTCCCACTATATGACCATCTATGTGTTTTCCCCCAATATTACCACTCTCCTGCTAATATTATCCCCCATTTTCATGCTTAGTCAATTTCGTCATACGAACTCATCCTCCATCTTATTCCCTTTACATATAACACGATCGTTTAATGCTCCTCACGTAATTGTACAAATATCCAGCCTCACATTGGTCCAGCGCACCTGGAAACATGCAGATGTTCATACTACATATTTTTATAATTCCAACCCTACCGAATCTTGATTTAATACATTTTGTCAACCTCCAGATAACACACCCACCCCTTCCATCATATCCACGAATTAGTTAGATGTCAGACTGCATTGTATGTAAGCATCATCTCTCTTTTATGATAAGAAACATACGCTTTGAGGTATAAAGAGCGTCTATATAACCCGCTTCCCTTGATGCTATTTCGCTATGGATTGACAGATACATTTTCTAATATAACTCTCTACATATATGCATATAAAAAAATTGAAATGTATGTTTGTTACTTATTTATAATGTAAAGAACTTCTGAACTGATTGCCTTGACATTTTGCTATACCTATTTTAAAATATAATCCAATCGTGTTCTTGCATATTTAAGATGCAAAAATATTACAACAGAAAATAGGATTTATCCATGCTTTGAAAATAACTTATTCAATGTAAGAAATTTAGGTGCTAAATTAGGATTTATCCATATTTTGACGAATGTCTCAATAAAACTACATAGTACTTTCTGCGTTTCATCTTCGTTAGGATTCGTCAAGGCCCGGAAGCCACTCGGGGATAAAGATTATTGTGTGTACAGTCCGTTAGTGTTGGAGATTTGATGACGTGTCTTACTTAAGGAGGCGGTTCATCAGGAATTTGTTCACATTGGACTTGAATATATCCAGGTTGTAGTCAGGTGGGAAACAGGCAGACGGAACAGAGTTCCACAGCGTGCACTTCTAAGAAAGAAACTTTGTTTATGGAATCTACGTTTTGATTTCGGCACAGATAAGGAGTGTTGAAAAATTTTGACAGTGGTCTCAGCTACACGGGTGTTTATCGTGAAAGATTGCAAGGGGGGACCAGAGATTGGAGTTCAGACGAGCACCCGCCATGGTAGTAACGATAAAATAAAGACAAGCTCGCAACGTCTCTCCTGTGGATGAGAGGTTGCAGAGAAGAGAAAAGGGCATCACCCACTAGGCCACGAAGTCTATTCTGTACTCTGTCAAGGCAGGATAGGCTGTTTTTAGCAGCTCCTGCCCAGATGTGATAGCAGTACTCCATCCTTGGACGTAATTGGCTTTTATATAGATAGAGAATTGCATCAGGGGTGAGATATCTTCTGGAGCAGTAGGAGGATCCTATCATTTTTCCAGCGATCTTGGCAACTGACTTCATGTACGTATTCCATTTCAGGTCAGGGGTAAAGGTCAAGCCCAGAAGCTTATCAAAACATGGAGCTTCCCCTAGACGAGAGCCACCCATATCAATTAATGCCAGATGGGGATCAGAGCGTTGATGATGTTAAGATACGAGCTTGGTTTTAGATGCATTAAAAGTAACCAACCACCTCATCCCCCACTGTACCAAGCACTCAAGATCAGAGGAGAGAGAATCTGAGAGAACTTTGTCATTTACGGCGTTTGATGTGTTGTCATAGATGGTCGTGTCATCAGCATAGATGTCAAAGAATGATTTAAATGTGTGTTTTGGGAGATCATTGATGTATATCAGGAAGAGAGTTGGGTCTATGAAATAGGCCCTTATGCCATACCTTATCGAAGGCTTTTGATATGTCAAGAGTCATTGCCCTAGAGAGGAAGCCTTTGTCAAGAGATTCGCTAATCCTATGAGATATAACAGTTAGCACAACTGCTGTAGATCTGGCAAAACGGAAACCATATTGCATGTTACTAAGAAGGTTATTTCTGCTGAGGTGGTTGACTACTTCTCTATTTAATATGGATTCTAGCAGCTTGTAGAATCTTATGAGGATGAAACTTGGAAATATGTGTGGAAGCTGTTGTCATATATTTGTTAAAATTACCACCTAGCTCTTCTAATGTATTGAATATCGTCGAAATCAATACTGAAAATAAATACATAAATTTTTATGCAGAAACATAAAGCAATAATATATATATATATATATATATATATATATATATATATATATATATATATATATATATATAAAGAGAGAGAGAGTAAGTTATAAAATATATATGGCAATTAAGCTACACAGAATATTCTGCGTTTTATCAGGATTCGTCAGGCTTATGCGAAGAGTTGTGGTTGTCTCGCGTTTTTATATACGCACATTCTATTGAGTTTTCAGTTAGCCAATCAGATTCCTAGTTGCCACCGCGCCTTTCCTAATCAGCCAATGGACAGGCACTTACAGGACAAAGATCCAGTTGGCCTTGTGTTCACCCCTTCCTTTGTGTGTGTTTTTTAGCGGGAAGCGTAGATATCTAGTGATTTGACCTATTTAAAACCTAGATGTAGTTAAATGTGTTTTTTATTATTATGTTAGTTTATATATATATATATATATATATATATATATATATATATATATATATATATATATATATATATATATATATACATATAAGAGAGAGAGAGAGAGATAGAAAGAAAAAACCAGAGGCAGAAAGATCTCCAATCTCTGGTCCCCTCTCGCCAATCTTTCACGAGAAACATCTGTCTAGCTGAAACCACTGTCAATAATTTTCCCCACTCTTTATCTGTGCCTAAATCAAAACGTAGATTCCATGAACAAAGCTTCTTTCCTGGAACTGCACGCCTGTGGAACTCTCTTCCATTTGCCTGTTTCCCACCTTACTACAACTTGGATGTCTTCAAGCCAACATAAACAAATTCCTGATGAACGGCCCCCTTTTAGTAAGACACTTTACCAAATCTCCAATACTAACGATTACTACGATACTAACCTATTGATTACTGTACACGAAATAACCCTTATCCCCGAGTGGCTTCCAAGCCTTGATAAGTTGTGACTACAATGTAAAAAAAGGTGAAAAGAGGCGGAAATAGAGGGTGGTAAGGAGAGTCTGCATTGAGAGAAACTAAGTCTTCTTACTCTATCTTATTCATAAGATGCCAAGTTGTATGGAAAGATAGTGTCTAATATATTCGCTTGTCACTTTTGCTCATATTTATTCTCGCGTTTGCATAGAATTTACATAAAAAGTAGGAAGAATAACAAAACAAAAGTAAATAAAAAATAAATACTCTAGAAAAATAAATAGGAAAAAAAAAGGTAAATAATTATGTAAATTGTTTTTGTATATGATATTTTTTTTATAATTTAAACTTTTTATTAAAGGCAGAAACGATATAAATAAAATAACTAAATCAAATCATTGTTACAACAGTATTTCTTTTCTTATTTGTTTGTGTTTTTATATATATATATATATATATATATATATATATATATATATATATATATATATATATATATATATAGTGTTGCGTGTAGGTCAGACGACGTTGCCCGGTAATAAAATACGGTTAAATATGATGTTTTAATTCATGTAGCTTTCATATTTATTATTATCGAGCCAATTTCCATCGATTATTGCATTGTGCCCAATATAAACTGTGTCAATCGCTTTATTACAGATTAGTAAACTATCAATATTTACCAAATAACGTCACAAAAATGTTACAATTATATCACCAAAGGACTACTTTAAGGTTAGTTATTTCCCCAAATGTTATTCAAATACATACGATTTCACGAAGTTATGACATTTTATTCTTTATCAAAGCATGCACATTTTCCACCGCTTTATTGCAGGTCTCTTAAAATGTCGTTTTAGGACTTAAATACAATGTCGAATCATGAAAACTATTTTTTATTATATTTTTCTGTCAAGGAATGTTAAACAAAAGCACATCCTAGGTGCTAAGTCTCAAACAAATAAATTATTTATCGTTATATCCACCATTTTTTAAAATAATTTTAAACACCCTTTTGTTCAACGAGCAAGTCAATTTTTTTTATCTGAAAAGGAATTATGTCTCTGGCGACATAAACTATTTTCCTCTACAGGGCATCCCGTGAAGTAAATTGCTCTCTTCCCTCATAAACCCTTTTCTTTCAATATTGACCAGAGATTTTCAAATGGCGTGATGGTCTGGAAAACACGGTGGCTAGGTCATGAGGGTTTTTCCAATGAAGCTCATAGATTCAAGGAAGGTTGCAGTCGCCCTAGCAGAAAGGGATGGTGCTGTGTCATGCAATAAATATCATCTCAAAGCGATGTGACAACGGTAGCTCATCTAGCGATGATGATAAATGATTATCCAAAACAAGCCGTGTACGCATTGCTGGAAAGTTTTACACCCTTTGCCACTCAGATTGGTCTAACCAACTTATATCCAATGATTCCAATACAAAACATGATGCCTCCACTTCCTTGTTGGCGATGAATTCTGTAAAAGGTCGGAGTTCTCTTCTGGTTCCAAACTATGGCCCATCTATCCGAACCGTCAATAGTAACACGAGCCTCATCCATAAATAGCACACGTTGGAAATCAATTTTCCTGTAATTCTGTGCCATTCGTTTTACCTTATGTCGTTTGCTTAATACAGAACTTGGAATAGGTTTGATGTTCCTTACCATCTCATTCAACACATTGCATCAGGGCTGCCTGGATCTTGGAGTGATTCCAGCTCTTGTAAAAATGAAAGCCCTGGTGCTGTTATGTTTTGATTGACTTTTCCCTATGAATTTTCTGAATATCATGATCTTAAAGGTTTCTCCTGGTGCCTTTATCCTTTTTGGATTTCGTGTTGGGATTTTTCACAAATGAAGATCCCTGACTATATCTTTGATGGACAATCCTTCTGCAAGTCCAGCTACTCTTTTGTGTTTCAATAACCTTCAACTGCATGTTTTTGGCATTGTCAGAGATCTGCAATAAAGCGATGGACAGCATATATTTCTTTGATAATAAATAAAATGCTATAACTACATGACTGGAATAAAATTTGAGGAAATAACTAACCTTGAAGCAGTCGTTTGATGTTACAATTTTAATTTTTTGTGACGTATATTTAGTGAAATATTGATATTTTACTAAACTGCAATAAAACGATTAACACAGTTTATAGTAGTGATTTCAAAATTAAAAAAATATAACTTCTTTCTTGTTAATTAACCCCAAACAAAGCAAAGTACCGCTTGAACGTGAGGGGCTACAAGAACTCTATGTAGAGAGTCCAGTAGACAGATGACTGTTTAAACTCTACTTGAATGTCAAGGAAGCAGGGATCCAGGAGGGAATTCAAAGTTTAGGAGAAAAAAAAAAACTATAATGATTTTCGACATCTTGGGATCTTTACAGTGTAAAGGTGTGATTTTCCTGCTTGTTGGGTCAGTTAGGATTATTTACATCGGGAGAGGATAGGTGTCTTAAGTTTGTCAGAGCACATTCCATCAAAATACTAGTAAAACAGACACAGAGGCACAACATTTGGACGTTGGTACAGAGGTTGGATTTTAGTTATTATAAGATTGGTGCTACTTTTTAATCCTTGAGATTACTGATTGATGTATAAACCCAGATGTGGCAATAATACTCTATGCATCGGCGAATGGTGGCCTTGTAGCGATATATGATATTCTCAAGTGTAAGCAATTTTCTACAGTAGAGAGAACCAAACTTCATCACGTTAACACTGGTAATACCCTCAATGTATTTATGTCAATTCATGTGAATGTTAAGCTGAGGAGTTTGTTAACAAAGAGCTTTCAGGTATCGTATTATTCATTATGACGATAAGTGGTTGAGAACGTTTCTTGTAATTGGTAAAAGAAAGAAGCATTAAATGTTATCATTCATTTACGTTTCTATTCCACCACGGACTGGAGGTTTTCCTCTAAGGTTTCAGCTAAATACATGTTCGTTTTTTTCACCCTTGTATCCGTTATGGTGTCATCAGCAGATACACTAATTTCAGAAGACAATTGTATCAGGAAGATTATTTATGAATATTAATATTAAAGGTCGGAGAATCAACTCAAATGTAAGCAATTTTCTACGGTAGAGTGGTACACCCGCATTTATGCTGTGTTGTTTTTACGTACAACCATCGATAATATTTTTATTGTCTGAGTACGATCCGATCATATTAATCCAGTAATAGCATAAGAATTAATTTTTAAAAGAAGAACTTCATGCCAGATCCTGTCAAAAGCATTAGATATATCTATTGCTGCTGCCTTAGCCTCCTTTGTCTTATACAATGCATGGTATATATTTTCCGAGATTAAGGTTATAAATATCTGCAGTAGAACGAGCTTGCCTAAATCATACTATCGGAAATAAATTTATTATATATCAGGTGGTGGACCAGTCTTCCATGGGGCACCACTCATGTGATCCCTAATGGCTTTCCAGTCTGCCTTCTTGAACATCTTCTCGTTTTATGTAATTGCTCTTTAACTTAAGGTGATACCTATTAATATCACAGGTTAATCAGCATTCTCGAGTGGACTATGAACGTCATTTACACAATCCTCAGGAAATTTGGTCAGATATAGATCTCGAAGTAATGCGTGCTGATCCTGACAGTCGGGTTAACGAATGGGATATAGAAAAGTTATATACGATGCTACCAGCTGCAAAAGAGTAACTAGAGAAGGCAAGCCAATTACTGTGGTGGGCATTGTAATTACCAAATACATGTACTGTGTAGGGAGAGTGCTCGATCCATGCTGTCATAGACATGTTTTTATTAGGGTACAGCCAGTCCAGGGTTGAAGGAGGACGGCATAGAAAATATAAATAATGCAAGTTTAGTCTGAAGTACATGAAGGCTTGATCGTCTGATTCTAGTTTGAATTTTCGAATCAGGGGGAGAGTATCACGAATATAGACTCCAATTCAGTGCATCTGTTCGACTGAGTCTTTACGGCTAAGTGAAAGAAAATCAGGCATATTAAAGCGGTTGGATCGAGAGGAGGTGCATAGATTAGTTTCACTTAACGCTAAGATATCCGTTTGTTGGGAGAAATATCTACATCGTCCATGAATACGAACCTCAAGGTAGTAGGTGAGTTAAATTTGTTTGAGCGCGCATCTAGTTTGATCTTATTTCCTGTTTATAATATTTTATAGTTGCAATTTGAGAGTTTCAGTGTTAGATATAGTATGTATGCACACCCACACATACACACAAACCAATTAGCCACACATCATCAGCATGATTGTGACCACGGAAAAGTCCACCAAGAAATAGGTGCAAAGTTCCTTTCCATGCACGACAACTATTCCGATATTATACAGCAAATGATAGATCAGGCACTCGATGCACTAGCAAAGAGTTAGAGCTTCTGTACTGTCAGTTGGAATACAACAACCAGACCAACTCCTAAACCAGCACCATTAAATCAATCAAAGAATATCGATCCAATTAAATCGCGCAAACATATGTGGCACAGCAAACACCCCCAAAATGGGAAGGGAACAAGGTAGAAAGTAAGGGACGGCGTTCCTTTGTATAGTTATTACTCTGAAAACAAGACAAAGCACTGGGTGTTCCTGCTGAGTCCTTAAACAGTTTAGGTTTTCAAGACGATAATTTGAGTTACTAACTCTATGCAGGTTGTTCACTAGGACTAAGACTGAGGAAGCTTTTCTTTCTCATCATTTGATATCATGACGTAAGTGATCAGCAGCACAAGTTTGATGTCAGAGTTCTTCTCCTAGATGACGGGATCTATGGGTCTATCAGAACAGAGAGGGGTAACCCCGTACCTAGATTCAATTCCAAGTATTTTTCATTGTGCATGGCTAGTTAGTACTTAGAATTATTAGTATCTACAATAAAGTATTTCCTCTGCACAAAAAATTATAAGTAAAATAAAAATCGAAAATGGGAGACATTCCGTTATAAGTGAAAAGAATGAGGGAATATGTAAAGCATGGTTTGTAAACAATTGATTTAATTTGGGATAAAATGGTTAAAAATTATTAATAAACCCATTAGTAAAATATTAAAAAAAAATGAATAAAGGTGAGAATATGATTCAAAATGCTATAGAAAATAAATTGTGTATTCGTGCCATATCGGACAACACGGCATACTTAAATGCATATGTAAAGGAAACAAGATATTATATAGTTTGGCGTATAGATATAAACTATAAATAATAAATATCCACTTCATAATCGCATCTATATATATTAGCTATATATAAGTATTTACTTAAGTCCCTATTAATTGAATAGCCACTGAACATGCCATTAATAAGAATTAGTTGAATTGATGTCTTATTTTTTTTTCATACAAATAATTATTTTTCATACTGAAAGAGATTAACTGTAAAATTGCTTCCATCGAAAGTGCTTTTTGCCAGACTTTGAAGCTGTGAACACATTTCCGCGAGAGGGCTTCTCTGAGTGCTGCAACATAATTATCATGCAACCAAAGGTTAACAAATTCTTGGATTAAACCGCCCCATAGGTAATCAAACGCGGTTCACTGATCAGTGTTTGTACTCACATAGTTATGCACACATTGTGTCTGATAACAATACGATCTTATTAATCTGTATCCTCTGATGGCTCTTGGCCTTAATAAGTTATGACTAAATAGTAAAAAATACATTTAATTGCAGGAATATACGGCATACATTCCTAGCAGAAGTCCAAATATTGATATTATTCTATTTTGAACTAATCGTGGAACATCCAATTTTTTAATCGTTCTGGCTTTTCCGAATACTCAATGTTGTCATTGTCGTTGTGGTCGAGCATCATTGATGATGAATCTTAGGCATTCATTTCTCCAATATTTTTCTGTTACGAATTATTTGTAGAACTTACAGGATGGACAACGTAAATATTTCCAACATGCGTTAGTGAACGTGTTTCTGTGACACAACATGAATTCAAGATGCCACACTCATATTGTCAGTTCGTGTCGTAAGTCACTGAGCTATTGTTACCTTATTGCTTTCTCTGTTAAGTATACAATGATATTATAAAATTACTGCCTCAAAACGATATCGATACAGTTTCGGCGAAATTCTTGGTTAGTTTGTCCTGCACCCTACTTCCGATTCAGCCCTGCTCTTCTGTTTCTTCGTAACTTCGCACAGAATGACGGAGTCAAATATGGTTTCGATTCTGTTAGATTAACCTCAGTCCTAGAGCCGGTCAACCGAAACAAAGGAAATGGTTGTCGACAGAACAGTGTGAGGGTCTTTGCTTTTCGATTTGAAAAAACACTGATGTGAGCTGCCAACCACCCCTAACCATTTCATGCTGTCACGATTTGCGGAATCCGCTGTCAACTACCTTATCGCAGTCCACAAAATAAAAAAGAAATGATAAGTATAGTTCTTAAATTCAGAGTTTTGAAATTATCTAGTCGCAGTGAAAACGGCAGATGTGTTCAATCCTAATCCGTACGAGATATTAAATGGCATCCTTTAGAACAAAGATAGGATAACTGAGCACATGACGTCACAAATTTATGATGCAATACATCAAACCAGCGGGTAAATGTATCATCTATGCTGTTATGTGATATACTATGAGTACAAATAAATTCGATAATAAAGGTCTAATAAAGGGTAGATTAGATATGGAAAATTGGGATTAAAATGTAATCCTAAATATGTGTTCGATAAGTTCTATTCTACACATCTTTCACGGTCTCATTTTCCGGTAAATTTATTCACCCCCCATCCATTACTGTTTCGTATTCACCTGTTCGAATGCATTAGTCGTCATTATTAGTCGTAATTATCAGTTGTTATTTTTATTCGCCATTATTAGTCGTCATTATTAGTCATTATTATTAGTTGTCATTATTAGTCATTATTATTAGTCGTTATTATTACTTGTTATTATTAGTCGTCATTATTAGTTGTCATTATTAGTCATCATTATTAGTAATTATTATTAGTCATTATTATTAGTCATCATTATAAGTCGTTATTATTAGTCGTCATTATTAGTCGTTATTATTAGTTGTCATTATTAGTCGTCATTATTAGTCGTTATTATTAGTCGTCATTATTAGTCGTTATTATTGGTTGTCATTATTAGTCGTCATTATAAGTCGTTATTATTAGTCGTCATTATTAGTCGTTATTATTGGTTGTCATTATTAGTCATCATTATTAGTCGTTATTATTAGTCGTCATTATTAGTCGTTATTATTGGTTGTCATTAGTCGTTATTATTAGTTGTCATTATTAGTCGTCATTATTAGTCGTTATTATTAGTCGTCATTATTAGTCGTTATTATTGGTTGTCATTAGTCATTATTTTCAGTTGTCATTATTAGTCGTTATTATTAGTTGTTATTATTAGTCGTCATTAATAGTCATCATTATTAGTCGTTATTATTGGTTGTAATTATTAGTAATCATTATTAGTCATTATTATTATTCGTTGTTATTAGTCCTCATTATTAGTCCTCATTATTAGTTGTGATTATTAGTCCACATTATTTGTCGTAATTATTAGTCATCATTATTATTCATTATTATTAGTCGTTATTATTAGTCGTTATTATTAGTTATAATTATTAGTCGTTATTATTGGTTGTCATTATTAGACGTTATTATTAGTAATCATTATTAGTCGTTTTTATTAGTCATTATTATTAGTCGTCATTATTAGTTGTAATTTTCAGTCGTCATTATTAGTCATCATTATTAGTCGTTATTATTGGTTGTTATTATTATTCGTCATTATTGGTCGTTATTATTAGTCATCATCTTTAGTCGTTATTATCAGTGGTTATTATAAGTTATAATCCTTAGTAATCATTATTAGTCATTATTATAAGTCGTTATTATTAGTTATCATTATTAGTCGTTATTATTAGTTATCATTATTAGTCGTTATTATAAGTTGTCATTTTTAGTCATCTTTATTAGTCATTATTACTAGTCGTTATTATTAGTTGCTATCATTAGTCGTCATTATTAGTCATCATTATTAGTCATTATTAGTTGTCATTATTAATTGTCCTTATTAGTCACCATTATTAATCGTTATTATTAGTTGTCATTATTAGTCGTTAATATTGGTTGTCATTATTAGGTGTTATTATTAGTTGTCATTATTAGTCGTCATTACCAGTCGTTTTTATTATTCGTTATTATAAGTCATAATTATTAGTCGTCATTATCATTCATCATTATTAGTTGTTATTATTAGTTGTCATTTTTAGTGGTCTTTATTAGTTGTTATTATTAGTCATTATTATAAGCCATCATTATTAGTCGCCATTTTGAGTCGTCATTATTAGTCATCATTATTAGTCCTTATTGTTATTCAGTATTATTAGTCATCATTATTAATCGTCATTATTAGTCGTTATTATTAGTCGTTATTATAAGTCATCATTATTAGTTGTCATTATTAGTCGTTATTATTATTCGTTATTATTAGTTGTCATTATTAGTGGTCATTATTGTCATTATAAGTGGTCATTATTAGTGGTCATTCTTAGTCATCATTATTACTTTTTGTTATTAGTTGTTATTATTATTCATTATTAGTCGTCATTATTAGTCGTCATTATTAGTTGTTATTATTAGTCGTCATTATTAGTCCTTATTATCATCTGGTATTTTTAGTCATCATTGTCAGTTGTCATTATTAGTCGTTATTATTAGTCGTTATTATAAGTCATAATTGTTAGTTGTCATTATTAGTCGTATTATTATTCATTAGTATTAGTCGTCATTATTAGTCACCATGATTAGTCATCATTATTAGTTGTTATTATTATTCGTTATTATTAGTCGTCATTATTTGTGGTTATTATTAGTCGTTATTATTAGCCGTCATTATAAGTTGTCATTATTAGTCGTTATTATAAGTCGTCATCATTAGTGGTTATTATTGGTTGTCATTATTTGTCATCATTATTAGCCATTATTATTATTCGTTATTATTATTCGTCATTATTAGTAATCATTATTAGTCGTCATTATTAGTAATCATTATTAGTCATAATTATTAGTCCTTATTAGTCATTATTAGTGGTCAATTATTGGTGGTCATAATTTGTTGTTATTATTAGTCATCATAATTAGTAGTCATTATTAGTCGTTATTATTAGTCGTCATTATTAGTCGTTATTATTAGTCATAATTATTAGTGGTCATTATTAGGCGTATTTATTAGTCATAATTATTAGTCTACATTATTAGTTGTTATTATTAGTTGTCATTATTAGTCGTTATTATTAGTCATTATTATTAGTCTTCATTATTAGTTGTCATTATTAGTCATCATTATTAGTCATCATTATTAGTCTTTATAATAGTCGTCATTATTAGTTGTCATTATTAGTCGTTATTATTAGTCATTATTATTAGTCGTTATTATTAGTCATTATTATTAGTCATTATTATTAGTCATTATTATTAGTCGTTATTATTAGTCGTTATTATTAGTCATTATTATTAGTCATTATTATTAGTCGTTATTATTTTTCGTCATTATTTGCAATTGTTTTACATTTTCATCCATCTTTGTCAATATTATGTAAGAATTTCTTTTTACGTGTTTGTCCTCACGCATACATACACATACATGTATATTACATTTTTATAGAAAAAACTCTCAATCTGCTCGTATATTTTATTGCATCTATTTTTCATTTCCAAAACCATGCTCACTAAAACGTTTATTACAACAGATAAGTTTAGATGAAGAAAAAAGAATGTTTGTCTAAATATTCGAGGCTTTTTCAGCTAGAAAATCAACCATTAAATGAAATTAGTTTAAATTAATATTTTTAACTTTAAAACAAACAACTTACAACATATCATTAATTGAATAAACCATATCTTCGTATAACCCGAACTTCGTAAAATTTCCATAGGCGCGTCTAGTTTAATCTAAACTTATTTTTGCTTCATTTATTGAAGAGTCTTTTCAAAAACCAATGAAAGGATTTACATAAAAACACACGATTATAAAAGAATGAATAAAAAATATCAACTTTAAATGTATTCATTGATTTTGTTCATATTAATTTTTTTTTTAAATTTCCAAATTACACGTCAAAAACCTTTTTTAATGTGTTCATAAAGAGATGTTATTTTTTTTTCCATTTCGACCAATCACGAATCTCGGACGATGATGACTCGAGCATTCATCCTGTCACATGCAGGAAGAAAAAGAAGATATAAAATAAAAAGAAATGGTCTTTTAAAAGAGTGTGATACTTTTAATTTAAAACTTTTCACAAACCCACAAAACATTAAATAACTCTAAATTATCACACTAGCTGACCTACTTTCATGCAGAATGGACACATCAACCAATTATCAACCAATTAGTGATAATAAATATAAGAGCTGATCGACTGAGCTTCAATTTATTACCTAGCGCTAAAAATCTGCAAAAAATTACAATCTAGCTACAACAACTGTTAATAATTTCCCTTACTTTCTGTCAGAGGCTAAAACTAAACGGCAATTCGATGAGCTAAGTTTCTTACACTCATAAACTCTTATATTTGACCGCCTTGTAAAAAAATCAAAACAAAATGCCTATTTAACTTTTCTTGTATGATTCGACTCTCCAAGGAATGCAAGTAGTTGTAAATATTTTCTTATTCATGACCATTAGTGTGCACAGTGTTATCTGGTTAACCCAATCATAAATTCTTGTCTTTAGGTATGTAAATGATATCTTGAGCTGTACGGATTATCGATTATCCAAGGCCACTCTCTATGGCATTTCTTTCCACGTTGTATGTAACGAAGAGTCGCACTTTGTGCGAAATGTCGATGAAAATATTTTAACGATTTTCATTTGACTATGGATGCCAATGCGCGATTATACTGGGATTTAATTCAAATTGAACCTGTAAATAAAATATACAAATACCGAAACCAGTATGCAACATTGATGAGTGTTAATGGACTCATTAAGAAGATATACATGTTAAAATAACTTTTAAAATTACATATTTATGCTTAGAAAAATGGCGATACTTTAGTAGAGATTATTTATAAAAATTACACATTCGTTTTTGTATTTACTTTTGCTGTGATATTTCGTTTCATTACGCAGTTTATTTGTGAACGAAAACAGTATGTTGGACAGTTAAACTCTTTATTCATTATAAAATAGGGGAAAACCCTTAAAATCATAGGAGAAAAACGTTTTAATATATTGAATGATTAAATAGAAAAACATTCTCGATTCGAATTTATGATGAACATTACCGTATTATTAATAGATAAGTTAGAATGATACATAATTTTACTGGAAGCAGTTGCGATCATGTTTAAGCTTACGAGTATTTTGAAACCAAGTCCTGCAAGCATTTCTATTGATTGACTTGCCGACATTAACTCAGGACGAGTTTAGCCTAGCCCTCCCATAGAACAGAAGTCTTGGAGTAAGGCAGACCACAGCAGTCAAGACTTGCGACCACCGTAGACTTGATAACCTAGACTAAGTGTTACGTTAGCTTTGATGGTGTATAACCACGTCTTCAACTGGCCTCCCGAGCACCTTTGCTAATCTTGGAGCTGTGCTGATCCTATTGTCTCGTGTATGAGTCTTGTGTTGCACCGTGCAACAGCATGTCCGAACCAACGATGACTCTTCTTTAAAAGAGCTTAGTTCATGGGGGTGATAGTGCGTCGTGTACAGATTGGTGTATTGAGGATGAAATGGTGCTAGCGAACCTGAAGAATTCGGCGAAGCCAGTATAGGCGAGGCTAACGAAATAGGAGGCCAGTGAATCTGAGAGCGTGACGTCATCACCAAAGCAAGATATAGGTAAAGTGTGTCTATCAGTAGCTGTTTCGTCTACAAAGATTTCAGTTTGGTGTCACACATGGTTTATTCTTGTTTTGTTCCAAATTGTCGGGGAAATTATCCAAAAGGCCTCAAGGTACATATATTTTCTTTCCCTAAAGAGAAGGGGCAAGTCTCTATTTGGATACGTGTCATTAGAAGTGAAAATTTTATTCTAACCAAATATAGTAAAGTAATAACATTATTTTTATTAATTAAACGCGTATTTAACTAGAACTGTATTTAAGTACTTTCAAAACGTATGATAACATCTTTAATATAAATTAAAGAAACAATATTATTTATTGATGATACAGCAAATATTATGTTGATATTTTTAACTGTTTATTTTCTTATGAGGCTAAAAAGTCTATCAGGAAGGTTGAACATTTAATTTAATTTTGTTTTAGTTTTTAAAATTATAAACAAATAATTTTTACATTAGAATATTTTTCAAAGTTGCTCTTAATAATAAATAAAACTTTTCATTGAGTATGTCCACATATTTTAAAGTGACATGTACTTTTCGAAAGAAATGTCATGTTTTGAAAATGAAAATATGGAACACGTGGTCGTCGAAAATATGTTTTAGTCGTGGGCATTGAAATATATTTAAATGTGTTAAAATTTTGTTTGTGTGTTACCATTTTAAGCGTTAAATAATTTACGTTATTAAAAAATATAATTGTCGAAGAAATACTCAATTCTTTCGAAGAAGTTTAAAAAAATTAATTTTTAATTAAATGTTCGGTATGAACTAAAAATAAAGGGTACATTAAATTTTAGTTAATAGAACAAGAAAGGGACACAAAACAGGTAGTTTTTAACAATGTTCAACAAAACACAGACGTGGTGGAAAATAACAACAAATATAAAAAATAAATGTTCCTATTTACTTGCCTCCCCACGAGGGAACAGTTAGACACAAGGTCGGTTTTAATGTGGGGAAATCTAGCTCTCCAAAAAAGCTACTCTGAATAGGAACAACAGTTAAAATTAAAATTGTCTCAGTCATGAAGAATTTCTCCTCTACTGACCAAAGACAGAAAAAAATAAAGTGTAGCATCAGAACAGATACTACATTGTGATCTTGTCCCGAAAATAATTGTTACCAAAGACACGTTACTATTCTTCCAACTGCGTTTTAACTTACGTATTTCTTTACTTCAAAACAAAAATGGCGTCAAGTATATTGGAATGAAAAAATTGGTGATCTCCTTACAGTCATTGGTAATCGCTCAAAAATCCAAAATAAAAGAGAATGAAGAAATGTTAGTTTTAAAAACTGACGGGTCACCATGTTCTCCGTTTTGGGGCTTTTTTTTCTAGCAGTATCTTTCAACCCTCAAAAAATCCTTTAAAATTACCACTATCACAGATTTTAGGGGTGATAGAAAACGAAAATAACGCTTAAAAATCCAGGAAACAAGTAGTTTCCCTAATATGAATAAACTATAGTTTCACAAAGTGAGGTATCACTTTTCTATATCAATTTAACGTACAACAAGCATCCATTGCATGTTTTGGCAGATGCTAATCTTCTTTTTCATGTTAACTCATGTAATGATGGTCACAGTATTTAAAAATAGAAAAAAAATGATTATCTAGAGTTCTTCAAATTTTCTTTTAAACAATTTTTTATTAATTTTTGCATTAATAAAAATAAATTAATAAAAAAATAACATTTCAAACATTCAACTAAATTTTATTATTTGTAGTATTCTGACTATTGTACTCGCCTTGCATGCTTATCTCACAGTGATTTGGCTGATGTAACCTCCGATCTTCATCAGGAACAGATTCCCGAGTTTGACAAAACACATCTGATGAAGGTCGGAAGTTAAATCGGCTGAAACGTTGTGAAATAAACACGCAAAATAAGAACATTAGTCCGAATAATACAAATTATTAATCCTCATCTTCAAAGTTCCCAAAGGTAACATTCAACTCATGTGATTTTTCTCTAAAATTTATTAAACAAATATTTCTGCACTAGTAACTTTTATTAGTCGTTTGTATTTAAATTGTTATTTTATTTCAATTTTTTGTATTTTATCCTTTTTCATTCATTAAAATTATTTATCGTTTGTTTTCATTTTTTAATATCATTCATCGTTTGTGTTTAATATGTTTTTAATTGTTTGTTTCCTAAATTCATCATTCAGTTTTATCAGTATTAGATTGTTTATTGCTAAAATTACCTAATCTTGCATAGATAATATTTATATTTTATATTGAATAAAGTTCAGTTTCAGTATTGATCGAACATTGTTCCTTTCTCTTCTTTTAAAAATGTTTTAATACATTTTTTCAAAAGGTCCTAATGTAGTATCGATAGTCTGACCGTCTGACAAATCTTACCTACATTGGCTGCAGACATTTTTCAGTTAGCAGGCCTTCTATATCTCGGTGGCCGTGGTATAGGTCAAACATTAATCATTTTCCAAGATCCGAAGCTATTTCTGTCGAATAATAATGAGAACAGAACGAGTGAATCAATTGAAATATTTGGGAACAGAAATGACGGAAATTCACACTTAGATGAGCAATCAATGCAACGATCCTCGTTATATCTTTTTTTTTATGTAGGCATCACCACTTATCAAGGCCAAGTGGCCACTCGAGGATAAAGGTTAAAGAGTGTACTGTAGAAATTGGACAATGTAGTTATCGTTAGTAATGGAAATTCGGTAAATTTGTTAATTTATATGGAACGGCGCATCAAAACTTGTTTACGTTAGACTTATATTGTAGTCAGCTGGAAGGCGGGAAAACGGAAGACAGTTCCATAGGCCTCCAGTTCTAAGAAAGAAGCTTTGCTCATGGAATCTATGTTTAGGTTTAGGCACAAATAAAGAGTGCTGGAAATTAGTGATAGTGTTTCATGCGGGTGTTTCTTGTGAAAGTTTGGCGAGGGTTGACCACAGATTGGAGCTCAGCCGAGCACTTGGCATGAAAATAAGGATAAAGCAGAGACAAACTCGCAACATCTTTTCTGTGAGAAAGAGGTTGGAGGGACGATGTCTATTTTGAACTCTATCAAGGCAGAACAAGTCCTTTTTAGCAGCTCCTGCCCAGATGTGGCAACAGTACTCTATCCTTGGACCTGGCTCTTATATAGATAGAGAATTTCATCAGTAGTGAGATATCTACTGGATCGATAGAAGGATCCCACCATTTTTCCAGCGGCTTTGGAAACGGATTTAATGTATGTGTTCTATTTAAGATCAGGAGTAAATGTCAAACCAGAAGCTTGTCAAAACATGAGGCCTCCCCAAGACCAGAGCCATTCATTTCAATTGATGATGGGGATCAGAGCGTTGATGATGTAAATATAAAAGCTTAGTTTTAGATGCATTAAAGGTAACCAGCCACCTCTTTCCCCATTGAACCACATGCTCAAGATTAGAGGAGAGCGAATCAGTGAAAACTTGGTCATTTACGGTCTTAGGTGTGCTACCATAGATGGTAGTGTCATCAGCATAAATGTCTACGAATGATGATTACGAATCTGTTTATGATCAAAGAAAATTCCTAAAGATAATGGAATTTCGTTAAATAACCAAAATGCAAAATGTTCGAACATTCAAATGTCGTTGACACATATAAACTGCCAAGAACAACATTGCACTAATGAAGAATGAAAGCGATCAGATATATTTTGAGAGTATTTCAGAAAACTTCATTTGAGATCAGCTAAGTGTGCCATTTGGATGTTGCTATATTACTGGCATTAGAGATTTTGGCTTACAAAGCAGGATACATTTAATACAATTAATTTACGTATGTAAGTTTCAAAAGAAGAAAACCGTTGTTTATAAATTAAGCAGATCAATTTGTTTTCCGTGACCATTAACATAGACAATTTTACTTTTATTTTAATTGACTTGAAACGAAATATTCTTCCTAGATGACCTAGCTTTTTATTCTGTAATTGAAGTTTATTTGAAAAATGAATATAAATTATGTTTAGATGTAGTTTTTCCTCTGACTATTCGTTTGGTTCAATGCTGCTAAAAGTATGGCCACTGTACGTAACAATTATACCTTGAACGCTAGATTTTGTCTTCACTCATTAGTTGTTTTATATCGTGAAACGTTCTTCAGTCGAAATGCGTTTAATCATGAATAGAATATCTGTACGTAGGCAGTTATGCCACATATCTCAAACTCACTCGAATTTGCATACTTTAGATGCATTCATCTCCAAATAGGTTGTTATACAATTTAGAAAATACTAAATACTAACAATACTGACAAGCTAAACAATTTTATTAATAAATAGTCGTATAGTGGCCAGGCGTTGCCCTGGAGAGGATATTAAGTGAAGAAATCCTCGATCCTAACGTTGAAATATCGGATTATTTTGTAGTATATGCTTATCCGGTAGGAACGTCGACGCCCATAAAAATAATTAAGAAAACTCTTTTTTGTTTAATTGTCAGCCAGGACTTAGTGTTGGAGTTAATTAAACCGTGTTTCACCTAGAAATATATGGAATTGTTAAAAATCAATTTCACTAAACGGAGAAAAATAAACGATGAGGAATAGATAAAATATTACTTCTTTTCTGGTTATTTGGCGCGAATGGAAACTCCGGGATGTAAATAAAAACCACTTGTTTGGGGGAGTTGTAGCTCGGGAGGTACGGTGAAGGTTTCATTGGCAAGTTGTTTCTGTTGCTTAAAAATTAAGTGTGAATCTTAGAAGGCAATGCCACTAAATGTAAACTAAAAAAGAAAAATCGTGCCTAAAAAGCTAAAAGAAAAGAAAGAAAAATCAGATAACGGTAAAGAGTCCAAATTAGATACGGGAGTGATTCTATAAAGTAATATTTAAGTAGCAATAAAGATAAAAAAGAAAAGAAGAAAATATGTTTAAACGAGTGCTATACAAGGCGATTTGTACAAAATATAATGTGATCACAATGGATTGAAAATTGCACTGTTATGAAATTCTGCATTCATAACTTGAAAATTTTATCTCTCTGTTACAGATATTGACGGTTTGAGATTTTTAGAAGGGCGTGCGTGAAAAGCAGAGATAAATAATTACATTTCTTGAAAAGTGCATTGAGAATAGTGGTGTCTATATATAAAAATAAATTATGAATCACAAAAGAAGCCTCGTTTTAATGGTAGCACTCCCATCTTTGTAGTTCTTTCACTTTTTTAGTTAAAGAATAGGCTTCAATTTTGAAACGACCCTCAAATGACAAAGCGTTCTCCAGACGACCATGCACAAGCATCGTTCATCCGTGGCAAAAGTATATTGATAATGATGTTGACTATAGATGGAAAAAATAAATTTAGGAGCATAAAAGATTGCTCATTTTATTTCTACCATTACTGTCTTCGTAGCTCTTCAACTGTTTTAGTTATAAAAAATAAAAGACTATTTTTAGAAATGTTCTGGTAAACAGATATGTATACATGAAATTTGCTGAAAAATGGCGCATCTATCAATTTCTTATTTTTCTCCAAGAAAACTGTTTTTTAAAGAAATGAAAACTAAGAATTAAGAATAGGATCAAACGAGATTTCAAGACATCTTACGAAAACACATTTTATTTTGTTGTGTGTTCATAAACTATATTGTTATTATATTTCGTATTCTGATGACCTTTATAATGAAGCAGACATCGATGAGGAAAAATAAAAACGCATATGCAGGGAACATTCAATAAGTTTCCAAACTTTTTCGTACAGGTATTTAAAATTGTCATAGACTCTAGAAACTTCAGTATGGTATTGCTATACACCTTCTGAGATGACTGAACACTTTTTATAATTTCATGTTTAAATATCAGTTACAGCAAGAATTGAAATACACCTTACTAAAGTCTGATTTTCACAGCTGATGAACTTTACATATACTATCTAGATATGAGGATTATTTAGAAGAACAGTATGCAATAAAATTCTGTTTTAAACTTGGAGGAAATGCCAGAGAAACATATAGAATGATTCAGACGTCTTTTAGCTCATCTTGCATGAATAGAACATCAGGTTTTGAGTGGGATAAGATTCAAAGAAGGCAGCGGGGCTGTGATGCATGATGAGAGATGTAGGAGGTGTAAGAAAGTCAGAACACCAGAGTTGATTGGCCAAATAAAGAATTTCATAGATAAGAGCCGTCGTATGTCTGTAAAGACAAAAAGTGCACAGTTAGATGTCAGTGTGAGAATTGTACACAAATTTATTTGCGGGGAACTGAAAATGTCAAAGATTTGTGCAAAGTTTGTCCCATAGAACTCATAGAGGATTACAGACTATTTGACCAGCATGGGCATCACGACACTTACTCGCTCTCTTTATAATCAAGACCTTGCTTCCTGTGACTTTTCGTTAAGCTCAAGTAAAACCTTAGAGGCTGTCGTTATGAGATAATTGAGGAGATGAAAGACGCTGTGAGGAGGGTCATTTATATGCTTAAAGGACTTCCATGGGGCCTTCCAGAAGTTGTTGGAACCGAGGAACAAATGAATTGCAGTCGGAGGAGATTACTTAAAAAGGATTAGAGTTCCATGTGTGTACTATCAATACAAGTGGCCATACGAAAAAAGCCTGGAAATTTATTGAGGGCATCTCGTATATATATATATATATATATATATATATATATATATATATATATATATATATATATATATATGTGTGTGTGTGTGTGTGTGTGTGTGTGTGTGTACTTGGAAAAATTCAATTATAAGTGACACGCTTCTTGATGTTGTAGATTCAATACTCAATGCCAACGATAGTCAAAATACAATTGTGAATTGCTTAAGACTTCCACTAAGTCATGGCTGACGGAAAGAGAAAATGCTACCCTCGTTGTTTAAATAAAGAGTTCCGTTCAAAATTCCGTGCAACTTTTAGAAATCGACAGAATGATTCCCGAGTTCTACAAGATACATATGGAATAAGTCGACCGAAACCGTTTGAAAATAACATGACAGATAAGAACAGTCTCAAGAATAAATCCTTTCGTATGTTGAGGCTCTATCTCGAATAATGAGCATTTATTTGGAATATTGAGCATTAAGAATATGATTGAATCTAAAATTATTCATATTTTCATATTTATATCTGTAGATATCTATTTTGAATATATATATATATATATATATATATATATATATATATATATATATATATATATATATATACATAGTTTTAGATTTCGTTTAAACTTCATTGGTTACTTTGCCTCTAAAAATTATTTACCTTGAATTATGTATACATGGATAGATAGATAAAAATAGATAGATGGATAGATAGGTAAATAATTGATATGAATTGACGACATTTTAAAATACATACCTCAGTCAAGGAGAGTATTTTAAGAGAATTAGAAAGAAATAACGAGAGAAGTAAAGAGGATGCAGTTAACACCTTTTGTTACGTCTTTACTCGTCCGTTTTCTAAATATTCTTTCGAGTGAATAAATTAAAACTTCCCAGTATGCTAATGATTAAGTAATCCTTCCTATTATACATCTTTAAAAGGTGGCATTTATAACAGGTAAAACGTGGTCTCATTCGCCTAATTAAAGATGAGATGACTCAGAAAGCCCGGTCGTATAATACGCTTAAACATAATATTTTAATTTATGAATATTGCGTATGTCTTATAGAATCAATCCTCTATTGATTATTATATATTACGAGAAATAATTTTCCCGGTGGACTAATAAAAACTAAATAAAATAAATAAAAAATAATAAGGATAATGCCGTTCTTCAAATTCCGTCTTTGATGGTTTACAATAACACATCAGCTGATATTTGGGATTGGCGATGAATGCTCTGGAAAACACTCACTGCTGATAAATATTTAGTTTAAAAATATAAAAACGAAGAAATGATTTTCTGTGATATTAAATGGTTTCCCTCCTTAAATCGTAAATTGAACTCATCAATAAGAAAAAATAAAATAAAATGGTGAGGTACATCCGAGCTTGAACAGGAGGATCATTCAATCTGTACTTGAATGCTCTACCATTTAGCTATATCTCCAGATTGTAATAACTTTTTAAAAGAAGAAATGATTTGTTGATATTTTATTATCTCCCTTGCCGGTATAACGTAAAATATCTATATGTAAATATTTATTTTTTATCCATAAGAGAGAATTTTTTTAAAGATCGGATGTTTTGGATTTTCGATTTTTATCATGTGGATTTCTGTACAAGACATATCTAAGATTACTGCTAGACATGTAACGTAGCTTTGCTTGAAATTAAAAAAAAAAAGATAGGCCGAGCGGTTTCGGAACCTATGAGGAAAGAACTATAAATGATGTGACATGAAAATAACAGCAATCTTTCCACTGTTAATCGAGCGAAATAATTAAGAAAAAAATAATTCCTTTCAGAAATCTAAAAATGGGGAAATGATCTTCTTAAAAAGATTTTTATTATGAATTTTTATTCGAATTATCGATGTTTCGATTTCTAAAAATCGATCGTATTGTTATAAACTGATCAATCAGATGGCTGATGCCATACAGAACCGCCCTGTTTCATGTGAAAGATGCATGATCGATACTTTAGTGATTGGAGGTCGATCGTTTAGAAGGTAATTACTTTCCGGTGGATTATAATTAAGGTGATTCCGATTTTCAAATGACGAAAGATGAAAAAAAAACAGTAATAAAATCATGGTGAATACTGTAAAAAACATTAATAAAACAAAGATGAATAGTATAAAAATAATAAAACAAATATGAATAGTATAAAAATAATAGAACAAAGATGAATAGTGTAAAAACAACAATAATAATAAAAGAAAGAATAATAGTGTAAAAACAACAATAATAATAAAAGAAATAATAATAGTATAAAAACAACAATAATAATAAAAGAAATAATAATAGTATAAAAACAACAATAATAATAAAAGAAAGAATAATACTGTAAAAACAATAATAATAATAAAAGAAATAATAATAGTATAAAAACAACAATAATAATAAAAGAAAGAATAATACTGTAAAAACAACAATAATAATAAAAGAAATAATAATAGTATAAAAACAACAATAATAATAAAAGAAAGAATAATACTGTAAAAACAATAATAATAATAAAAGAAATAATAATAGTATAAAAACAACAATAATAATAAAAGAAAGAATAATACTGTAAAAACAATAATATTAATAATAATAATAATAATAATAATAAAATAAATAATAATAGTGTAAAAACAACAATAATAATAAAATAAATAATAATAGTGTAAAAACAATAATAATAATAAAAGAAAGAATAATAGTGTAAAAACAATAATAACAAAAACACAGTTAATACTGTAAAACACAATAATAAAACCATGTTGAATACTTTAAAAACAATAATAAAATAAAGACGAACACAACAAAAAAAACAATACTGTTGAAATGATATAGGTTGATTTTTGATAATAGATAACTCAAATCGTTTATGATTCACGTAACCCTTTGTAAAATACACGCATGCATTATTCATTTAAATTTACATATTTAAATTGTTCAAATTTTGTCTGATTGTATAACACAATTACTAGAGACTGCGATGTAATTATTTATTTGTGAATGCCTATAAATAAGCCGTGAAGAATGAAAGAGTACATGAACGGACACATTTTACCAACACTAAGAAGAAACGCATGAAATAATAGCGGTGATTTAGACAAAAATAGAACCGTAAGAATTAAAATATCTTCGGCGTCCTCTGTAAATAGCTTTCTTTAAAGAGGCAGCTTACTTGGAAAAGTGAAAAAAATTTGATCTAAGTGGTTAGCGTAATGGATGAGCATATTATAGTTTGAATTCGAAAGTTATAAGAGTTATTTAAATTTAAACCACCCATTTTATACCAGGTTTCACTCCCCTCAAGGTGGATATTTATATCGAGATGAGTTTTGCTGTCTTAAAGACAGTGTTATGTTTGCAGGTTGAACCAAATAACGTATAAGGCAATACAAATGAAGACTCAACAAACAAAGGTAGATCAATAAGAAGTGTATTAGGAAAAGTATATTTACAGTATATTTACATAATGGTTGTCAGGTAAGAGAGTCTTGGCTGGAGAACATATCTGCTCTCGGCTCGGCCTTCGGTGGCTTCTGGTTAACACACACCCAGACTAACCGAGTCTTGCTATTTATGTGTAATATTATCCACCTATGTAAATGAGTGGGTACCACCACAACAGATAGATTTTATGACAAGGGAGACAACAAAGCAAAAAGATTAAAATCCCCAAACAAAATTCATCTCAAAGCAAAAAAACTAAAGTTGGTTTGCCATGACAATATATATACAAATATAGGCAAATTTTTATATATATATATATATATATATATATATATATATGTGTGTGTGTGTGTGTGTGTGTGTGCGTGTGTGTGTGTGCATGTGTGTGTTTAACTTTAAAAAATTCATATTCTCCTTTTTCTTAAAAGTAAATAAATTATCTTATGCCTATTTGATAATTTCTGTTTTAATCACGAAAATATGAAAAGACTAGGGAATATTATTTAGTCAATTAAAAGTGAAATATTATATATTTTGTAGATTACTCCAAATATTGTTCTTCATTTTAGTGTTATATATCTCTATCATTACATCTTTGGAATGAAAAAATGTATAGTAATATATAGTGATATTTACATCTATAAATACAATAGGTTTAAAGCCCTTTAAATTCAGGATAGAGACTTCTACACAATCATTGCTTACAGGGAGAGAACGTTGAATAGGGGATTCCGTTCGGAGTATCATGCAGATTCCAGAATTTGTCAGGAAGATTGCTGAGTTCGACTTGAAAAATTGTCAGAGGTCACATGTGCAAATAACAATGACGATAAATACAGCAATTCCAGGAATTCAAATAACTAAGTTTGAAACTAAGTTATAAAAATCTTATTTACAAAAGAAATAATTTAATGCAGTAAAATAAAGCAAGATTAAAAGCAGGCTTAGACATTACAAGTAGATGGAGGGAGGAGGGAGTAACTGAGAGCAAATATGTAAGCAGTATTTAGTCTGTACTCGTTTTAAAGACCAACGTAGCTAGTTTCTTGCTGCTAACATTCGTCGAATAATCAGTATTTTTCGGCTCATTTTTTGCATGGATATCTGTGTTCCTAAACTTATAAATGTCAAATTCTAAGAGTTTAAAAATTTCGAAAAAAATCATGCTGAAACAACAGTAAAATTAAAAATGTCTTTAAGGCGTTCATTAATTATTTGCATAAAACTTACCTTTATCATTCGTAAAACGTAAGCCTTTCAATTAATAATTCAATATAATACAGTAATACAAAACAAAAAAAAAAACTTTCCAAAAAGAAATTGTCAGCAGGTGACATCATTGTTGACAGTTCTTGCCATACTTTAGGTAGATCAACATATTTGCCACCTGTTCTCGGGCGGCTCTTTTCAATATGTTAAGCAAGGAAGGAAAGAACAGCGAACCCCACGGACGTACAATAAATAACATGAATATGAGTGTGACTCAAAAAAGGATAATCAAAAAGTTACAGTCGTTTATCTAAACACAAACAAACAACTGATTAAACCGAATTGGTATCCGCAATACGTAATATGCTCCCCTAACATTTTATTTTCTAGAAATTAGAGAGTAAATTCTTTATCTTTTTGTCTTCGGCACCAACGTCACCTGAGGCCAAGAATATTATTGGGATGGTTTGTCTCCTGTTGACTGACATATAGCTTTAGGTATGTGCAGTTATAAGAGGCGTACAATCCCAAGCGTTGTCTTTTCCCTTTAAGAAGGGAATTGTTAATCGCATGAGACGCTCCTACCAGGGAGTATCGACGAGGGTTTCCATGCATATTTTGCAGACCATAGTATTCTGCTCGGTAGTGCTAGCTTTTAAATTCTACTTTCTAACCTCATCTCACACAATCTAGCCGTGGAAGGGAGATAGATATTAGGCACCTATAATCAGTTTTCAATAATGAAAGTATAGTATATGTTCTGATACTACAATTTCATCTGTTCTTCTTAGTCAGCGAATGATAAATCTACTAGACTGAAATCATTTATATGTTCCCCAATTCAAACTACCTCTTTATTAGGAAGCTGGGTTTTCCACACATTAAATACCATCCTTGTATGTAACGCTGCCCTCGTAGGGAGACGAGTTAATGAAAATTATGGAATCGTCCCATCACTACTTAAAACAGGGTATATATATATATATATATATATATATATATATATATATATATATATATATATATATATATAAACATATACGATTTCTTTGTGTGATATATAAATAAAACGCGCTCGATTTCTTCTTATGTTTTTATAGTATTGCTAACGCGGTTCATTTTGATGTCATTATAAATGATCTCTAAATAAAAAAAATGTATGATTATTTCATCACTCTCTTGATGCGAATGTCCATTGGGCAATACGTTGTGTGATGACATATTGGCTATTTTTTCCCTTCGTCTTTTATGTTCTTAGGCTCGCTTCTTCATTTTCGTAGTCTGCCATCATTTGATGTTGGTGACTTGAGCACGCAACAACTTTGCCTGCTTTATCCGACAAGAATTGCGCTATCTCTGATCTTATGGTAGCCACGATTTGCTCGCATGATAGATTTCTAAAGAGGAGTAACTATGCACATAAAAACTGAAATAGGTTAAAAATCACGTGATAAATCTAAGAAATATATCAATATATGCTTCCTGTTTACTTGAATAAATTGAATATAACTAAATATATGGATCGTTATTTGCAACATATATATATATATATATATATCCATCTATCAATCTTTGCATATGTCAGTGATTTGAAAGGTTGTATATATATTAGTATACGTGTTTGTATGTATGTATGTATGTATGTATGTATGTATGTATGTATGTATGTGTTTATGCAGCGTTTATGTGTTTATACGACATAATCACGTTGACACACCGGTTCTCGTCAGATCAGCCAAATCAAGCAACGTTGAACCTGGCTAGTACCAGATAGGTCACTATGGACTAGTACCAGATAAGTGACTTGGGAATTCTAGGAACTGTGCGATATATCCGCTTAACTGGGCATAGTGTACAGTCGCCCTGAACCTCTATTCCTCATTGGAATTTAACAACGGCGACTCAGGAGAGGTGTGGTTGAAAATTGCGCAACTCTTACCATTAAAACTTCAAGCGCAGGCACGCTTAGAGTGGGTATCCACAGTCTGTCAAAACTGAAGGAACCTACCATACATTTATGTAGAGAAATAAATCGTTTTTTTACATTAGCATAGTTTGACGTTATCAACATTTGAAAGTTTCTTCCTTTGCCTGTTTTCCTCAATGTAATGTGAACAAAAATCACTGTTAAACATGCACTTCCATGTATTCCATGTACTCCTTATTAACGTTAGCGATTTTGGTCTCAATAGCAGTTGCTGTTTTGAGATGAATGAAATGTAAAAATACGCATGTAACCAGATTGGTTGTCTGACGTTTTAATGGGTTTTTGGTCGTAAAAGATTTAGTAGATTTTATTAGAATAATAGAATGTTGCTAGGTTGTTAATGCTTGAAGGGTTGTTTTCTTTTGACGCTTAATTCAATGATGTAAGTAACTTAGAGTTGTCTCCCTTTGTCTGTTCAGTGATAACGTGTGTTTTACAATTTGGTTACCCAAGGTTGTCTCCCTTTTATTGACTGTTTTTTTTAAATAAAAACGTGTGTACGTGACGTATACTCCTTCTTCGTGTTTTAAACATGTAAAATAAACAGACGTGTCTGTCTGCGTATCTCTGTGTGTAAAAACGCTTAACAATGTTACGTTGTTAATTAATGTGTTTGCGTTGTCATCGTCAATATATCTTCCACTATGAGTTATTTAAGGAAGAAAAGTATGTTTTTCTTTATTTACTTCGTAATTAATTAACCAAAGGTTATTAATTAACCCAACAGATCTTTATATGCCATTTACTCTTTGTTGGTTAATTAATTATTAATTAATATCCTTTGATGGTTAATTATGAATAAATTTAAAATCTACGTTGTTTTTTCGCATAAGATTCATATTAGAAGTCATATCGACGGTTGACATAAAGAAAAATTAATTAACACGTAATATATTTTAGTTTAACACACATAGACAGGGAGAACAGAACCGTCTGCTTTATTTACATGATGAGAACGAAGTGCGAGAAATACGCGTAAAACACGCGTTTATATACAAACAAAGAGAAGATAACTCCAAGTTACCCAAACGGCCAAATGACACGTTATCACAAAATGCAGACAAGAGGATGCAACTTTTCATATGGTTCAAGAAAGATAACGAGTGTCGTCTTCGCAGTATTAAAAACCGACTAACATTGACAAATTCCCAATAATCTTAACATCAGTATCGATTTAGAAACCATAAGCTTAAGGTTAGTCGATATAAATTATAATGGCGTTTATGTGAAAACATATCTAAGTAAGGAAATAGCAAAAATATTTGCTTCCATTTATATTCATATTAAATTATAAAATAAATTCCTAAACTCAATTAGTCTTAATTTTCCACACATTCTTTTTAAGGTATTTCTTTCAAGTTACACTTAGACATTTAAAAATAATATTACAAACAATCATAAGCCAAGTACTCGAAATAAGCAACACGAATGATACTGAAACAAAATAATTGTTACTATAAAAACGAAAATAACTGTTACCTACATCAAACTATTACAACTAATGAATATCGATTTCAGATAAGTCTTACTGGAAATACATGATACGTTATATAAATACTAATGCTATCTGAACATTAATAATAATAGAAAGATTAAGAATAAAAAAATAATCAAGTTTAGGGACAGAAGTGATTTCTTAATTAAAAGACTTGAAATCACAACAGACATACACTTAAAGACACTTCCATATAAACCAAATAGAGACGCAATTGCTGAAAAGGAGCGAATCCAGTACTCTGGTTTAGACTTTCTCGCGAAAACTTTAACTTGCCAATGGTTAAAATGCTATTATTTATGTTCTATTTCAGTAAATAGCGATATTTTTATTCCTTTGTTTTAATATATTGGCTATATATTAAAAACATGCTTGACTGCATAAAACGACAATTTAAGCCAAAATATATTGTCAGTTGCTGGCATCATGTTGCTTAATCCAAAATCATCATGAATATGGTCCACAATCAGGTTAGTTTGCTGCATTTCTCATGAAAATATAAAAAAACATTATATGCATTGTAAGTACATTTATTTAACGAAATAACAGTTTAAAAAGTACCATCTTATTTAGCTGGATTGTTTAGGAAAACTCATAAACCATTCAAATTACCACAAACTCGAGAACATACATCCGAGGTCGACATTTTGCTGATACATACACACATACACAAATACATACACACATACATACACTACTACTGCTGCTGCTGTTGCTGCTGATGTTGCCGCTGCTGTTGCTACTGCTGTTGCCGCTGCTGTTGCCGCTGCTGTTGTTGCTACTGTTGTTGCTGTTATTACCCAGTCTGCTGATCATTGAGAAAATGTTTATTAAAAGGGAATCAAACATGTTTCGACTTTTCTGTCATACATTGCGTTCTATGATGCTTTTCGCATTTTCCGTTCGCCATTCTGAAAGCTTTCAACACGGTTGGATGTTGAAAGCATTCCCGTGTTATTCTCGTCATATATGATTTAGCAGCGAGATCGCCATCCGCTCGTAATCGGACGTGTTACAATATTGCGCTTTCATTATCTCTCATCACACAAATCTTTTATTTATAATTTATATTTAGGCTTTTCTAATTTTCTTTGGCATTTGTTCAGTCACACACCAATGTCTATGGCTTTCTTATTAATTCCAAAACCAGCAGTATTTACATTAACCTTTCAGACTTGGATTGGCTTCCTGCTTTTTCTGGCCAGCCAGTCCGGCTTTCTGTTTTAGCCACACGCCTAGTTGTATAAGCCTAGTTGGTGTTTAAATCGTCCTTGCAATACAGCATTGATTCTTAACAGTCGTTTCATGAAATACTGGTATAACGCGTGGTTTTCTGAAGTGCATATTCATCTATATATGAATAATATATGCATACAGGGTGTTTGAAATATTGATGACATAAATACATAATTATGTTCTATATATGAATAATATATGCATACAGAGTGTTTGAAATATTGATGACATAAATACATAATTATGTTCTATATATGAAAATGCAATAACCCGCCATTGAGTATAAAAAGGCCAACACGCAATCTAAACTTTAAATAGAATCCTGAGAATTCCTGAGAATAAGATTATCGTGCTATATCCTGACAAAAAATACTTAGATATATCAAGGGTTACCGCTCTACCCTCACCTGTTCCGTCTAGTGTATGGTATATACGTTCAGAGATTACAGTTAGGATATCTGATGTAGGACGGTATTACTTAAATTCATATTGTTCGTCGGTCAGAAGTTTAGCAGCCTTAAGGTGATGGACTAGGGCTTGATTAATTATGAATTAAAATATGTTGGCGAAAAGCGGGAGATGATAAATGGAGCGATACTTTAATGGGTCAGTTCTTTCGCCAGAATTCTTGAAAACTGGTACCACAGAAGCAGTTTTTCAGCATTCAGGAAATCAAGATTCTTAAAGGCATTTGTTGTATAGTTTGGAGAATACTGGAGCAACTTCAGCGGAGAATTTTTTAATAGCACAGCCGGGATGACATGCTTTATAGGTGTGTAGGTGTTTTATGATATCAAGAACCCGAGAAGTGGTAATTTCCAGATCGTCTAGTGTGGCGTCTGTCCGCAAAGAAAAATTAAGGAAGGAGTGATTTGTTGGTGCCAATCATGTTTGCCTTCTCCGTTGCCGTGCAAACAACCTCTTGATTGTTAGTGGGGGAATTGTTGATTGCCAATTATTTAGTTGTAGATTTTCCAGAAATTACGGGTTTCTAATTTCTGTGCTTCGATGCATTTTCTGGTGTTTTCTGTGTATTCTTTCTTAGCTTTAGCTATTTCCTTCTGACAATTACTTCTTGATTCTATAAACTTTTGTCTGCTTGTACTGGACTTATATCGCTGAAATTTGCTGTATGCATGCTGCCTTTGAGCAATAGCAGTTGCACAAGTAGAAGTAAAAAAAATTCCGCATGGGAACATGTGCTTCCGTTGCCGTTTTGAACTATTCACTCGTCTCATTTGCCAATTGTTCAGCGTGAAGAGAAAAGATATTTTCCCATGAGACATGATGAGATTCCTGATCGCTTCCTAGTCAGCCTTCTTATAATACCTTGTCGTTTTGAGCTATGACTCTTCAGTTTTAGGTCGAGATTAAAGGCGATTTCTACCATTATAAAAGCGTGATCAGCATTCCCGAGTTGCTATGGGCATTTATTACACAATCATCGGTAATTGTTGTCAGAAATAGATCTAGAAGTGAAGCATGTTGATTTTGCTGGTCTGGAAAACGTGTCAGAAATGTAACTGTCTGTGATAGGGAGTGAGATATAGAGAAGCTATATGTTATGCTACCAGCCGCGTTATTGAAACTGTATGCACTAAGCTACAATGCACAATGAACAAAATGGGGACTGAATTTATTTTATATATAAGAAAGAACGCAAGAGATATGACGCAAATAGTTACAGGTTGTCTAGGTTTCAATAAGCTTCTTGTACTTCATTCACCGACGCCGTATTACAGACTTTATTTTTACTGTAATTCGCCGTGTCGCCGTATCAGAGATTTTTTTTACTAAAAACATTAAGATGTTTCCAAGTGCTATTCAATGGTCGTATTTTCACTAGCTGAGACTCAAGTGACCAGCGAAATATATTCGCTTTTATGTCTAATCATAATTATCTGTCTACTTTCTCTGCTCTATTTGTTTATGAAGAGCACAGATAATAGTGTAACACTATTATCTAGTCATCTTTAAAGAGCTCGACTGAAGTGTAAATATATTTCAATCATTCACACTTATATTTTTATTAGAGTATCTATCTATCTATATATACGTATACACAAGGTTAAAAGTATCCTAGAGTAATCACTACTGAATTTAACGAGGTTATTAAGAGTGCTCAATAAAAGGAGAGCAAGACATATTTTATTTATATAAACAATATGGGCGCGACACTGGACATGCTAATGTTTCGGACAAATGGTCGGTTAAGACCAGAAGTGTTCGTCAGAAGACTTAATAAATAGTAGCTTTCCACGGTAGAAACCAGTCCTTACACACACACACACACACACACACACACACACACACACACACACATATATATATATATATATATATATATATATATATATATATATATATAAGTGTGTGTATGTAATATTATATAATTGCGTTTTATTAATTTAATAAGAACGCATGATGTATGTTCCCTTCAATATTGTAGATTTATTAAACAATTCACGCCTCGGGGAACATGGCTTAGATGAAATTGAGAAACTTCCACAGATTTACCATGCACATGATTCGTTCATACGGTGGAGCAGTCTCAGCTTCTAATTTGTGCCTCACACATAGAAACTCAAGGGAGTAAACGTATAATTATTCAATAAATGTATAATATTTAATTACACATACACTTAAGAGAGATATACTTATACGCACACACACGCATATATATATATATATATATATATATATATCTTAACTTAATATAATTCTTTGATATATATATATTTCTTATAAAATAATGAGTATTTTTACGAATTATAAACTCGATGAAGATATATTATCGACATCAGAGCATATGTAACCACAAAATGTTAATCCACGTCCATGACTTTAATAAATATATAAAACCAGTTTTTGTCTTTACTTTTTCTAAAAACAAGTACATTTCAAATTCAGTTCAGTAACTCACGAGGACCGAATAAAATGCCCTTGGATTGTGGTTACAATACCATCCCAAAAGGTACGTTTCAAGTGGCCACAAATGCTTATATAAAAACAACTGAGAAGTATATCGTCCTTGGTTAGCCATTACGCCGAGAAAACACTCGTTGCATTGCCGTGTGGTCATTTCTCTCCTAACACAGCAGCAATACAACAGTTACAACGTATTTTAATTCATCGTGTCAAAATAAGCAGTATGATTCTTTCGTAGAACGAATGAAATCATTTTCTACGAGAATATTCTGTATTGCATCCCACGTTAATAATAATAAAATCAACCGATTATGCAATCATTCTAATAATCTTTATACAATATTATAACTTAACATGACACTTAACTTTTAATCTTTCTCAAAAAATAAAATTATTTCATCTTTGAATCTGAATACGTGTTTATTTTTCATTGACTTACAATATTACTTTAAAAAAATCTTACAGTCTTCAAGAATTTCTTCGTACGCAAACTAAAATTAAATATCTTCCAAATTAATCACATTTCTATTTATCGGTCGATTTAGATCATATTTTTTACATAAGCAAACCAGGGACTTTCGGAAAAACACCTTCTTTGATAAATTCTTCTCTTATTTGAGGATTCCTCCTTTCACGGATAGATAGATAGAATGATTAACCCCTTAATCCTCCCGGGGGTAATGGGGGCGCTGTAATATTTCATGCAGCATGTTTTGGACAAAATAGCTCGGCGACGCTCACTTTTCTCCGGGCTACCGAGTATATACAGTACCTTGTATGATTAAATGACCACCTATTTTAGTATTGACCAGGCTCAACGTTGCTTTCTATTGGTAATCTGGCAGAAAGCAGTGTGCCAACGTGATTCTGCCGTATATCAAGTGACACAGTACATAAAACGAAATATAAATAGTTTTTAGCATTTTCGGTCTTAGTTAAAAATCACAATTGTGAATCGACATTTTTGTGGCAAATGAATTGAAAATTTAGTGTATAGCATTTCTATCTATCTCCATCTCAAAAGTTTGACTATTTAACTGAATTCTATTTATGCATGGTTTCTAAATTCTGTATAGTTGTGTAGAATATAATATAAAACGTTAAAACACCAAACATATGTGCATATATATATATATATATATATATGCATATAAAAATTTGAGTTTTGTCACGCTCTGACATCTCACTCTGATATTAAAGGCGTGCATTTTCTATTAAGAATTATTAAAACGATCTTATTGATATACTCAGTCATAGATATGCGCGGCTACATTTTCATAATCCTTAAAGATATCGTTAATTATTTATCTATGTTTAGTGTTTATTACGTTGAATTCTATGCATAGTAACTCGATGCATTCTTCATAATTGCGTAAAAGTTAAGATGAAAACGTCATATATATATATATATATATATATATATATATATAACAGTGACTTTGTCAGTGTGTGCGCGAAAAGGCTCTACTAATTCTCTCTTTGAATAATTGGTCTACAAAGTTAAAAATTTATTTATAGTGTATTTGGAGCTGAAACGTACTTTTGAGTTCGTTTTCTGCCGGAAAAAATGCCGCTAAAGGGTCAAAATTAAGAAAAATGATCAATCTTTGCCTAGCGTAAATCAACTATACACATTTAATTTCTGTGCGTGTGTTAATTGAAAGTTATTGGTTTAAAAACGTGTTTATCTTTTCAGTTTTCATATATGTATGACGTTAGGTCATTTGCTAACAGATAAGAAGCTATATCTTTTAGTTTCAATTCTAACTAATTGCCCACAAGTCATTGTTTCTTTAAGAAATGACTGCTAAATATTTAATATAATGGAATAATCGATATAGAATTAGTTCTATAATCATAAATACGTAACCTGCATGAATTAAAAATGTAGTGACTTTGTATGTCTATGCGAAAAGTATCTGCCAAACTCCTCTCTGGATATTTGGTTTAAAGTGTTGAAATTTTATATATCGTGTATTTAGACTTGTAACATACTTTCGATTTTTTTTTGCCGACAATAATTGTATTATATTGTCGGTGATATACATAAACGAGAGTATAGCATTTATATATACGACACCAGATTGAATAGATGTTACGTTGCGGGAGTCTTTATAATTGTATCGAGAGTGTACATGATTTATATATATAGGTGCCTAAATTCATATGTCATTTAGTGGTATAAAAGGTTCTAATGACTGTGCGTATACAGAGTCTATATACGTTAGTATATACGTGTTACACTTATCTATGTAACGTGTGTATATACCTTTGCCCGTGTATGACTGTCTAGCATTCTGATCATCTAATTTACAGTTCGTTGTGTGTATATGTACATCTAATTACAGTTTACGACGGGACAAGAATATACATAAATACTTTTACAACACAAAAGACAGAAAAATACTCATTTGGGGGTTTAAACATCAGGCCAAACGCGGATTCCATGAACAAAGCTTCTTTCTTAGAACTGCACGCCTGTGGAACTCTGTTCCGTCTGCCTGCTTCCCACCGGACTACAACTTGGATGTCTTCAAGTCCAATGTTAACAAATTCCTAATGAACCGCTCCCTTAAGTAAACACTTCATCAAATCTCCACACTATCGTAATGTACTTGCAATAACCCTTATCCCTGAGTGGCTTCCGGACCTTGATAAGTGGTGATCACTGTGTAAAAAAAATGGAACATATCTAGTCCATCTTTGGTCTTGTTAAACGGAAAGCTACAATAGAAATTCTTTCCGAAGAAATGCATAGAGCCTCGAGTTTTATTTTCGGCAAATTTTTATTCCAGAATGTTTTTCCCCCTTTTGGAAAGTGGCAACGCTGATTCTGACTATAGCCTAATTGGAGCCATTTGTATCTCATGCCCGTTTCTGTCCCTTTCTCGACTCCGATTGACTGACTGTTTGTATATCTTCAAACTAATACTAGCTATGACGTAATTCAACTCACATCTTTTAACATGTGACTTTTTAAATCACATTTTGTAAGTAAATTCTTGGTACAGCAAAATGGAAGGAGAAATTTCAGAGGAAACATAATTTAATTTAAATACAAAAGAAAACAAAAAAAAACGGGCAGGTGAAATTATTAAAATTTCCTTAAGGCCTTATCGTCTGACCCTCTAAGAGGAAACGTCAGAATGATAAATTAAAAACTAAGAATATAATGAGGAAAGAAGGGAATTTGGTTTCAGTTGGAAGACCAGTGAGGAAAAAAATATATATATATGTATGTATATATATATGGTGAGAAAGGCAAAAAAATGATATCGACACAAAAGATAGATAAAAAAGAGATAATCAAAAGCGTGAAAAGGGTCTAGAGAGTGTACTGCCGCATTTTATGATTAAATGGATTCAGCTCATCTTGTGATAAAATCCCTCCCGAAATTCTACCCAAGCGATGATCGTTAAACATCAAATAATTGCTTTGTTTTACTACCGTGCTTTCCTATTATACTTTATGAGGCAATGGGTAACAGATCCTGGCTACTTTGATCTCATACTTAATGCTCATATACACATAAACATGTAGAAAACAGCGTGTATGTATGTATATATATATATATATATATGCATATATGTATACACACGTACACACACACACACACACACACACACACATATATATATATATATATATATATATATATATATATTTACTAGATGCCGTCCAGCATTGTCTGGTCATAAAATACGCTTAAATATGATAGTGTAAGTTATGCAGATTTCGTATTAATTATAGAAACTCAATATATATATATATATATATAGTAAGGATTTTAAAATTTAAAAAAAAATGATGTGGATGCCATCAGCTAAAATCGAAATCAAATCCCCAAAATTTAGCCGCCATCGTTTGAGCTATAGGCAGAGGGATAAGAAAAGTAAAAAATTAAACGAAAAAAGCTTTTAGTGTCTATTTGCACACGTGCAGAAATAACAGATAAAATCGACCCACTCCTGCTACAGTAAACTGTTTTGTGTTTTTTGTTTTAAAATTTTAACATACAGCAGCTAATTTTATCGGCAAAAACTGATTGAATTTGTTCAACAGGCCAAAATACCATGTATATATATATATATATATATATATATATATATATATATATATATATATGTGTGTGTGTGTGTGTGTGTGTGTGTGTGTGTGTGTGTGTGAATATATATATACATGAAAATAAAATTTTCAATTATATTTCACGTTTTATTTATACAAGTCATTTCATTTATGAAGCTCAATGCTACTACAGAGTATAAAAACGTGACAAAAGTTTATATTACAAATTTGAAAATGTTGATTATTTTACAATGTACTCATCAACTAATTTTTATACAAAATTTTACCAAGAATTCTTCATAATTTTGGTTTCGATTTCTGAAGAAATTCCAGTCTTATATATATATATGGTACATATATATATATATATATATATATATATATATATATATATTCTTCATTAGTTTTGTTTTGGTTTCGATTCAAACTGAGGTACCGAAGCCATATGTGTATATTTTTTGTCCGTAACAAAATGTGGGTGTACCTGTAAATTCACTCTTGTCCGTTTGTTCGATTGTCCATTCATTAGTTCGTCCGTTCGTCTGTCCGCACTTTTCTCAATAACTACGCCTTGGAATTTTTAAATTTTGCACAAAAGTTAAACATTATATGAGTAAAAACGTAACAGAACGGATTTTCCGTGAAACTCTTTTGCCCCCCCCCCCTAAAGTTGCCTTTCGGGTTAAAATGGCTTAAATTGACACTTTTGTGCTTATTAAAAAAATTGATGGCTTGGATTTTTATAAAACTTTCTCAAAAGTTGTAACTAACTGGTTTCTACATAATTTTGTTTTCTATACTTCGCGATAACTCTTGGATGGTCTCCAGGGGCTCAAGGATTATTATTAGAGATAATAAATGTATTCCATTTTTGGGACTACTTTATCATATTTATCCAAAATTTTATGCATAAATCTATTTAGCAGTTTTTCATAGTGCTGAACTCAAATTTAAATATGTTATGGTCTTGGGGACATTGGGGCTAAATGAGGGGTCAAAGGATGGACTAAAGCATTTCGTTTTTGCATAGTGCAGAAATGAAATTTACATACGTTTGCTTATTTTTACCAGGATTTAGTGTCCCCTGAGGACTAAATGAGGTGGCCAAATGCTGAACTTAGTCATTTTTCATGTCTTGTTCACTGTGCACTCACTGAGGACCACACATGCTTCACTTATTTATTTCTGAAATCAAGCCTTTATGATATAAAAGAACTGATAGAAAAATTACTGTATAATAATGTGAAATCTGCATGAATTAAAAGAAAATATTTAAGCGTATTTTACGACCGGGCTACGCCGAGCGACCCTGCTATCTTAGATGAATACTTTTGGAGTTATAACAAAAGAACTATAACGATATCAGGGCGTCTCCATTTACACTGAACACCAAGTAAATGTCAACAAAAAAAAAATTACACATAAAGAAGTTCGGTATGGAATTTCCACAGATCCCGCTAGTATAGTTAACTGCATTTGCGTGTACCAGAACTGTTTTATCCTAAATGCTACTCAATTATAAATAATGTATAAAATATACATAGTACATAGAACAGTTAAATCAAATAAATCATCTGACAATGTAACAGAGCCGCTTGCGCTGTTTATAACAGACGAGTATGATCGCTAACATATGCAAATAACCAAACCTGATTCACGAAGTGACGTGAGAGCGGAAGAAAAAAATGTAGATGCAATAAAAGGGATATGTGCAGAGGTACTTCAATTATTCGCAGAAAGAGACTTGATCGAGACGTTTGTCGGAAGAGAGATGTTCGAAGCGTATTCGAAGAAGCAGAGAGGTGTTCAAGATGTGTTCGTAGCCGCACATGTCAAACACGTGATCAGAGAAAGAAATTGCATGCAAGTAGGAAGAATCGAGAGTGGTGCAATAAAAGCAGAAAAAAGTAATAAAAAAACACGACATAGAAAAATAACAAATAAATATGGGAATTCAATTAATAGTATAACCTTGTGTTATGAAGATTGTCAATAAGCAATAAACTGACTTTATAACTAAAATAAAAAATATCCCGTTTTCTTTGGGGAATTTACAGACGCAGTACCAATAAACATCAAAGACTATGCAATGGCATTTAGATTTGGTCTTGCTTCTATTTATTTGGCTTTGAACCATATTGTTAACATTTAAAACTTTCATTTTGATCAACAAAGCTAAAATATTTCGATACTTATTCAATGAAGTGTCTGAAAATACAAAAGTAGTATTGTCGCTATTGAAACAATTAACTGAGTGTGTTTTTCTTTCAACGAAGAAATAAGTTGAAATCCCACTTTTCTTACAAATAAGAAAAAAGAAAGAATAAATAAAGGAAGGAATTGTGTACAGAGAAAAAACGTTTTCAAGACGTGTCGAAAAAATAACAGTGAGCGAGACGTGGCTGACGAGAGATTCTTAAAACGACACGTTGATGCGATGAAATGAACTGTTTAAAACAAGAGGTAGTGCGTTGTTGAAAATATTACTAACAAATGACTTGTCTAAAACTGAAAAAACGAGTCGAATTTCTTCCTTCTCTATTTCTACATATTAACATGTAGCATTTCAATAAGAAAACATAAGACATGAATAATTAATGAACGTTCCATTTTTTTCTATTATTGTTCGTGACTTATCCCTACCGCCTGGAATAATGAACTATTTCATGATGTCACATTTGTCTATGATGTTACTTCCAGGTACGAGGACCGGTTAACTATATCAGTCAGTAACGGGCACACGGAGAGTATGGTCGTCACCAACTAGTCCAGCAGTTGTTCAAAGATATGGCCAACTTTATATTTTTCATGTATTTTCGTTAATACATATTTATTTAATTGTTACTTTGTTCTCCCTCGTCAATTATTCAAATACTAACATTACAGCAATTATTAAAATTTGATCCCGTGAAAATATTAATCGATTATTATTTTATTTTAATAAAACAAAAATAAACCTTGTGATAATCATTATAATTAAAAACATACTCAACAAGACGGAAGTGGGCGAATTTTTATCTGTTAAGAACTGTTCCACGAATGCGCATACAAGATTGGTTCATTATGTTAAAAATAAGTAGGTGTGAAAAAACAAAAACACATCGTAACCTGAAAAAAACGTATCTTAATGCCACTGTATCCCGGGGTTCTACTCTACTCGCATGCAGATGTCTCAGTTTTTGTATAATTTATGCATATTTTACCAGAAAACAACGCTTGGTGGCTTGCTAGTAACCTACAATATTTTACGTTTTTTCTTACTCTTTTGACGTTAAATGAACTCTATTTACCTTTTCACTATGTGATACATTTATTAAAATGTAGAATAAATTATTTTATTGATTTTTAGCCGAGAGGAGATATATTTTTAGTATGTTTTATTCACTGTATCATTTTCGCGCCAAAAGGATCCAATTCACGTCTGCTGGGTCACATTTTGTAAACAAAACAGGAAAAAAGGGGAGGAGGAGGCCTGCGAACAGGAGGAGAGGGAAAAGACAGAGATACTGTGAACGAAGAGTGGAAAAGGAAAGAGAAAAGAAAGATAGAGAGAAATAAACCGTATATATAGAGAGAAACTGTGTAGAGAAAGAGAGAGATAGATGGTCATGGTTCTCTCCAGAATGTGCTGCTGCCATTGCGCACAGAAATCACTTTTTCCACTGCTTCAAACGTAATAGATGTATGGAAACTAAAGCCGTTTTCAGGACTGCCAGCAACCATTGTAAGAAAGTAATAAGGAACGCAAGAGAGTTGTATGCTCAATCTGTTAAGTCCAAAGTAGCTGAGCAGCGGCTTGGTTCCCACCAGTTTTGGCAAATAGCAAACAGAATCCTGAACAGAAGCGTGTGCTCCATCCCAACTATTATCAATGGACCTGAGGTAATCTCGTCAGCATCAGACAAAGCCAAACTCTTTGTCAAGAACTTTGCAGCTAATTCTACCCTTTGCGACCAAGACCGCCAACCCCCAATATTTCCTCCTGTATCAGAAAACACGCTATGTGATATACGTATATCTGTACGTGATGTTGCCAAGCTAATCAAAAACCTTGATTCCAGTAAAGCAACTGGCCCTGATGGTATTCCAATTATAGTACTCAAAAAACTTCAACCTGAACTAGCGCCCATACTTACAAAACTGTTTAAACGTTGTCTTAAGGAGAATAGTTTCCCATCTCCCTGGAAAATCTCATCAGTATGCCCTGTAATTAAGAATTCAGGTGATCGATCATCCCCCTCTCAGTACAGGCCCATAAGTCTCCTGTGCGTCATGAGTAAGTTGCTAGAATCTGTGTTAAATACAGAAGTAATCAAACATCTCAACAAAAATAACCTTCTTAGTGACACTCAATATGGTTTCCGTTCTGCTAGATCTACAGCAGATGTCCTTACAGTTATATCGCATAGGATTAGCAAATCTCTCGACGGTGGCAATCTTTCTAGGGCAATTGCTCTTGACATATCTAAAGCCTTTGATAGGGTATGGCATAAAGGTTTACTTCATAAGATCGCTAGCTATGGTATAGCTGGAAAAGTCTTCTCAATTATTAAATCATTTCTTTCTGATAGGTTCATAAGAGTAGTAGTTGAGGGGCAAAAATCAGAAGCTCACAGTATTAATGCCGGTGTCCCTCAGGGATCCATCCTGGGCCCAACTCCAAAGCATGTGGACCCGACCTCATCCCAGCTGTGCTATTAAAAAAGTGCTCAGCCGAAGTAGCTCCAGTTCTCTCCAAACTCTACAACAAATGCCTCAATGAATCTTGCTTTCCGAGCTGTTGGAAAACTGCTTCTGTTGTACCAGTATTCAAGAATTCTGGCGAAAGAACTGACCCATTAAATTATCGCCCTATTAGCCTCCTCCCACTTTTTGCCAACATATTTGAGACCTTAATTAACCATGCTCTAGTCCAGCACCTTACAGATGCTAAACTTCTGACCGACCATCAATATGGATTTAGACAAGCCCGTTCCACGGCAGACATCCTCACTGTAATCTCTGAACGCATATACCATTCACTGGACAAAGCGGGAGAGGGCAGAGCGGTAGCTCTAGATATATCTAAGGCTTTTGACAGGGTATGGCATGAGGGTCTCCTCAGGAAGATTAGATCTTACGGTATCACTGGTAGAATACTTAACATAATTAAATCCTTCTTAGATAAGAGAAAAATCCAGGTTGTCCTCGACGGTCGTACGTCTAAACAATATAATATAAATGCGGGAGTGCCCCAGGGATCTATCCTTGGTCCTCTGCTGTTCCTGATATTCATAAATGACCTCCCCGACAAAACTGCCCCTGAGATGGGTATATATGCTGATGACACCACACTCTATAGCAGGCACGACAGGAAAACAAATGAACATATATCTAAAGTAATGGCAGAAACACTAGAGGATGACCTCAAATCAGTAGTGGAATGGGGACAAAAATGGATGGTAACGTTCAATGCCACCAAGACAAAACTGGTTTCATTCAATAATTACAAGAAACCTTCTCTACCACCTATAGCAATGGCCAACAACTCTTTAGCTGAGAGTACGTCTTTCAAGCTCCTTGGCCTAACGTTCACAGGAAACATGAGCTGGAACAATTACATCGAGGGCATTGCCAGGGCCGCTGCGAGGAAGGTGGGCTCTCTCTACCGTGCTAGAAAACTTCTAACACCCGAAAGTATCATGTACCTCTATAAGGCCACTATTCGCCCATGTATGGAGTATTGCTGTCACATTTGGGCCGGTGCATCGGCTACTAGTCTCTCGCTCCTTGACAGGGTTCAAAAGAGAGTCGCAAATCTGATAGGCCCTAAACTGGCATCAAAACTTCAGCCTCTGTCCCATCGTCGAAACGTTGCATCCCTCTGCCTGTTCTACAAGTATTATAATGGTGAATGCTCTGAAGAAATGCAAGCACTTGTGCCCCCACGACGTGAACACCCTCGACAGACCCGACAAGCTACACAATCCCACCCCCACACTGTAGAGATCCCTAGATGTAAAAGATCCTTCTACTCCAGTAGTTTCTTCCCCAGAACTGCTAGACTTTGGAATTCCATTCCAGGTCACTGCTTCCCCAACTGTACTGACATGCATAAGTTCAAGTGCAACGTGAACCAACATCTCGCTGCCCTAATCCCTACATAGTACCCCAGTAGATGTTTCCCTTGATAGTAGCCCCCTACATTAAAGTGGCAATGTGCCTTGTTTGGGGTGAATATTTAATAAAAAAAAAATAAATAAAAAAATAAAAAAAACTCTTTTCCTGATCTACATTAATGATCTTCCAAATCATATCCTTACATCATTTGTAGACATTTATGCTGACGACACTACCATTTATGGTACCACATCTAAGACAGTAAACGAGCAAGTACTCTCCAATTCTCTCTCCTCTGATCTTGAGCATGTAGTACAATGGGGAAAGGAGTGGCTGGTTACTTTTAATGCATCTAAAACCAAGCTTCTCTCTTTACATCATCAACATTTTAATCCACATTTGTCATCAATTGAAATGAATGGCTCTCGTCTTCAGGAGGCCTCAAGTTTTGACAAGCTTCTGGGCTTGACCATTACTCCTGATCTTAAATGGAACGCGTATATCAAATCTGTTGCCAAGGCCGCTGGAAAAATGGTGGGATCTTTCTATCGATCCAGTAGATATCTCACTGCTGATGCTATTCTCTTTCTATATAAGAGCCAGGTACGTCCAAGGATGGAATACTGTTGCCACATCTGGGCAGGAGCTGCTAGAAAGGACTTGGCCTGCCTTGATAGAGTTCAAAATAGACTTCGTAGCCTCGTAGGAGATGTCCTTTTCTCCTCCTTACAACCTCTATCTCACAGAAGAGATGTTGCGAGTTTGTCTCTGATGTATCGTTATTTTCATGGAAAGTGTTCAACTGAGCTTCAATCTATGGTCCCCCCTCGCCAAACTTTCACAAGAAACACTCGTCTAGCTGTAAACACTATCAATAATTTCCCCCACTCTTTATCTGTGCCTAAACCTAAACATAGATTCCATGAACAAAGCTTCTTTCTTAGAACTGCACGCCTGTGGAATTGTCTTCCGTTTTCCTGCTTTCCGGCTGACTACAATATGGTTGTGTTCAAGTCTAAGGTAAATAAGTTCTTGATGAGCCGTTCCATATAAGTTATTAAATTTACCAAATTTTCATTATTAATGATTACTATATTGACCAACTTCTACTGTACACTCTTTAACCCTTATCCTTGAGTGGCCTCTTTGCCTTGATAATGTGGTGATGCCTTTGTAAAAAAAAAAAAAAAAAAAAAAAAAAGATCGTATAGAGAGAGAGGGGCCTGAAAAAATTTTCAACAGGCAGTGGAGCTTCGCGCTTCCAAGCGATAAGACGTCAGTCAGGGAAGGTCGGGTTGGTGAAGCCGGCGACGACGTGGTAGCGGAGTCGCGAAGATAAATATCAACAACACCAGCCGAGGATCAGCGGTCAGAGTTAGAATATTGACCGAATAAAAGAATGAACCCAGCGAAGGAAAGAATCGTGGCGCAGTGAACCTTTTACAATAAATCAAGGACTTCGATGAGCTTCGGAAACGAATATTAGGAACAATTACTACGCACGCGGGTAATGAAACATAAATCATCCGAAGGACAAAAATATGAAAATTAACCTGCACGCGCGTAATCAAACATAAACAATTTACATGAAAGAAATATATATAAAAAAAGGAGACGAAAGAACGGTCACATTTCAAAGGACATTAAGTGAGTTTTTCAATCAAAACTTTCATTTCTCCAACATCTCTCTCTTACCTTAGAACTTGTATCTAATTGAGCAGACGATTTCTTGTTTTATGTGAACATTGACTGTTAATATTTTTCTCTCGCTATAATTTGAATCATTAAATCATTTCATTTAGTTAGGCATATTTAATTTTATTGAATTGAACTGAATTTTATTTTATTTTTATATAAATAAAAGTTCGTTAATTTTTCGACGATACTTGTCCTCGTTATTTCTTATGTGATTTCGTTGTCCAGTATATTTCATTTTATTGTTGTCTTCGGGACGGTTGTCCCATTTCCTTAACGTATTATCAAGGAACCTGGGAAACTTTATTTTTTTTATAATTTCGTTACATCACCCATCTCTACCGTCCCCAGTAGGATACGTCGTAACGACTATTTATCCTTTTACATAAAAACAAATTATAGCCTCTCTAGATTTGTTAAATCAATCAAGTTCTTATGGTTTCGTAGATTTGTTATGTCAGTCTATTTTTATGGTGCCTGTAGATTGGTTTGGTCAATCTATTTCTTATAGTCTCTGAGGTCTTTCTAAGTTTCCTCAATCCATTTCTTATGGTGTTTGTAGATTTTTTGTTCAATCTATTTCTTATAGCCTCTGTAGATTTGGTCAATTTATGTATTATGGCCTCTGTAAATTTCTCTGGTAAACTTTTCTGGTAAATTTCTTATAGCCTCTATCGTTTTGTTACAGCAACTTATATCTTATTGCCTCTATAGATTAATTTGATCAATCTATTTCTTATGGTCTTTGTAGATTAGTTTAGTAAATCTATTCTTTATTGCCTTAGTAGATTTTTTGATCAATCTATTTCGTATGGTCTCTGTAGATTTGTTTTGTCAATCTATTTCGTATGATCTTTATAATTTTTTTTTGTTAAGCTATTTCTTATGGTCTCTGTAGATTGGTTTGGTTACCCGATTTCATAGAATCTCTGTGAGTTTTTCTAATACATCTGATTATTTTACGCTTTGCAGATTTTATTAGTCAATTTATTTCTTATTGCCTCTGTAAGTTTCGCTGGTAAATCTGTTTCTTATGGTCTTTGTAGATTTGTTTAATTAATGTATAATTTATAGCCTCAGTAGATTTGTTTAGTTAACCTATTACTATTACTGATCTTCTATGTAGATTTCTTTTGGCAATTAATTTTTTATGGTTCTGTAGATATGTTGTGACATTATATTTCTTATTATCTCTGTAGATTTGGGGGGGTGAAACTTTTTCTTATGGCCTCTGTAGAATTGTTTGGTTAATCTATTTTTTATGGTCTCTGTAGAATTGTTTGGTCAATCTATTTCTATTTCCTCTGTAGATTAGTTTGATCACTATATTTCTTTGGTTAATCTATTACTGATCCTCTCTGTAGATTTGTTTGGTCAATCTCTTTCACATGGACCCTGTAGATTTGTTTGGGCAATCTATTTCTCATAGTCTCTGTTGATATGTTTAATAAAACTGTGTCTGATCTATTTTATGGTATTTATAGAATTCTAAAGTTAATGTATTTATTATGTTATCTGTAAATTTGTTTTGACACATATATTTCTATCATCAATCAATTTCTTTTCGTCTCAGTAGATTTTTTTGGTCAATCTATTTCTTTTGGGTCTCGTAGTTTTTTTTTTGTTTTTTGTCAATCTATTTCTTATGGTCCTGTTGATTTGTTTGGTCAATCTATTTCTTCTTTTAGATTTGTTTATCAATGTAGTTCTGATGGCCTCTGTAGATTTCATTGGTAAATCTATTACTGATCGTCTTTGTAGATTTATTTTGGCAATTAATTTTTTATGGTTCTGTAGATATGTTGTGACATTATATTTCTTATTATCTCTGTAGATTTGGGGGGGGGTGAAACTTTTTCTTATTGCCTCTGTAAGTTTGTTTGGATAACCTGTTTTTATGGTTTTGGTAGATTTATTTTGTCAATCTATTTATTATGGCGTCTACCAATTTGTTTTGACAAAACTATTGCTTGTGGTCTCTGTAGATTTTTTTCGTCAATCTATTTGTAATGTTTTTTTGTAGATTTGTTTTCTCAATCTACTGCTTATAGCCTCTGTAAATTTGATTAGTAAATCTATTTTTATGGCAGTTGTAGATGTGTTAATCTGTTTCTTAGTGCATCTATAGATTTGTTTGCTAAATGTATTTCCTATGGTCTCTGTAGATTTGTTTGGGCAATCTGTTTCTTAGAACCTTTGCATATTTGATCGGAAAATTTAATTTTTATTTCCTTTGTAAATATGTTTGGTCAATCTATTTTTATGGCCTTTCTAGTATTGTTTTGTCAATCTATATCTTGTAACCTCTGTAGATTTTTTGGTAAATCTATTTCGTATGGTCTCGACGATTGGTTTTCCCAATCTATTTCTTATGGTATCTATAGATTTGCTGTGTTAATCTATTTCTAAATGTCTTTGTAGATTTGTTTAGTCAAACTTTTTCCTATGGTTTCCTATGGTCAATCTTTTTCTGTGGTCTTCGATGATTTGTTTGCTCAATCTACTGTTTATTCAATCTGCCAGATTTGTTTGGTTAATATATTTCTTATGGCCCCTGTAAGTTTCTCTGGTACATTTATTTATAGATTTGTTTGGTCAATCTATATCTTATAGCCTCTGTACACTTTTTGGTCAATCTACTTTTATATAGTGCCCGTAGATTTGTTGTGCCAATCTATTTCTTCGTGCCTCTGCGGATATTTTAGTCAATCTATTTCTTATGGCTTTTGTAGATTTGTTTAGTCAATCTATATCTTATAGCCTATGTAAGTTTGTTTCGTCAATGTACTTCTTACGGTCTCTGTAGGTTTGTTTAGTCAATCTATTTCTTATGGTCTGTGTAGATTATTTGGTCAATCTATTTTTGAGGACCTCTTTTAGATTTTTATAGATTTCTTTGAACAATCTATTTTTTAGTCTCTGTGGATGTTTTTGGTAAATCTATTTCTTGTAGTCTTTGTAGATTTGTTGTCAATTTCTTTTTATTGTCTCTGTAGATTTGTTTGGGATTTCGTAGTTTTTTTTGTCAATCTATTTCTTATGGTCTTTGTAGATTTATTATGTCAATCTATTCATTATGGTCATTACTGTTTCTTATGGTCTCAGTTGATTTGTTTTGACAATTTATAGCAATTTACGAAATTACGTGTAAGATGTACAATCCAACCAACACAATAATATAAGTGTCATGTAAATATTATTGTGGTATTGAATATATATATATATATATATATATATATATATATATATATATATATATATATGTATATATATACGCCTATAAATTCGGGGATTTTGAATTGATATTCATATTAAAAACCGTTATTACAATTTGTTTAAAAATGATATTGATTTTTCTCATATATGGGCCGTGAAATTGCATTATCTCGCAAAACATCTACCTTATTGTCATATTCTTTTAAACATTCATTTTCAGTTATTCTTTTAGCTTTTTCTCGGTTTCTGATGATCATCTTTAGTTAACTATTATGTGTAATTATTTTGATTCAGATATTTTACATTACACACACACACACACATATATATATACATATATATATATATATATATATATATATATATATATATATATATATTAGGTACGGGCAATTAATGGTTGCTTCGGTAATGGGCATGGTTTTTAACGCCGATTAATCATATTTTTTTAAATTTTCGAATACTTGGTTTATTTTATTTGAAAGATTATAGTTTAAAGTTAATTTCTCAAAGAAAAAAGTGTGTGAAATAAAAAAAATATATGGAATAATTTTATCTCAAATCTGAAAGACCCTACATTTCACGTAAAAATTCATCATGACAGTTTTCTGGAATTATTTCCAAGTTAAATATTAAGTTAACGTCTTAAGATAATGAATTAATACAATAAATGTACTTAACTTTTGCTAAAAGCGTAATAATTATCCAACTGGTTCACCTCTGGCGGTAAAATTGAAATATGTACAGAAGGACAAATTAGACATAATATATGTCTTTATTTAACATTATTTCGGCATACAGACCTACTATTTTTAGTCGCTAAACCCTCTTTCCTTCATTTAAAAATGCATAAACGTTAATTAAATTTATTGATTATACTACTGACAATTTATTGTTTGAAAAAAAAGTTAGCACCATTATTTATTAATATTAATACAGAATTACAATTGGTTAAGAAAACAATTTATAATCATTGAAAAAAATTACACACTGAAAAAATACAGACTTACGTTTAAATTTATCATAATGTTTACGTGAAATTTAAAGTTGATAAACACAAACAGGCGGGTAGATAAAAAGAGGAGGAGGGTGGGCAAAACAGACTGGTTTTCTTTTCAACTCTGTACATCCGTACTTACCGACATGGAACGTTCGTATAATTTTTGCCATTTTTTAATTAAATTATTTTTCTATGTTCCTGCTTTCCAATTTAATCCTTTTACTTTATTTTCCAAGATTATAGTAACATTATTTTACGTTGATGATTATACGTCCTTGCGTGCAATGGAAATATAAGAATCTTACATGTAAAGATTACGTTAAAAATGTAAGCGTAAATAAAAGTAGAAATAATTTTTGCAATTATATTTTTGTGAAAATATTAAATAAATAATGGTTTATTCAATGATAATATTGGTAGTTCGAGAAATAAATTTTTCTTCGAGTTATATCGAATTCATTAATACGGAATTCAATTCAGGGGCTTTTTTCGCAATGTTCCTTTAAAAATTATTTTATTTTTATTTTATTGTTACAAATTACGAAGCTTTATTTATATAAGAAAAAGCAAAAATAAATTCTTGCGTTTTTTACCTACTACTGAGAACCATAACTTTAGTAAAGGTATTTTTTGTTTAAACAAAATAATACATTTTTACTAAGATTTAAATAAAAGTAATTAGTTTATTATATTCCGTGATCATTGTGAAACAGGGAAACAATACTGGACGTGTATCGTTTCACTGTTTTACAGCTCATCAGTGCGGCTTAACAAGCAACTACCTCAAGCTAGGATCGACACCCGACACCAATATTACAGTCATAGCTTAGTGGTGAAGGCTTTGTGCAGAACCAAACACATTTTTGGTATTACTGCTAATGTTTGTCGGTGCAGATGACTGCTACAAGGCAGAGTACACAATAAACCGCAGTTTTTTTCATTAGAGTTACCATCTCCTAGCCGCATGTCTTAACGAAGGGGTGCATTTCTCATAGTGAATTAATGCGCCCCCAAATACCAACCTGGAAATTTCTACGATTCGCTGGACATATAGCACCTAGCCTTTCCAAGTAGTCGCCCATCGGGTACTGGCAATGCTAAACGGCACAATCACGTTGACACATCGGTTCTCGCCGGATCACCGAAGTCAAGCAATATATATATATTTTGGTTGCAAGGTTGAACAATAATTAGTAAGGAAATACAATGAAGACGCAAACAACAAACAACAATGGGTAAATACAATGAAGACGCAAACAACAAACAACAATGGGTAATTGTTACGGCTTTACCTTATTATTAGCTACAAATAAAAAAAAATTCTTCGTTTCTTTTTCTCTCTTAATTTCCCCTCTCTGTCCTGCTCTAAGTAAATCTGACGACCTAGTCCACAAATTTTAAAATTTCATCATGACAAGTTTCAAGAAAAAATACACGATTAAACCCGGTTCTCCAACTTCCAACGTAGACCCCTACTACCATGTCTCCTTCTCCAACATCAGGGGTCTACGTTCCCAATTACAGGAGACTGAACAAGACCTTTTATTTTTAAGTGAAACTGGCATTGGACAGGCTATTTCCCTAGAATAGTTCGCAATTAAAGGATACTCTAACTTAACCTCTAAATCTGATCCCCAAGATCGCCATAGGATTGGAATATGTGCCTATATTAAAGATAGCTTTCCATGTGGTAGGGACATCTTCAGGGAAGATCCTAACTTACCCTATATGTGCTTCCGGGTTGCTTTAGCTCACACTACTGCATTTATATTTACTCTCTATCGCCCCCACAACAGCGGAGTTACTATATTTAAAAGCATATCTGAAAAAATTGACCAAGTCCTATCTGCTTATCCTTCAGCTAACATTCACGTAGATGGAGATTTCAATGTTCACAACGTCGAATGGTTGACCCACTCAAACAAGACCGATGATGAGGGGAGGTTCTGTCATGATTTCTCCATTGCCTATGACCTCACTCAGATTGTTCAGGAACCCACCCGTGTGCCCGACAATGACGGCCAGTATGCGAGCCTACTAAACCTTTTTCTCACAACTTGCCCTGAACTATGTTCAGTTTCTGTTCTGTCGCCTCTTGGATCTTCCGACCACTCTGTTGTATCACTTAAGATAAAAATGAAATGTAATAAGTCCCCAGACGTACCTCTCCATCGTACAGTATATCGATACACTAAGGCTGACTGGGATAGCTTCCGTACATTTATAACTGATCTACCTCTGCATTCCATATTTAAAAAGGATGCGTCCTCTATAGTATTAGACCTGACGGAATGGTTAATTGTAGGTATTGATCGTTTCATACCCTCGAAAAAGTTCCAGCAAAAACCTAACAGCCAGCCATGGTTCACTCCAGAATGTGTTGCTGCCATTGCGCACAGAAATCACTTTTTCCACTGTTTCCAACTTAATAGATGTATGGAAACTAAAGCCGCTTTCACGACTGCCAGCAACCATTGTAAGAAAGTAATAAAGAGCGCAAGATGGTTGTATGCTCAATCTGTTAAGTCCAAAGTAGCTGAGCAGCGGCTTGGTTCCCACCAGTTTTGGCAAATAGCAAACAGAATTCTGAACAGAAGTGTGCGCTCAATTCCAACTATCATCAATGGACCTGAGGTAATCTCGTCAGCATCAGACAAAGCCAAACTCTTTGTCAAGAACTTTTCAGCTAATTCTACCTTTTGCGATCAAGGCCGCCAACCCCCAATATTTCCTCCTGTATCTGAAAACACACTATGTGATATACGTATATCTGTACGTGATGTTGCCAAGCTAATCAAAAACCTTGATTCCAGTAAAGCAACTGGCCCGGACGGTATTCCAATTATAGTACTCAAAAAACTTCAACCTGAACTAGCGCCCATACTTACAAAACTATTTAAACGTTGTCTTAAGGAGAATAGTTTCCCATCTCCCTGGAAAATCTCATCTGTATGCCCTGTAATTAAGAATTTAGGTGATCGCTCATCCCCCTCTCAGTACAGGCCAATAAGTCTCCTGTGCGTCATGAGTAAGTTGCTGGAATCTGTGTTAAATACTGAAGTAATCAACCATCTCAACAAAAATAACCTTCTTAGTGACACTCAATATGGTTTCCGTTCTGCTAGATCTACAGCAGATGTGCTTACAGTTATATCTCATAGGATTAGCAAATCTCTCGACGGAGGCAACCTTTCTAGGGCAATTGCTCTTGACATGTCAAAGGCCTTTGATAGGGTATGGCATAAAGGTTTACTTCATAAGATCGCTAGCTATGGTATAGCTGGAAATGTCTTCTCAATTATTAAATCATTTCTTTCTGATAGGTTCATAAGAGTAGTAGTTGAGGGGCAACATTCAGAAGCCCACAGTTTTAATGCCGGTGTCCCTCAGGGGTCCATCCTGGGCCCAACTCTTTTCCTGATCTACATTAATGATCTTCCAAATCACATCCTTACATCATTTGTAGACATTTATGCTGACGACACTACCATTTATGGTAGCACATCTAAGACAGTAAACGACCAAGTTCTCTCCAATTCTATCTCCTCTGATCTTGAGCATGTAGTACAATGGGGAAAGGAGTAGCTGGTTACTTTTAATGCATCTAAAACCAAGCTTCTCTCTTTACATCATCAACATTCTGATTTCCATCTGGCATCAATTGAAATGAATGGCTCTCGTCTTCAGGAGGCCTCAAGTTTTGACAAGCTTCTGGGCTTGACCATTACTCCTGATCTTAAATGGAACACGTACATCAAATCTGTTGCCAAGGCCGCTGGAAAATGGTGGGATCTTTCTATCGATCCAGTAGATATCTCACTGGTGATGCAATCTTCTATCTATATAAGAGCCAGGTACGTCCAAGGATGGAATACTGTTGCCACATCTGGGCAGGAGCTGCTAGAAAGGACTTGGCCTGCCTTGATAGAGTTCAAAATATACTTCGTAGCCTCGTAGGAGATGTCCTTTTCTCTTCCTTGCAACCTCTATCTCACAGAAGAGATGTTGCGAGTTTGTCTCTGATGTATCGTTATTTTCATGGAAAGTGTTCGGCTGAGCTTCAATCTATGGTCCCCCCTCGCAAAACTTTCACAAGAAACACTCGTCTAGCTGTAAACACTATCAATAATTCCCCCCACTCTTTATCTATGCCTAAACCTAAACGTAGATTCCATGAACAAAGCCTTTTTATTAGAACTGCACGCCTGTGGAATTGTCTTCCGTTTTCCTGCTTTCCGGCTGACTACAATATGGTTGTCTTCAAGTCTAACGTAAATAAGTTCTTGATGAGCCGTTCCATATAAGCTATCAAATTTAACAAATTTTCATTACTAATGATTATTATATTGTCCAATTTCTACTGTACACTCTTTAACCCTTATCCTTGAGTGGCCTCTTGGCTTTGATAATGAGTTGATACCTATGAAAAAAAAGAAAAAGTCCAATGTAAACAAGTTCTAATTGAATCGTCCCCCTAAGTAATCCAAGTTTCAAAATTCCCACTGTTTACTATGCTAAAATAACAATGACTAATGTATACCTATTAACCCTTATCCTCGAGTGGCCTCTGGGCCTTGATAAGTGGTGACACCCTTGTAAAATAAAAAACAAAAGAAAACAAGATAACGCAATAATAAGTGTATTCAAGAAAAGGTATATTTACAATATGTACAAATGACGGTGTCGAGTCAGAGAGTCTTGGTGGGAGGACATGTACGCTCTTCGGCGTCACTTCCGGTGGCATTTGAGTAAGACACACCAAGGCCAACCTAGGCTTGCCATTTATAGTGTTATGTTATTCGTATATGCAAATAAGTGGTTGCCACCACAACACCCCCTTCCCAAGATTTGAAGTCACACAGATTTCAATATCTTTTTCTTTTTGGGTTTACCGTTAATGGTTCATTCACTTTTCTTTTCCTACCTGATCTTCGGGGTTCAGGTGCATTTTGAGGCGGTTCCAAATTAAATGACTCGTATATGATATCTATGGTGTCCTCCTGTTCGACTGTTGTCGTATCATCATCATCTTGGATATGACGTTATTTTATCTGATTTAGGTGCCTTTTATGTATATTCTGTGGACCTTTAATCATGTATGTACAATCACCAATGCGTTTATCCACTACTCCACATTCCCAGTAAGATGTGTTATTTCTGTAGCACTTAAAATATACTCGATCTCCCGAGTTATATTTCTTTCTTCTCGTGTGTGTAGTGTTTCGGATAATTGCCTGCCTTGGCAATAGTTTGTCAAACGCTGATTTTACCTTTCTGGCAAACATTAGATCAGCTGGTGATATGTTTGATGGTGTACTAAGATGTGGTGTAATCCTATATACTTGCAAGAATTGTTGCAAAGCTTTTTCTGTTGGTGTTCCAATGGATTTCTTTAACGCTCGTTTTATCGTGTCCACGAACCTTTCCGCGAGGCCGTTCGACCATGGATGATACGGCGGAGTCGTGATGTGCTTCACTCGGAACGTGTCGCAAAATTCCTTAAACTCTGCGGATGTGAACTGCGTTCCGTTGTCAGTGACCAGTGTGTCTGGTACACCGAATCTTGCAAACAACTCGTGTAGGAACCCTATTGAGTTGTTCGTTGTTGGATTCCTGCAACGCATTACCTCCGGCCATTTTGTGAAACTATCCACTACAATTAAATAATAGTTTTCACCTACTGGACCAGCGAAGTCCATATGGATTCTCGACCATGGTTGGTCGGTTTTCGGCCAAGGTTTGTGTACTATAGGTGGAGATTTTGCCGCTAACTGGCATCCTATACATTTATCAATTGTTGTCGCTATGTCAGTGTCCATGTTACGCCAGTACACGTAGCTTCTTATTAACGACTTCATTCGATTTATCCCCGGATGTCCTGTGTGGAAATATCTTAACATCCTATTCTGCAATGTTTTGGGTATTACCACTCTCTCGCTGTACAGTAACACATCGTCACATATGGAGAAAACTTCCTGCAACTTTGTGTCCGTTATAATTTTCTCTTTTATGTCCTTTATATATTCGTCTTTCTCGGCTTCCCTTTTAATGTCCGACAAAGTTACGGGTAGTTCCTTAATGATGTTTGCTACCATATTTTTTACTTCAACATTTGTCCGAATTGCTGCAATGACTGATTCTTCCAGATTGTGGTTCTGTGGTATCAGTCGTGACAGTCCATCCGCAATTGCAAATCTTTTTTGATGCTAGATGTTGTAGCTGGAAATCGTAATTAAGTAGTATTGTACCCCAGCGCAGCAATCTATTTGCGGTGTATACCGGCAATCCTTTTTTTGATCCATAGATCGTGACTAACGGTTTATGGTCGGTTTCAAGTATGAATTGTCTACCATATAAATATCGGTGAAATTTAGTCACGGCAAAGATTATGCTCAACGCTTCTTTTTCGATTTGTGAATATGCCCTTTCGGCTGGTATCAGCGTTCTCGAAGCGTGCGCTATTGGTTTTCTAGACCCATCCGGCATAATATGTTGAATGCATGCTCCTAAGCCGTAGGAGCTAGCGTCACTAGCGACGACTATTTTTAAGTTTGTGTCAAAGTGCGTTAAGAATAATTCGGATGTTAGTGCGCTCTTTATTTTGTCAAAAGCGGTTTGACATTCTTGCGTCCAGTTCCACGGTGTATCCTTTTTAAGCAGATTATTTAAGGGGGCTCGCAAGTTATGCATTCCTTCAATAAAAGATTGGTAATAATTTGCGAGTCCTAAGAAACTCTGCAAGGTTGTTACATTATCGGGTGCTAGCATATTTTTTATTGCCGCAGATCTGTCTGGGTCTGGACGTCGTCCATATTTGTTTATTATGTGTCCAAGATACTTAATCCCGCTCATACAAAAGTCACATTTACTTTCTTTTACTTTAAAGCCTAATTCTTGTATTCGAGTAAATACTTGTTTCAAATGTTCCTTATGTTCTTCTAGGGATTTGCTCCTGACAACAATGTCGTCCAGGTATGCACATGCGCACTCAATACCACTTAGCATGGTGTCCATCGCTTGCTGAAAGATGACAGGCGCTACTTTGATGCCAAAAGGCAATCGGTTGTATTTGTATAATCCCTTATGCGTATTGATGCATAGTATTTTTGAGCAATTCTCCTCGACCGGTATTTGCAAATACGCGTCGCTCAAGTCTATCTTGGAGAAGATATTACCCCCATTCAACTTCGTGAATATTTCCTCTGGGCTTGGTAGGGGGTAATGGTGATCTTTTAATAGGGAGTTGACCCCGGTCGAAAAGTCTGCGCAAACTCTAACTTCGTCATTCTTTTTCTTTACGTATACGGTGGGGGCTCCCTACTCGTTGTGTTCTATTTTTGATAGAATTCCCGTCTGTTCCAATCTATTTTATTCTTTATCAATGTTTTCCAACCCAGCGAACGGAACATGTCGCTTTTTTCTAAAAATTGGGCTGTCGTTTTCTTTAAGTTACAACGAGGCCTTGAATTTATTGCAGCGACCTAAGTTAGTCGTGAACGCCTCAGGAAATAATTCTTTTAAATCGTCTTTTATATTTACTGTTGTTGGAGAAGAACATTCTAATTTTTTACAGAATGTATTGATTGGCTTATCCCATAGTCCGAATTTCTCAATTAAATCTATTCCAAACAGATTTTCACTATTTTTTAGTACGAATATTTTTAATTTCTTCGAAATCCCTTTCAATTTTATCGGGAGGACAACTTCTCCTTCAAATTTTATACCACCACCAGTTACCGTCCGGGCTGCTTTACTAGTTTTCATCATGGCCGGTTTTCCCAACTTTTTCCACGTATTCAAGTTTATTATAGAAACATCGGAGCCGGAGTCGAGTTGTAACTTTATTGATGTTTTAAATATTTCCACTTTTACATATTTTCGCCGATCTTTGTCTAATTTTGTATTTGATTTTGTTTGCTGTACTCGCTTTCTGGTGTAATCTTTATATCTGCAGCAATCGCTTTTGTGTCCAACCTTCTTACAAATGTAGCATTTTTTCTTCTTATAAGGACAATCTGACTCCATATGCTTTTCTGCACATCTCTTACAGTTATATCTAGGAAGAGGCTTGTTATATTCTGTACTATATTTATGGTTATTATCTTTGGAATATCTCGTTCCATTGCTTTTCTTTGTAAAGTTCTTGGTTGGTGCGTATGGTTTTCTAACTTTTCTTACATATACTACTCCGGATTCTTCTATATTTTTTTAATCCTTTTTTAGTGTAATGGCCCTTTCACAGTCCTCTGCTAGTTTCTGGAGGGTTAAATCTTGCTCAGATTCCAGCTTAGACAACACTCGTCTGCGTATTTCTGCATTTTTCGTGGAAACTATCCCTTGAGCGATGATTAGACATTTAAAATCTTCTACCGTTAGTTCTGCAAGCTTAAAATTATCGCAGTTTTTATTGACAACTGATGCGTATGTCAAATAATCTTGGTTGTCCATCTTTCTTAGATTCATGCACAGCCATCTTTTATGAAAAAGAGATATATTTGGATTAAATAATTCTTTTAGTAATTTTACAGCTTCCATGAACTCTAATTCCGCAGTTTTTTTAGGTAATATGTAATCTACGAATTTGCTGTGTTCTGATGTACCCAATTCTCTGAGTAAGAGGCTCACTTTCTGACTATTTGGCCAATGTTTACAGTCCAGTTGAAAAACATCCTCGTATCTTGTGTAGTATGCTTCAAAATTCTTGTCTTCCTCAGGCACATAATGAAATGTGTCCATGCTATTAAAAATAGTTGTATGGGAGAAATTAACACTATCGACATTTTCTCGATTACTCTTTAGTAGTTCCAGTGTTTTAGCAAAACGTTCATCTTGTCTTTCTTCATATTTCAATTGTAGTTTCTTATGCCTTTCTTCCTGTTCCAATTGCATTTTTTTCTGCTTTAATTGTTCCATTTTCTGCTTTTCTTCTTGTTCCTGCTGCCATTTCAATAATCTGTCCTCTCTCTTTTCCTCGCGGTCAGCCTGTGCCTGTATTTGTGTTTGCAAAAGCTCGTTTTGTGTAGCTTGTCTGCGTTCATCCCGCTCAGCCTGTGCTTGTAAAAATTGCATGAACATTTTTGATAAGTCTTCTATGTTTTGTTTTTTTTTTGCTTTTTTTTAGTGTGTAGTTAAAAAAATATTGTACCATGTACAATATACACCGGTTTGGGTTACAACAAAAAAGCAAATTGCTGTAAGCTCCTGTTTTCAATAATAATATCGCTGCTTGCAATAATATATTCTTTTTGCGAGTCACGCTGCAAAAAAAAAAAATAAAACAGGTTTATCTGGAATCACGAAATGGAATTGACTTTCCGTTTTTAGGCACTTACTAATAAGTAACTCTTTCCACAAAATAAAAGTTTGTTTGTTTTTTTTTTAATCGAGTCACAATTGAATAAATGTATGCAGTACATTTAGTTCTTTGAGTTTTTTTTCTCTAGTATTTTAGTAACTAAAATACCTCTTAAATTGAGATTACCTTTTTTCCGTGACGTTTTACTGTATTATCCGTTATTCAGTGACAACTTCAAGAAAAAAAATCCTTTCCTTGAATTTTAGTTTTAGCTGTGGTATTTCCTTTTAGTACCGACGTCAATCAAAACATTAATTAAAAAGTCCTTTAGTTGTTGTTTTGTTTACGGAGAACAGTAATTAGAATCCACTGGTGAACTTTTTTCGTAGGTTACTTCCTTGCTTTTCGTAATACGGGTCTGACCTGTCGTTTTTGCGACAGAACAAAGTTCGCTTTTCGTTTGCAAGTTGGTCCTTTAGTAAGATTTGTCGTGTAGCGACAAAACAAAAATTCACTTTTACATTCGTTTGCAAGTCGGATTCCCAGAAAACGGCGTAAATTGTCGCTTTTGCCACGTTAGAGTTTTTTTTTCACTTGAGTTGAAACTTCTCTTTAGCGTAAAATCCGTTTGCTCGTCAACACTTTGCATTCCTTTAAAAAAAATGGTCAACCTTTGCGTTGTACTTTTTTTTTAAAAATAGTTCTTCGTCAAACTGTTATATTTGACGCTTCATATCTCGTCGCCAACTGTTGTGGTTGCAAGGTTGAACAATAATTAGTAAGGAAATACAATGAAGACGCAAACAACAAGATAACGCAATAATAAGTGTATTAAAGAAAAGGTATATTTACAATATGTACAAATGACGGTGTCGAGTCAGAGAGTCTTGGTGGGAGGACATGTACGCTCTTCGGCGTCACTTCCGGTGGCATTTGAGTAAGACACACCAAGGCCAACCTAGGCTTGCCATTTATAGTGTTATGTTATTCGCATATGCAAATAAGTGGTTGCCACCACAACAATATATATATATATATATATATTTCCAGTTAAGAATTTATTGTTTGACAAAAGGAATATATAGAAAGGGTTATAATTCTTAACTCGAATATATGTGTCTATATTTTTATTTTCAGAATTTAAATTAAACTAAATTTATATATTTCTCTATTCTTAAATATTGAGCTTTTCATTTTTGGCTGGGATCACCCTGAAAGTATTGCCTCTAGTCATATCTATCAGGATTTTTCATCGGATTTTAATCTGTGTCTTATCTCGCTTATATATATATATATATATATATACATATATATATATGTGTGTGTGTGTGTGTGTGTATTGTGTGTGTATTGTGTGTGTGTGTTAGAATTAAAAAATGATTAAATAAATATTTTTAAACGTTATTCATTTAGTAAATGTTTTGCCTTCTTTGATTTTACGGAGAAATACAGCGATTTATTTATAAAAAAATCTTTTAATTGTTAGAAAAGAGAAACATATAAACGTTCATTTCTTTTATTAAAGCATATTCAGATGATAAGTATGTTAAAAGAAATAGAAGATTGTACGTTAGCCATCGTGGAATTTCTACGAGTTCGTATAATAAGACAATATTATCGTCAATCACACACACACTGGTTGTTTATAGAAAAGTTGTTTTAATATGTTTTTCGCATTGCTCTCGGGGAGATTTTAGTAGTTTGAACTATCCGTGTTTCGCAGTCAATTTGCACCTGCAAATTGCGCATAGAGGCGTGCATACCTATTTGACTGTTTCAGCATATCTAATGATAAAACGAAGCACGGCGCAGTTTAACTATTGATCTTTACACAGTAAACAGTTTTATTATTGAACTGCGCAAGTAAATACGTTTGCTGTCCTAGAATTAATAATCTACTCATGGCTATTGCTTTAGCCCGGGGGTAAACAAACACACCATCGCTCACATTACGCTGAAAAAAAAGAGATGCTATCGCAAAGCTGCGGATCTTTTCATCTCTTCATTGCCTCGCGTCAAAGATTTTAGCGACAGTTTATGGAGTATAAAAATGAAAAAAAAAAACACGAGAGCGCGAGATGAGAAACAGCATATAATTGTGTATGTTTGGCTAATGTATACAATAAAAACAGAAATTGAATCTATACTTTAAATGATGAAAAATAGAATCAAGAACAAGTGAAAAGCACACAAAAAAAATCGAATAAAATGAATTAAATAAATTCAACAAAAATGTTGGATATAAAACGGGAAATTATATACTCGGATGTTTATGTCAATGTATTGGCGGGAATAATTTACTAGACGTCGATTAAGGGATATTTGAACTGCCTGCATCATGGAGGAAGAGCAGTCGGCCTTGCAATAAATGCTTAGACAGCCTTATCGATATTCCTAAATAAGGCCGATACAGAAGCGATTTGGAGTAAACAAACTCATTCCCAATGGATGAGAAGGCACATCCTGGGATGGGAGACCTCCTAAAACTGCACAAGACCACGCCCCAACAAACAGAGAAGTCACATCAACAATGACATAGATTCGGTGAGAAATACCCCATCATGAACTTTGATATTTTATCTAACATTAGGTGACAAGAAAATACCCTAGGACTACATTATTATTGGGCTAAAGACGTCAGTGTTTTAATTGTTTTGTTTTTTTGCTTTTATTGAATTCATTTAAGATGAGGCTTGATTATTCGTATATTCTTTTACGAACTATTATCCTTACCTTCAGAACTTTTCGGTCGACTCATCCTTTGAGCAGCTACTAAAGATACAAATTCAAGACTCAGCATTCATATTCCTTTGCGTTTAATAAACTGAAGAAGGCCACATGATGAGTTGAGCGAAGCATGGTGAAACACCAAAAACTATGAAGATAAAGATAACAGCCCACAAATGATTGAATACACGGCAATGTTTATCACATTTTTATAAAGTGTCATTGAACAACGGACGAAAAAATAATTAAATGTGGATTTAAAAAGTCAACATAAATAATCGTCGGGACGTTTCGTATGTGCAGACGCATGAACGTGTGTGCAAATGTCTCACCTCGAATGATGGCAGCCGCAATAAAAATATGAAACAGTGAATGTAAATACATAAGTAAGACCAACATCTCCAATAAAATGTACCCAGACGAACGTGTTGCATTTGTGCCCCTTCAACATTAATACCACGACAACCCCCATAGACAGCAAAATCACACTCCTTCACTGTAAACGGTCTCCAAATGTTAAAATACTTTCAACCATGATTATGTTTCTTCTAGAACTGACTGCGTTTGGAATCCCCTCCCTGTTTTCTTTGTCCCTTACTATACCAGCATAAAAAATTAAATGCAACGTGAGCAAAAGACTCGCTGAACAACTCCCACCATAATATGTCTCTATAAATTTTAGTCCTAATCACGGCAGCCCGTTACGTTTCATTTGCAGCGTAATTTGTTTGTGGTTAATTCACGTAAAAGAAAAAAAATGTGCATTTTTGTGCATCTTTATTAAACGAAAATGTTATTGACGTATATGCGATATATTTTACAAATAACGTGCTAATAGAAACGAAATTAATGCAACGACACATTTCACAGATTTCTATTTATAAATCTATAACTAAAAATACACGTCCCAGGATAAGTAATGTAATTTATTCCACAAACAGAAGAATATTACATAATTTTATATTGCATCCAAAGATGAAAATCAAGATAGAATTCTTCTAAGCCTCATGATTCTGTGTAACAATTTTGTTCAAAATTTATTAAATGATGTTGTGTTTAAAAATATATTTCACATAAAATGATAAATCTTAAAGAGATTTTAAGACGGAATTGAAACCCAGTAAATCTCCTTTCATTTGAGGTCAATTACTGTGGACCAAATTTAATTCAAATTTAAGATTTTAATTTTCTAATGAGAAGCTGTGTCCATATTATGCCCTATAAATCCCTAAATATTTTCAATAGAAACGGAAATTTGTAGATTTATTTGTCATGATCGCATTTTTTTTTAATTTGAAGAAATAAACACTCAGCCCATATTTACCAATAACATTAAATTAAACTAAATACAGCCCACACTGCCGATCCCTACACATAAAAGTTGTATTGAAAAATTCATAAATGAATGGTTAATAAGTTTAGATGTGAACCATGTACCTAGAATTATGTATAAACCTATGCATATATACATCATAACTAAATTAAAATCATGTTATAGTATTGCGTGCAGAAAGTGAAAATATTAGTTAAACACCTTTTAATAGATTTACATTAATATACATGCCATACGTTTCACATGTGATGCATAACGTTTTCATACAAACGCAGTAATGAAACTATTAATTGGAATGCTTTTGCGCATGCTTGCATTTAAGCTTAAGCAAGCTAATGCAATGATACGAACAAAATTATTATTGAGACGATTGGATTTATTCACGTGCATGCACTTTAGCATAACAAGTGTTGTATGTGCTCACTCACTACATGTTTCGGGATTGTTTTCAGTCGTCTTAGACTTCTCACCATTGGAATCAAGCTGCGTCGATTTAAAAGAAGTGGTGTTCGAGGACTATGCGACACTTGCTTTACAATTCCATGTGTCTATTTTATCTCAAGACTGAGCAGAGTCCATGGGTGCATTAAGACATTATCTTCGTGAACAACTATTAAAAACGTTTTAATGATACTTTCATCTAATAACTTTCTGATCGTTATTGAAACAAAATGATTTTTTGTTGTTTTATTATTTATTAATTGATTTTATATCAAACCCGCGGCGGGGAGAGTATCAGCTTTGCCAGGGCGTAAAATACGCTTAAATATATTTTTGTATGCCTGGATCGGATATTTTATTATAGAGTTGTGATTTAAAAAATCAAAACATGTATTTAGGTGGTATCAGCTAGAAACGAAACCGTAGCATTCAAAGCTGGTGACGTTACCACTATACCAACGTAACATGCATATGAACTGATTAAAAATTTAAAATTTAAAAAATAGTAAGATGAATGTACAAAATGAATAACGATTTTTTTTAATTTTGACCCATCTTTGACCCCTTAAAAATAATTTTAACCGACTAAAGACCGATAAAAGAACGGCCCGCAAAAAATTCAATTCTGCGACATTTTAGTTTCGGAGGAGATAGAGTTTAAAAGTATGGAGACAGACACACAAACAGACAGACTGACAGACCGAACGTCGGACAGACATATACACGTTTATATATTAGATTAATAAAATTCACTGTGTATGTCTGTTTGTCCATATTTTCGAACTCTATCAATTCCGACACTAAAAGTTGTGGAGTAGAGCTAGGCGCCTCAAAAGTATTGGATTTTTATGGATAATTCTTTTGTGGATCTTTAGCCGGTTAAAATAGGTATTAAGGGATCCAAATTGAAAAAAAAATGTTATACATTTGTTTTACATTAATATTAATTTATTTTTAATCAGTTCATATGTGTGTAACGTTGGCCCGGTGGTAACGTCACCAGCTTTGAATGCTACAGTTTTGCTTTCAGTTTCAGTTCTAGCTAATGCCACCTTTTTCTTTTTCTTTTTTTCTTTATTGTAAATAAAAATATCATATTTAAGCATATTTTACGAGCGGACAAAGATAGGCGCCCGTAACTTATTTGCTTGGTAGTAAAATACGCTTAAATATATTTTACTTCATGCTGAATTTCTGTTTATTTTTACAGAGCCAATTCTCTGTTGAATAATATAGTGTACCTAAAATATAGTTCTTATTTAAAGTTTAAATAAGACTTTGGTGTCATTATCCGAAATCAAAACTAAAACATTTAACACTCTAGACGCGTTTCCTACCGTTTGACCTATCGATTGTGGTGCAGTTATTTTGATGTAATGGTAGGGTAGATATTTACTTGCTGTCCACCTCAACAAGATGTGATAGAAGGTCGGATGGTGGGATGTTCAAGTCAGCGCTCAAAAAAAAAGAAAAGAAAAAAGGGAATTCTATGACCTAGCAAAAATTACCTGGATAGCCGTCGGTATTCCTGACAGGGGCGCCTCAAGTAGTAAGCCGAAAGCCAGATGGCAAGGCCTGGTGGGTGGACCGCCTGAGTACTACTAAAGCGGCGAACTTGTCGGGCTGACTGACAAGAAACAATTCTTTACTGGAGCCTACTGAACTCTCCAAGAAACAGTAGCACTAGGGATACTTATCCCCCAACATTTAAAATAATGGGAGAGTACATATTTACTTGTTGCTCATCTTAGCAAGATGTTATATATATATATATATATATATATATATATATATATATATATATATATACATATATATATATATATATATATACATATATATATATATATATATATATATATATATATATAGCTACTTATGATTTAATACGCTATATACTAAAATTCCGCACGAAAAACTTATAAAAGAATTAAATGATACTGTAGATTTAGCTTTTGAAGGTGGCAAAGGTAAATATATAGACTTTTCAAACTCTAAAATTTTCTGGTGTAAAAATAAAAATATCAAAACGAGTGTTTCTAAAGGTATTTTAAAAATACTTGTAAGTCATCTTATTAAAGAATGCTATTTTCAAATAGGGAATAAAATATTACTCCAAACGTTAGGTATCCCAATGGGATTGGATCCTGCACCATTTTGGGCAAATCTGTATTTACATAGACTCGAGTATATATATATATATATATATATATATATATATATATATATATATATGTCATCACTAATAAAAACTGATATATCTAAAACATGTAAATTTCATGGGTGTAGGAGATTTATAGATGACCTTATATGTATAAACGATAATGATGAATTCGAAAAAAAATAAGCATCTTATATATCCAGAGAAATTAGAATTGAATTGTGAACATAGCTACATTTCTGGATTTAGATATAAAAATTGAGGATAGGATTTTTCTTTATAAAATAGTTGATAAAAGAAACGCTTTTCCCTTTCAAATAGTGCGTATGCCGCATGTACCAGCCCTGTTTTTATGTTTTATGGAACCATTATGTCAAAGTTTTTGAGAATAGCTCGCGTTACTTTAAAATTAATAGATTTTATACAACCAGTTTCTAGCTTAGTAATAAGGATGATAAAACAAGGTGGGGATAAAAATAAAATATTTAAACAGTTAAATAAAGCATTTGTTCGTTATCCTGATGCTTTTGAATCGTTTAAGATTAACCAGACTATATTAATAAAGGAAATCCAAAACTATATTAGTAATGCAAAAAATGTATTTATAATTACATAAAAAAATGTATATATGCATAAATATTTTTAACCTTTATATATTTAATTTTAAATAAATATGAACGTAAATATAATCATAGTCGGGGTGATAAGTAGTTAAATGGATTGATCCAAATCTTATAAATACAAGACTGGTAAATTAAAAAATATATCCATTTTAAATTTGGAAACTCATGAATCACACAGGTAAGAAATTCATTTTTATAGCATGAAAAGGCTAGATAATGCAATTAAGGATAGGAAATTAGATTAAATATTTGTAACATGTCTTCTTCCTAGAGATTAAGGGAGGTGGTGTTTGATCAACACTGCTGGGGAGCCATGATGTAATATGCTGTTTTGTTTTTAAATCCCTGAAACAGTGTTTCATGGTAAACAACTGATGATCCCTTGAAAAATAAATTATTAGTGCTATGGTAAATTCCTGAGCGATCTGATGCAGTGACTGCAGGTGATTAAATGACTTACTGACTAGATTGTTTTCTAACGAATGATAAACATTTTTTGTATATTTTTAAAGGTTAAAAACTTAAAAGACTGTATATATATTATATTTTATTTTATTTTATATATATATATATATATATATATATATATATATATATATATACATATATATATAAAAGACAGCATGAGTGGATAATGATATCACAAAACCCATATATTGGTGAATATAGAATGATTCATTTATTTAATAAGGGTATACATACATTTAGTTGGGGAATGAATGGAACTCTTTATACTAAGGTATTTCGAAGCCTAATGCTTCGCATCAGAAGAGTAGAGAAGATGCTAGGTAACATGACGAGGATGTGGGGTCTTGCGAGGGATTCATCAGGAACGAAATAAATTAATAAAATTACTGATGTTATTAAGGGGAACTATATTGAATTCTAGGATAAAGAGGAGCGTACTATATAAAGTGTAACGTAAAAAGGTGTATAGGGTTTCTATCATAGTCTTAAATAATGCAGGTAGTTTATGTGTTTAAAACTCAAGAAGAGGTACAGGGGTGGTTGGGTTGCAGTTCTATTTTATCCGCATGAATGATGTATTGTATCTATGTAAAAGGTTTTTTCGACAGAGGTAACCGAAGCAACAACAGCAATATTATGATGATGAATTAAAGCGAGAGGTTGTATGTTAGGTAGTATTAATCAAAAGCAACGGGTATCACAACAATGCTTATAAGAGGACTAGGCGTGTAATAGGGTTTAAATTTAATCAGGTAGGGGAGGGTCCGTTGGTGAATTAAAGAGGTAAGTTATGAGGTGGGCGTGGGTAAGTATTTGTACGCGTATAATAATAATTTTCAGACGATAATATATAGTGGATGATATGTAGTAATAATCTTACGATTGCCCTGTTATTACGTATAAATGGGGATGAAATATAAGGAAAAGGAATAAAGATGATGTGGCAGTAAAGTTGATAAAAACACAAAAATAATTAGGATGCAGATCAATGGCTCGGTGTGATAAAAGGGGATAATAATGATAATAATAATAATAATAATAATAATAATAATAATAATAATAATAATAATAGATACTAAAATTAAAGGTTAACAGAAAAAATGAATATATAAATAACTAAACTGAAATTTGGTCAAGTGTTGGAGAAATAGGGTACATGTATGCAAAAGTGAGTCACAAAGGTATAATGTATATATATATATATATATATATATATATATATATATATATATATATATATATATATATATATATATATAGCTTTATCCAGCAGAGCAAAGCAGAGAGTTCGCTGAACGAGATAATAATCCGATACATACAAATCTTCAGACCAGGAAAATGTTTGCAGACGTCAATATTATAGTCCGGAATTTCTTGTATGCAAGATCCAGTGACATAAGTTATTTATAAGCAAGCAAGATATAAACAACAAATTGCATTTAGGCTCGTGTTTGACAAGAATGAGTCTTCCCTGAATAGCTTAAAGCGGATTACTAATGGTAATGAAAAAGATTTGCGAATTCTAATTTTATATGTGTTTAAGTATATAGCATAGAGTGGTTTAAATTAGTTCTATTTTTGGAGGGGTTTTGTAGTTGTAAGGAACGGGGGAGTGAATCCTAGGATTCTTAATTTTGGTTTGAAGGATGAGGTCCGGGGAAGGGAAGATGTGGTTTTGTTACTTTTTTATCAAGATTTGGTTTTAAATCTAAGAGGAAACAGTTTGGATATAATTAGTGTGAATTGCTAATTGGGGTGCGATTTAATATGCGATGTAAAATGCTATAACTGGCTTTAGATTGAAATTTCGTTAGAGATAGCTGTCTGCAAGATTACGAATAAAATATTTTTAGCGTAATTTTTATCTTGCAAGGGAGATAATGAGTTAACGTGGGTCTGATGTTGTAAGGTAATATTTATGTTCTATATTTAGATATTGTATTAATAATTTATATTTAAAAATGAAAGTGTATGTGGCGAGAGCAGCGGGAAAGATGGGAGGTGCTAGCCGTTTGCTAGGGGCAAGGATTTGCAAGTGGGGTTGTTAAGTGACTGTCTGGTCAACTTTAGAGATAATAGATACTAGTCCTTGTCTGGTGGTATTTTTCGGCGTTTTTTTTTTGTTTTTTGTTTTTTGTTGTTTTGTTTTTTGTATTTCCGTATATGAATTTTCGTTTGTGCCTGCAACTGTAAATTATCTCTGGCTTAGAGTTGAGGATGTTCAATTTATTCGTACCGTTATAATCTCGGTCGACAAAGCAGGCAGTATTTTGAATTAGGGCTGTATGATTTAGATTTTCTTGAAATTGCCAATTTGAATGAAAAGTTTATGTTATTTTCTTTCAACTTTCTAACTAAGTTGGATAGGGTTGTTTTAGTCTTGAGGGTCTCTCCGGAGAACGATTGCAAGTGGTTTGAAATTCAGGACAGAAGATAACTCTATGTACGTGCATATTTTTGGGTTTGATTGTGGTGTATTAGGTGTTTTTTCGTTTATGGGGGACCAATTGAGTTTAGAGGTTCTAGAGGTTGTTCGATGTGCTGTTCAGTTACGTCTATTCCTATTCCGCGAGTAGTTGTTCGGCGAGTGTGCTATTATTTATTGAGTTATGCGTATTATCATTGATATTTCTGGTTCTATGGGCTTGGGCAGTCAAGTCATTGGCTGTCGTGTTGAGTTTTAAACACATAAACTACCTGCATTATTTAAGACTATGATAGAAACCCTATACACCTTTTTACATTACACTTTATATAGTACGCTCCTACTTTATCTTAGAACAGGGGTCGGCAACCTTTTGCTGTGTGCCGACTTAGAGTTAAAAATTATTCAGTGTGCCAACATTCATATTTTATAGCAATCAAGGTCAATATACCTGTTCTCAGTGTATTTTATTTTTAAAAATGTATAATATTGAAGTTAATAAATAATGTGAAAAAACAGTTTCTTAAAAGTTTTTGTAAAGTTTGTATTATCAATGGGGCCCTTGTCCTTGCATGGTCTTTGCTAATTCCTCAATGTCGGGAACATACTTTGTAACTTTGAGCTTTACACAATTTTCTGAATGTTCATGCGTTAGACGACTTCGATGTCGAGACAACACTGCTTTCATGTGAGAGAAATTTTACTCACAAGAATAAGTTGAACCAAAAGCCGAGAGAAGAGCAAAGACAATTTTCTTCAATTATGAGCTTGGAAGAGAAGTTAAACAGTTCAAAATAGCACCAGACTTTTCTAAATTTTCATCTTCCAGAGACTTTCTTATTTCAGCAAATTTTAATGTCCATATTTCTGAAGACATAAAATCAACCTGTTGCAGCTAAAACACACCAATATCCATCCAGCCAAAAAGTTTCAGTTGGACATTTGTCAAATCAAGAATGGAAGGTTTAATAAGATATGATAGGATTCATGAATGTAGAAGTCCAGGCTTCGTTTATCAAATTGTTCAACCTACTCTTGAAGCTCATCTATGTTCACTTCAAATGTGTTTGCATGATTTTTCACATTTGGAAATGCTTTGATGCTTATGTCACGGGTAAAAATGTCAAGTTTCATTGTAAATGCTTTCCAATAGCTGGAAAGATCAAGGACTGTTTGACCCTGTCCTTGTAATTAAGCTCATTTAAATGTGTGTTTATTCCGGCAATAAACATTAACTTTAACAACCAGCTTTCATAATTCAGTTGAAGAAATGGTTTCTGTGTTTTTTTTAATCAAGAAACGCCCTAATAGCCTCAAGACAACAAACAAATCTAGCTAAAACTTTGCCTCGACTAAGCTAGCGAATATTATTGTATAAGAGAAGATCTCCATATTCACACTTATTTTCTTGTAGAAGAGATTTGAATTGCCTGTGAACCAATAAGAGTGAGAAATAAGAAAGTTGATTATCTCAACAATAGTTTTCATCACAGAAACCAAATTCAAAGATGAGGTATTTGCACATAAGCCCTCCTGATGTATAATACAATGGAAACTTAACAGTTTGCGTCCAACATGATTTTCAGGAAGTTTTACAAATCCTTTCTTCTTGCCAATCATTGCAGCAGCACCATCGGTTGTCACGCAAAATAATTTGTTCAAGTCAATGTTCTGTTTAGAAAAATAACCAGTAAATGCACACAGCATATCTTCTGCTTTGATGGTATCATGAAGGGGTAATAAACAACGCAACTCTTCATAAAGGTGGTTGTTCTCGTGATATCTTGCAACCACGGGTAGGCAAGATGCATCGTTTACATCAGTGCTTTCATCACGAGCGAGACTAAATACGTGGGATTGCTTTAATCCAGTTGTTTGCTTAGTTGTTACATTTTTAGTCAAGTCAGATATGCGCCTCTCAACTGATCTTGCAGAAACTGCTATTTCTCTAATTCGAGAAAGTATAATGTCTTTATTTCGGAAATCACGAGAAAACCTTCAAAAAGTGTCTTTGCTGTATTCATCAGCTGTAAAAGGTTTGCTATTCAAAGCCACACACTGGGCTATTTTGTAATTCCATTCAGTACTCTTCATTCCCACAGCTTGGCTCCAAATACCAGTATTTTTTGAAACCAGAAATAGCGTGTTTCACCTTTCTGTTCTGAGGTTTTAAGCTTAGATTTATGTTTGGTTTGAAATGCCTTTATACACTAGATGTGCGGCACACAACACTTTCGCATGAGAAATCAACAAACAAATCCTTTTGTTCTACAAAACCATATTCTTTTGTCCAGTTGTCTTGAAATGAGCGATGATCAAGTTTTCTTTGCGGCCATAACTAACACCTGGGGTATTCTGAAAATATAAATAGGCCTGATTATACAAACGTCAATTTTGATATATAAAATAATAAGCAAATTATCCTCATCCTTGCTGTAGGAAAACCATGATACATTTTAATAAAATTTGTGGAGAAAAATTATGTACAGGGTGTCCCAGAAGTAGCCTAAAGGTTTTGATTAGCTCCTATTCGTGCGTGACATTCACAATTCAAAATATATTCCATCCACATATTCCCCCAATCATATCATTTTGTTTCGTATATAGATTATCGAAATTGCTCATCTCTAATAACAGTTACGAGCTTGAAAATTAAAAGTATACTTTTAAGAATTTGAAAATTAAATGTACACTTTTAAGAATTTTAAAGTCAATTATACTCAATCTTGTATTCATATTCTGACCACTGAACAATTCTGTAACTCTAATAATTAACATGAAGTAAAAACGTAATTTTCCTATTATCGCCGCTCGCCGCTGATGCATCGTATTTCGCCGCTCAACAATGAATGAATCGACAATTATCTGCAACTCGTATGACTACGTCATCGAAGCCTGTGTGACGCCAGTTCTCCTTTCTCACGGTTTCATTGGCCCCGACAGCGCGCGTAGAATCAATTTTTCTTCTTCCCTTTGCTCTCGGCCATAGAATTGAATTTTGTTTAAATTATTCTCATAATAGGCGATCCAATTCTATATTCTCGGCTATATCGGAGCTTGGGAGCTGGGAGCTCGGCATGCCATTATAAATTGGTTGGCGTGCCACGTGTGACACGCGTGCCGTAGGTTGTCAACCCCTGTCTTAGAATTCAATATAGTTCCCCCTAACAACATCAATAATTTTATTAATTTATTTTGTTCCTGATAAATCCCGCGCTAAACGTAACATCCCTATGATGTAGCCTAGCATCTTCTTTACGCTTCTGATGAGACGCATTAGGCTTCGAAATAGCTTGGTATAAAGAGTTCCCTTCACCCCCTCCCCAACTAAATGTATGTATACCCTTATGAAATAAATGAATCGTTCTATATTTACCAATATATAGTTTTTGGAACTTCATTTCCCACTTGTACTGTCTTCTATATAAGCCCATTCAAATTTGTTGGGCTTTATATTATCCCGATAAGTCTTCTCTTATAGAATTTAATTTACTCTCTTCTTCTAACTATCTATGTTATATATATATATATATATATATATATATATATATATATATATATATATATATATATATATATATGTACTTTCCAATCATTATCTATATCCTCGAGTTGCGTTCTGGACTAAATAAGTAGTGGCTCTTAAGTAAAAGAATTATATATATAATGGCGAACCCGCTGAAACAAAACATGCTGTTGATATTCATGTGTACTGTTTCTATAATAATAACATTAGAGAATATATATATATATATATATATATATATATATATATAAATTCGTTTTTTTCTTTTGTGTGTAATGATATTCATATTAAAACCCCTCTTTTCTGTTTATTTAAAATGAAAATACAATGTTGTTATACATGGGTCGTAGAATTGCATTCACTAGCAAAAGATCTAGTTAATTTGTATATTCTTTTAAAGATTCATTTTAATTAATTCCCTAATAGTTTTTTCGGTGTTCTTATGGAATGATCATCTTTAGTCAACTATTACGTGTAATTATATTCATACTAGTATTCTACATGATTTATACTTGCATAATATTTGCGTAAAAAGTGTGCAGTAAACACAAAATTGCTTCCATATATATTTATTTATACGTATATATTTTTGTTTTTCTATCTATCTATGTATATATCTATAAAAGTGAACGTGTATGTGTATGTGTCTGTGTGCATTTCCCTACGCAATAACTCGTCAATTTTTAGTCTACAGACTCGAAATTTAATATACAGCGTACTGAGATTTGGGATAATCAATGTGATCAGTTTTGGGACAGAAATTTGGCGATTAAGGGGTCAAAGTTCAACGATTTGACCTTTGAGAACTCTACCGAACTCCTCTGACAATTTTGGGTCTACGCACTTGAAATTTTAGATATAGGTTCCTTTGACATGGATCTAACTTAATAACTTGAGTTGAGCTCAAAACAATAAATTTTAAGTGGTCATAATAGGGGTCATATTTAAAAAAAAGTTGACCTCTGCGGTCTCTTCCAAATTACTCAGACAATTTCGTGTCTAAATATTTGAAATTTTACATAAAGGGTATTCAGAGATAGGGCAAGCTTTTTCATCAGTTTGGGTTGAATATTTTTTGTTACCAATATATAAATGTATGTATGTATGTATGTATGTATGTATGTATGTATGTATGTATGTATGTTGCATGTCTGTCTTAAAGGGCAGATTTTACCAAGATCAGTATCGTTTTTAAGTTCGACCTTTCATACGACAAATATCGAAAAATTGACTAAAAACATTAATATCTTCCCCTTCAAATAGACACTTTTCTACAAGGGGGGGTCATTTTTTCGCCGATATTTTTTAAAGTTATCCTTTCCTTTAGATTGTCTAGCCTTAATTTTTTAAAATTTCGCTTCCGGTTTGGCGTTGGTCGTAACAGCATAAACGTTAGGTTTTACCCCGTTCTTTTCCCCATTTGTGGTACGGGTTCGAGCCTGCCTTCCTACTACCGCTTTTTTTTTTGCTCAACATACACATCCAAACACCCGGGCAACGCCGGGTTTAAATGCTAGTATATATATATATATATATATATATATATATATATATATATATATATATATATATATATATATCACATCACTCAAACACGGTAGTGTTTGAATATATAGTAAGGTTGCAGTTTTAGTCACTTAGAACTGCTTTAAATCTCCACTGCTCACTAATTTTTCGACCAAATTCCAAACAATTATATACAGTTTATAGATCACCTTTCTCAGGTATAGTGTGAAAAAGAATTCAATTTTCGTTCAGTACAAAAATTTATGATGAATTTTCTGGTGTTCAATATCGTAAAAATATGGAAGGAGGTGAGCGAAGCTTTTTATGACTGGTTTCCATAGCAACCATTCCGCTTCAGCAACGACTGTTGCTACTAATTCACTGCTGTCGCAAAAAGAGAAGTAACAAGTGAAACAGAGAGAATGAAAGCATGAAAGTTAGATAACTGGGGGATTTTATTTAAAGCAGACGAGTACATTATTAATGCATATCTGTTTATGGGGGCAAAAAAATAAGACTGAAATTAAACAAAGAACAAGTGAATTTATTAGAAGCCTGGAAAAATCATGAATTACAATAGAAAAATACAAGCATGTAAAGTAATATGGTTAAGCTTAAACATGGAAAAGTAAAGGGCTCGTTCTTAAAACTGGCAAAGAAAAGGACAAGATATTCTAGTAAAAAGAATAAATTTATGACTTGAATTATTGCAGTATTAAGAATTTTTTAAATTATATTTATGACATTACATAATCAATTCTTAATGCTGCAATATTTTAAGTTATAAATTTATTATATTTTTTTACTAGAATAGCTTGTCCTTTTCTTTTTTTTTTGTTTTAACAACTAGCAATTTACTTTTCAATGTTTAAGCTTAAACATTACTTTTCATGTTCGCATTTTTCTATTGTAATATATATATATATATATATGTGTGTGTGTGTGTGTGTGTGTGTGTGTCTTTGTGTGTGTGTGTGTGTCTTTGTGTGTGTGTGTGTGTGTTTATTTCTGTGTATTTGTGAGTAAAGCGGGGCTGGGAGAGAGATGAGTAGACAGGGTTGATAAAACAACAGAGTGATAAATGTTAGAAGAACAAACAAACTGAAGTGATAAAGTTTCCTTCAAAATCAACAAGTGTTAAGTAGAAAGGATGACGTCAGTTGTTTCTACCGCTTTCTTTGCTGTTTTCCTTTTGATCTCACCTGTCAACAAAATTTCACGCAGATGAAGACCTGATTTAAAGACGCAAAGCATAACTGATAAAGAGACGAACGCTTATTTGACACTTGTAAACGAATGAAAAAATCGTGCAGACATCGTCATCACGAGAGTTTCGAAAATTGTTTCCTATGATCTCATATTTCTTGTAAACAAAATGACGAAAAACAAGTAAATATACTAAAATCTAAATACAAGGGATTTTCCCAAAATAATGCATCTTATATTTTCACTAAAAATAAATGAAGAGCTATGAAAACAAGAGTAGCACCATAAAAACGAGCTACCTTTTGTGCTCGGCGTCTATTGTGCTAAATAGTCACTAACATTCTCAAAGCACTTTAGACAGCTATAGTATGTGGCCGTGCACACTTTTTCACTCACATCTTTCTCAGCCCTCTGAAATCGAAGAAGCTATCTCCTAACAGTGCTGGCATCAACTGCATCAGCTTCGTAAACGTTGAACATGCTCTGGTGAATGCTGATCTGTTCAATTTTTTTCTGCATAGAAGAAGTCAGTGACGCATTTCTGTTTCTGACGCATGCCCATGACAGGGGTCGCTTTCTTAGAGTCTTACACAGTTGATATCTGAAACAGATGATACATTCAGATCTTGAATGCATAAGTTCAGTCATTATACCAATGTAATTAGCAATTCTATTCTGATCCATTGGGACGAAGAAAAATAGGAGGCATTACTTTTAGAACATCCCTCGTATAAAAATACATAAGATTCGATATGTTAACCTACTTCTCTCCCCTTGGTGAGTTGGTGATATTATGTGTAGAAGAAATCTTTTAAGTGGTCCCGTTCTTTACTTAGTAGACTTCGTGGTGATATTCTTATAGTGCAACAAGGAATCGCATAATAACAGAATTACATAAAGAACGGGAACTATTTTAGCTCAAATAATAAGATCGTTTGTGATATTGAATAACTCTTATTGGTCTATTTTCATCATACATAAGATGAAAGTATCTTTTTAAAAGTAGCAATTTATTCATTTTTTGGTTGGCGAATTAAACACAAATAATTAACGTAATTAACTGTTTGGAACAGAAAATAACAATCTAGAAAAACATTTAATTACGAGAACATTTTGTTTTTGTTACTCATCCGAGGATCAACATATTTTTCCGAAGATCAACATCTCATTTTCTGAAGATCAACATATCATGTTCCGAAGATCAATATATTATTTTCCGAAGATCAACATATTCCTTTCTAAAGATCAATATATCATTTTCAAAGATCAACATATCTTTTCCGAAGATGAATATATCATTTTCTGAAGATCAATATATCACTTTATTAAGACTAACATATCATTTTCTGAAGATCAACATATCATTTTATTAAGACTAACATATCATCTTTTGAAGATCAACACATCATTTTGAATATCAATATATCATTTCCGGAGATCAACATATCATTTTCTTAAGATCAACAAATATTATTTTGTACATCAATATATCATTTTGGAGATTTATATATCATTTTCTGTAGATAAACTTATCAATTTCTTAAGATCAACATGTCGTTTTCTGAAGATCAACATAACATTTCTGAAGATCAACATATCATTTTCTGAAGATCAACATATCATTTTCTGAGGATCAAAATATATCATTTTTTGAGGATCAACATATTATGTCCGACAATCAACATATCTTTTTCTGAAGATCGACATATAATTTCTGAAGATCAAAATATAATTTCCGAAGATCAGAATTACGTTTCCTGAAGATCAACATATCATTTTCTCAGAATCAACATACCATTTTCTGAAGATCAGCATATTATGTCCAAGATGAACTTATCATTTTCAGAAGATCAACATATCCTTTTCTGAAGATCAACATATCATTTTGAAGATCAACATATCATTTTGAAGATCAATACATCATTTTCGGAAGATCAACATATTTTCCGAAGATCAACATATCATTTCCGAAGATGAGCATATCATTTTCTGAAGATCAACATATCATTTTCTGACGATCAACATACCATTTTCTGGGGATCAGCATATTATGTCCGAGATGTACATATCATTTTCTGAAGATCAACATATCATTTTCTGAAGATCAACATATCATTTTCTGAAGATCAATATATCATTTTGAAGATCAAAATATCATTTTCTGAAGATCAAAATTTCGTTTTCTGAAGATCAACATATCACTTTCTGAATATCAATATATCAATTTTTTCAGATCAACATATCATTTCCGATAATGAACATATTTCCGAAGATCAATGTAAAATTTTCTGAAGATCACCATGTACTTTTGTTAAGATCAACCTATAATTTCCGAAAATCAACATATCATTTCTATAGAGCAGCATAACATTTTCTGAAGATCAACATATCATTTTCTGAAGATCAGCATATCATTTCCGAAGATCAATATATCATTTACTGTAGATGCGCATATTATTTTCTGAAGATCAAAATATCATTTCCGAAGATCAAGATATCATTTCCGAAGATTAGCATAACTTTTATTGAAGATCAGCATAACATTTTCTGACGATTATCATATCATTTTATGAAATCAATATATTATTTTGAAGATAAGTTTATCATTTTCTGAAGATTAACGTATCATTTTCTGAAAATCAACATAACATTTCCGAAGATCAATATATTTTCCGAAGATCAGCATATCATTTTCTGAGGATCAATATATCATTTTATTAAGATAAACATATAATTTCCGAAGATCAGCATAATATTTTCTGAAGATCAAAACATAATTTCTGAAGATCAGCAGATAATTTCTGAAGATAAAAATATAATTTCCGAATGTCAGCATAACTTTTTCTAAAGATCACCATATAATTTTCTGAAGATCACACATATCATTTTCTGAAGATCAACGTATAATTTCCGAAGTTTGATATATAATTTCCGATGATGAGCATAACTTTTTCTGAATATCAACATATCATTTGCTGACGACCAACATATAATTTTCGAAGATCCAGTATAATTTCCGAAGATGAGTATTACTTTTCCTGAAGATCAGCATATCATTTTTCGAAAATCAACGTATAATTTTCTGAAGATCAACATATCATTTCCGAAGATCAAAATATAATTTCCAAAGATCAGCATAACTTTTTCTGTAGATCAACATATCATTTCCGAAGATCAAAGATCATTTTCCGAAGATCAAAATATAATTTCCGAAGATCAGCATTAACATTTCTGAAAATCAACATATCATTTTCGAAGATCAACATATCATTTTCCGAAGATCAACATATAATTTCTGAAGGTCAACATACCATTTTCGAAAATCAACATATCAGTTCCGAAGATCAGCATATCGTTTCCGAAGATCAACATATCATTTTCCGAAGATCAACACATCATCTTCCGAAGATAAACATATCATTTCCGGAGATCAATATATCTTTTTTCCGAAGATCAACATATTATTTCCGAAGATCAACATATAATTTTCGGAAAATCAGCATATCATTTCTGAAGATCAACATATCATTTCCGAAGATCAACCTATCATTTTCCGATGATCAGCATATCATTTGTGAAGATCCACATATCATTTCCGAAGATCAATATATCTTTTTCCGAAGATCAACATATCATTTTTTAAGATCGACATGTCATTTCTGAAGATCAACATATCATTTTCCAAAGATCAGCATATCATTTCCGAAGATCAACATATCATTTTCCGAAGATCAACATATCATTTCCGAAGATCAACATATAATTTTTCGAAGACTAAAATATCATTTCAGAAGAAAATCCTCAAATGTCTTTTTTTTTGCTCTGATGCATTTACCACTGGAACAATCACCAAAGGGTCGATAAAGTTTTTTTATAGACTGTCAGATATTTTTTTATATTTTATAGTGTAGTAATGATTAAGTCCAGAGTGACGCTTTCTGTTGATTTATTAAAAATAAAAACAGAACCAAGAAAATGAAAATGCACGCGCATTAATAATCAAAAAGCTTCTGTAAAATTTTACTTATCGTTTCGATGCCAGGAAGGCACACAAAATTCAGCAATTCCCCAGAAAAAAAAAACTATAAAACAAACGTAGCAAAAAGTAGTCCACTGAGAATTTTGCAAACGACTGCACTTCGAATATATACATGCTCGGTGTAAGAACAAAGCGAAACTATTATTTGAAACCCAATGGAAAATTTAATGGGTGTTGCATTACAAAATGAGAAACTCATCCAAGTAAAACGACTGCATGGGAAAATGAACAATACAGAAACACTTTGTTAAATTGTACGTTTTCATCTCTTATCGTAGCCGAAGCATGTTAAACCTATGTACAGAAAGATGAGTTGTACAGAACATGAAAGAGAAATATTGTAATATTAAAAATCGCAAAAATAAATAAGACAGACAGAATGTAAATCCAAGTGAAGGTTTTACCCCATATGATTCACGCCACTGATGAAAGCAAATGAATATTACGATAAGTTTCCAGGTGCGAAAGGCAATGCCAAATGGTAAATGGCAGACACACACACAACTAGCAGTTATAATCGAAGAACGTTGCGTAAACGATATAATATTGTTAGGTAATAGTTGACAACTGGCAACCGATTTTTTCTTATGAAAAGCTGAATCAACTATGCAAATGGAATCTTAAACGCCAAAAAAAATTTTAACTCAAAATGAAAAGAAAAAAAAGTTTTGCAATTGCTCTAATGCATTCAGTTTTTCAAAAAAAAGGTAGATATCGTATTTTAAAAGGAAATTAAATCTACAAAGAATGCATTAGCCTAATATCAGTGCATGCATTTAAAGCATAAATTATTCACAATTGATATCAACGCATTCTGAAAAATAGACTCCCCTTCTAATACAAAACCATTGTTTCCACAATTGAAAACGGCTGTAAAACGTTCGAATACCTTAAAACAGAAACAGAAATCATAGCTTATTCTATTGACATAATAATCCTTTCAATATAAAAACCGATGCTTAATATTACAATGTTTCAGCTTTATTGTACTGTCTAGTCAATCAGTAGCTTTTTTTTAGCACAGTACCTAAAACGATAATGAAAAACACCTATTTGCTGAGATGAGACTGTATTGCTTTACGTATTGGAACTGTCTATCAGAGTCGAGGGGTTCTCTTCATAAACGTTATGTAGCTGACATTAATAAGCATATGGGAATCATTTTAGGTAAATGAAAAGACGAAAATGGAAAGCGGCGGTGGAAATTTGAACAGTTCGGTGTTTGTTGGAGTGTTGTTGAGGAGTTTCTTTAATTTCATTACAGGACTAAATTAACACCAGTCAATGAAAATACTTCTAAAGATAAAGAGGCCCTAAGTATCGTGAAAGCTATTCGTAAATAGAAAGCACTAATTATAGGACGTTTCTAAACTCCAGAGATTGTATGAAAAACCAAAATACATTTCTGTGCTTCGTGTTTTTATAACATATAACTAGATTTGTATAAATAGACAGAGTAGTACATAAAACTATTGGAACTAAAACTGTGAAAGAAAAAAAAATATCATGTCCATACACGATTAAATGAAAGCATTCGCTGGTGATACAAAAACGTTCGTGTATGACTGAAAGCATTAGAGGAAAAGTAGCATATCGTATAACGCTGAAAACAGAAAACCTACATAAATAAGCTTTCAGAATATGCAAACGGCTACTATTAGCAAAAGCTCAAGATACAAAAGTTGCGAGAATAAAAGGTTTTATAGGCAGGAAACAAAGAGTACTGGGACAGTGTAGAAATGTTTGCATGATTTAAATTGCAGTCAACTCCACCTGTTCACGATCATTTGTAATAACTGCAGTGAGAAATCTTGTTAGTAAAAACATATAAGGAGAAAATGGGGGGGAGCAGAAGAGTAAAAATAGAAGTTTTACAGAAATCGAAAAAAAGTAGAATAGGGAGAAAATAAAACGAAATCAAGTCTGAAGACATGGTTATTTATCATGAAATCAACGTAGATATGTTATTATTTAACTAACAAGACCCGTGGAAATTTCGCGAAATAAGAAATATATTTTGATAAAGTTTATATTTTTTCTGAATAGCACAAAAAATACTTTTCAGCAGAAAAAAACAATAACACACAGCAAATATGAGTTTATTAACATTTCTATTAAATTAGTGTCTGTTGTAAACATAAAACTGACCCATATGAGATAAAGAAAGAATTACTAATAAATACTTATAAGTAATATTCCACTACAGAGTTTAATGTAAATGATACATTATATAATTATATTACATAACAATACGCATAACACATACATTACGTAATAAATCATATTGTAAAAGACCATCTTTAATTTACTCCTTCAATTCACACCTCTTGATAGGCACTATTCTTTTTTGTTTCTTTTAAATGTAACGTCTTTCACAAAATGTTTTACTGACTTTTTCTTCAGTGAATAACCGTTGCATATCGAAATTACTACGAGTTTCTTTCCCACGCCATTACAACTATGGTCTTATATTATTAAAATGATATTTGAAAATAAAACTGCATTAAATCACTCTGATATTCTTGTTCAAGGTTACTGGATTGGTATTTCTAAAACCAAATTTCTCGAATTTGGCCTTAGTAAAGCAGTTTGGCCTTCAAAAAGGGTATTGGTCTTATTAAAAGTGTAACGAATAGGATAACTAAGATAGGAACAAGCAGAATATTAAGATTATGATCAAGGATAAGAATTATTAATAAAATCCCATTTTACTTGACTTCCATAAATATGCATGGCAACGTTTTTAATAATAGAATATGTTCAGAAAAGACATTTGATTGATATGCGCAGACGCAACCGGAAGTTACAACTATTTATGGCGACGTTGTATTCCCGGTTTTACCAATGAAATAAATAACATTTTACTAAAAGCCTTTCCAGTACTTTTGAATTCTTACTAATTGTTTTTTTTACATGGGGATCACCATTTATCAAGGCTCGTAAGCCACTCGGGGATAAGGGTTATTTTGTGTACAATAATCAATGGGATAATATCGTAGTAATAGTTGGTATTTAAGGGGGCGATTAATCAGGATTTTTTTTATGTTGGACTTGAAGACAGGTGGGAAACAGGCAAACGGAAGATAATTCCACAGGCGTACACTTCTAAGAAAAAGCTATGTTCATGAAATCTACGTTTTGATTTAGGCACAGATAAAGAGTGGGGAGAATTACTGACAGTGGTTTTAGCTAGACGGGTGTTTATCGTGAAGGATTGGCGAGGGGGGACTAGAGATTGGAGCTCAGATTAGCACTTGCCATGAAAATAACGATAAAACAAGGATAGGCTCGCAACGTCTCTTCTGTGGGAGAGAGGTTGCAGGGAAGAGAAGAGAGCATCCCCCACTAAGCCACGAAGTCTATTTAATACTTTGTCAAGGCAGGATAAGCTGTTTTTGAAGCTCCAGCCCAGATGTGGCAGCAGTACTCCATCTTTGGACGTACTTGGCGTTTATAGAGCTAGAGAATTGCATCAGTAGTTATTATTATTGTTATTTACCAAGAGACTTTTTGTTTCGTTTTCTTTTATAACTGGATATTAAACCGCGGAGATGGATTTTCCTTAAAACGCTGAGACAAGTTTATCTCGACATCTTAAACGTACCATATTTTTCAGCCTATTATAATTTGTTATTATCAGGTCCAGCGCGTATATCAATTAGTTATAACATTGATTGTAGAATAGTTTTTAATCTAGAGGTTATAGGTTCAATATTTTGTGATGGAACTTGAGAAATAAAAAAAGTAAGTAGAACGTACTGAATGCGAACTTGAGACACCCTAGTTGTCAGTCTGTGTTGTTAACAACTGAACCATCGTCATTACCCAGTAAGGTAAAGAAGTATATCAGTTCAATATTTTCAGACGCTTAATGACTGAGACGTAGATAGAACAAACGGTAAACTGTGATTAGCTTGGTATCTTGCAATATAGTGATCAGAGTCTAACGCATTTCAATAAATTAAATACTATAGAACCCCTCGATATAGTAGTCCCTAGGATACGGTTTTTTCTAGGTTACAATGTGGAATATGATTTTTTTTCCGGACCCTGGTTACGGTATTTGCCCTGCCTTACGGTGATATTTATAATGTTATTTTATTATATACGTATGTATTATATACGGTATTGTATTTTGTTACTGTTTTCTAATGGTGTATCCCGGGCTTCTACTCTAACTTGTAACGTTGTTACTGAAGATGGTAAATTTATATATATATATATATATATATATATATATATATATATATATATATATAAACTTATTTAGGAATTTCAAATGATGAAAGTTGCTTGCTGGATGTTAGAGTGTCTGAGGAATGTCGTTTCACATAACTCGAAAATAATATTTTCATTTGATGAGGATAAAAATGTAACTGAATATCTGCTGAACGAATGTTTGCTTTTTGAAAAATCATGAGAAAAATGAAACTTATTTTAATAAACATAATTAATCGAAAATAGTGTCATATTCATTCCGAAAAAACGATGATATTTAAATGTAGATCTGGATAATTGTTTCAATTTTATGTTTCAAACAACGGTGATCAAAGTAAACAAACACAGAAAGTAAATAAATTCCAAATCAATAAAAACAATACGGTTTATTAAATATATGGTTATTATGTGTGATTATTTTGAATACGATTATTTTTATTTAATTGAAATATTAAGTAATATCTAGTATATTTCTAAAAGTACTAAACAAAATTATACGGTTTCCTTTCTTGTTTAGAAATCATACAGCAATTAACTTTACATTTATTTACATTATTCCGTTATTTATATTATTCCGTTATTTATATTATTCCGTTATTTATATTATTCCGTTATTTACATTATTCCGTTATCCAAAAAAGCGTCAACATTTTACTGATTCTAATTTGTACTCGAGTACGTCTTCTCGTTCTCTGATTTCTTTTATTTACATCAAACTTTCTTTTTTATGTAATAAATTATAAATTTAATATTTAATTATAAAAAAATTATACAATTCTAAATATAAAACCAGAATGCAACTGTAAATCACTTTGTTCATAGTAAGACGTAGATCTGTTAATGTTTGTTGATCGCTTTGACACATTATGACATCGTTCAAATGTATGTTTGACAATGTGTAAATATATCCACTGGACCATCTGTAGAACATTGAATTTCAAATATATTCACAAGTTCTAGAAACATACACCAGAAAGAACAGTTGGAAATACGCCATACGTCATCCGCTAAAACTATACAATTCTTACAATAACGTACTTAGACAATGGAACTATTAAACATGACATAGTGATATGGGCCGAAAAGATGAACTAATCAATCATAATAAAAGTGTGCGTCCCCAACAATGTTGTTGCTTAAAAAGATCCGAGCGAGAAAAGTTAACAAAATATCAAGGTGACATTTACGACGTGAAAAAAAATAGAATCTTAAAAACATCTGCATTATTCTCAAAAGTGCATGTGCAACCGAAGTCATGCAGCAGAAAATCAAAAACTGATTGGCGAATATACCCAGTGAATCAAGTGCAAGATAGGTACACACAATTTTAGTTACTGGAACGGTTGGAATGTTAAAAGGATTTCTCACTTGAAATACCTGCGATAACATTTCAGTCAATATGGTGCCCAACCCCCAGACAATGCAACCCATAATAAAATTTAAAAGAACTTTCAAAAGAAGACAGTTTCAATTAAATTGAGTGTATGATTGATATGTAGAATGTATTTAGAATTATTGCGGAAACTTACGCAGTAACACTGCTCGGAAAGCTAACGAGTTATAACAATCATAAGTGACGCTCTGCACATGTGGTAAACCAGTTTCTAGCTGTGAATGTTTTGCTAGAAAAAAGTGCATTCTATGGCATCTCCTTATCTTTCTCATATGTACGAATCGCACATATCCTTAATAGAGAAATCGGTGACTGCTAGGAAATTGATTGCTATTTTATATTATTATTTGATATGTTTGAGGGCAATTGCTCTTGACATATCAAAGGCCTTCGATAAGGTAGGCCTACTTCACAAGATCTCCAGCTACGGTATAACTGGAATTGTTTTTTCAATTATTAAATCCTTTCTCTCTGATAGGCTCATAAGAGTAGCGGTTGATGGGCAGAAATCAGAAGCCGACAGTATTAATGCTGGTGTTCTTCAAGGGTCCATCCTGGGCCCAACTCTCTTCCTGATCTATATCAATGATCTCCCAAAACACATACTAAAATCATTCGTTGACATCTAGCTGATGACACGACCATCTATGGCAACACATCAACGACCGTAAATGACAAAGTTCTCTCTGATTCTCTCTCCTCTACAATGGGGGGAAAGGTGGCTTGTTGCTTTTAATGCATCTCAAACCAAGCTTCTATCTTTACATCATCAACGCCTCGATCCCCATCTGGCATCAATTGAAATGGATGGTTCTCGCGTTGGGAAGGCTCCATGTTTTCATAAGCTTCTGGGTTTGACCTTTACTCCCGATCTGAAATAGAACACGTACATCAAATCTGTTGCTAAAGTTGCTAGAAAAATGGTGGGATCCTTCTACCGATCCAGTAGATATTTCACCGCTGAACCTAGAACTGATGAAATTCTCTATCTATATAAAAGCCAAGTACATCCAAGGATGGAGTACTGTTGCCATACCTGGGCAGGATCTGCTTAAAACAGCCTATCCTGCCTTGACAGAGAACAAAGTAGGTTTAGTGGGGGATGCCCTTTTCTCTTCCCTGCAACCTCTTGTCCACAGAAGAGACATCGCGAGCCTGTCTCTGTTTTATCGTTATTTCCATGGCAAGTGCTCATCTGAGCTCCAATCTTTGGTCCCCCCTCGCGAATCTTTCACGAAAAACACCTGTCTAGCTGAAACTACTGTCAATAATTCCCCCCACTTTTATCTGCGCGTGAATCAAAACGTAGATTCCATGAACACAGCTTCTTTCTTAGAAGTGTACGCCTGTGGAACTCTCTTCCGTTGCCTATTTCCCACCTGACTACAACTTGGATGTCTTCAAGTCCAACATAAAAACAATTCCTGATAAACCGCCCACTTAAGTAAGAAACTTGATCAAATCTCCATTACTAACGACCACTACGATATTATCCCATTGATTACTGTACACGTAATTAACCCTTATATCCGAGTGGCTTAAGGACCTTGATAAGTGGTGACTACCATGTAAAAAAGCGTGACACACAAAAGAACACACACATTATCGTATTAATATATAGATATTCAAAATAATAGCAGTTACCTTATTTAAGCAACGTAGAAGGTTTTTACGGTATTATATCTTGCTATTACTAACATACATGAGAAACAATATTTTTAACTAAGTATATAGTACAATAGTAAGAAGAAGAAGAAGAAGAAGAAGAAGAAGAAGAAGAAGAAATACTAAAAGTGTAAGGTGAAAGTACTAAAGAATCATTAAGGTATGTTCTTATCGTCTAACCCGACGTATTTCTAATGAACTAAATAACTGAATATAAAAGAAACGAAACCCAGGTCAGTGATCATTTCAAAACATTCAAAACATATTTTCAATTTCCTTGAGGATGTTGGTAAAGTTCAATATCATTTTAAATATCAGGCGAGACGTACTGCTGTTATTCTTAGCGCAGAGAAAACGACTCAGGTTGTGTCTTGCGTTTCAGGCGAAGATATATGGACTAAAGTGCAGCTTACATGTACGAAGCTGTGGTAAGTCGGACGCGAAGATCACGTCGATCAGCGATAAAATCAGTAAAAAATCATCCAATTTAGTAAACACAGTCAATGTTAGACATAAATCTCAGAGATGTAATGAATTAAACATTTTTATTATTATCGTCTACTGGAAAAGAATGTCTATGGCAGTTGCGAGTAATGAGATGATAGATGATTCTAGAATTAATGAATAAATATTCCAAGGATTTCAACGCATAGTCTTTATAAATAAATACAGGTATTCCAGATGCAATTCAGTCGAAATTCAATTTAGCAAAAGAAATCACAGATGGGTAATCCGGATGGTTTTATTGAGACGTTATAATATGTATATGAGGAGGGGTAATTAAGATTCATATTCATCATCATCGTCAGGGAATATTTTCAGTGATGAAGGAGGAACCCATCCCTATATTCTTTCCACCGTCTTTTATCCTATGCAAAGTATTTCCAAGTAGAACCTATTAGGCTGTTAAGGCGCCTCTGTGCTTGATTTGTGGCTTTCTCTAATACTTTTTAATTGTCTCTCTGTCCATTCAGTCGCTCTAGATGTTCATTTAGTGTCTAAACATCTGTGCTTTGCCATTCGTATTATTAGGGATAATTTTCTTTTCGTCCACTTTTCTATCTGGTCCAGGTGTTTCTCTATTAATCACATAAACTGTTGCCGAACATAATGCCTTTTTATTTTGTCTCATTCTTTGCTTTTTAATCCCTGCATTACTAAAGGCCCATGTTTCTCAACAAGATGCCATGATATTCATTGAGCCAGTTCTGTTTAATGCTCATAAAGTGTTTCTATTCCCCATAGTGTTATTGTCTTCAGAAAAAACAAACGCTATTCCAAGTGCAATTTATCGCTTGACTCAATGCATGATATCAGCATCGCTTCCCTAATATTTCCTTGTTAGATGCACTTGTAAACTTCCTCACAGTTTCATATATCACTCTGACTGCAGATTCTGTATCATAGTTTTTAAAAATACGATCCTTCTTTATACAGTGTGTATTTTCAGACCAAAATATGGCTAGAATTGGGAATGTCGTTAAGAATCTCTTCCGATTTTTGAGATATGTGACTTAATCATTAGATTAAAAGTAGGATATTCTTCATTTATATTGATATATCTTCCTTCCCAATCAGTTTTATTGATTACAGCATCTTGCATGCAGGCACTTAACGCACATGCAGGCACTGGTCTGGTAGCCAACGTTATATATGACCATCTCTCTTCTGGGACCTACCTTGAAAAAGAGCAGACAGAGTGCAGAAGAAAATGCCTCGGTACCAAAGACCAGCTATTGATCAACAAGACCATCCTAGAAGACTGTAGGAAGAGGAAAAGAAATCTGAGCATGTCATGGATCGATTACCAGAAGGCATTTGACAGCATGCAACACCCAGTGTTACTGAGTTATACAAGATACACCCAGTAATTGGACAAACACTGGCGGCTCATCTTCAGATGTGGAAAATCACAGTATCTTTACGTCACAATGAAGGAAATACCATTATATTTAAAGTAAAAATCAAAAAGGGAATATTCCAAAGTTACACCTTATCTCCGTTACTCTTCTGTATGGCAATAGACCCACTCAGCAAGCTCCTGAATAACAATCCGAGCGCCTACAAACTGTATGCCAGCTCTGACACGGATCTGCACCAGCTTCTGCAGCTAGTACACATCTCCTAGGAATTAAGTTTGGCCTAGATAAATGTGTCAAATTTAAACTCAGAGCTGGGAAGGAGGCCTACACAGAAAATATGCAGCTTAATGAAGATATTGACATCAAGGATCTAGAAGAGCACGAGACTTATAAATACGTTGGCATTGAAGAAAATGACAACATACTACATGCCAATATATGGGAGAAAATAGGCAAAGATTATGTACGCCGTGTAAGGAAGATCTGCAAAACACAGCTTACAAATAAAAATAAAATTACAGTGTCTACCCGGACTGTATTTGTCCAGGAGAGAAGGAGGACTAGGGCTCTCGGAGATCAACCACCAACATAGGGCAACAATAGTGAGCATAGGCCAGTATCTGAGAAGCTCCCAAAATCATACACTCCCAAAAAGACAAGAGCCAGCAGAAGAACATCAGTCACCCAGCTGGACAAGCAATTTGGTCAGAGCTATCTCATAGATGAGACTAAATCACTAAACAAACCTGCCATAGAAATAGCAAGAAAGAGTCAGCAGAAATATACTGAGAAGCTTCCTTGGGCTGACTCAAAAGGGGATCCCTCCACCACGACCAGGAAAAGGGTTATAATGAGTGCTCAAGGCCAGGGAATAAATGACCAATGACTTCAAGAAGATAGGAGGTCTCACTAATGACAACAAATGTAGATTCTGCCACACGGAATTGGAAAGTGTCAGTCATCTAGTATCAAGTTCAAGGTTCTTTTAGGGAATGGCTACTACATGACGGGACATGATGGATTCAGTACATTCACTGGACCCTCTGTAAAAACTTAAACATCAAATGTAGCAGAAAATCTTAGGAACATTAACCTGAAAGAACAGTTGAAAATGACTTATATACCATACATTACAAGTAGCCAGATTTACCCATTTGAGTGTAGCATCACGCTCAGCCAAGTTTATGTGGCAGGCGTCATTTTCTGACTGAAGCCAGCAGGTATCTTCTATGATAAATCCGTCGACTGCCAGAGCAACGCCAAGGGCGAGTGAGCTGGCGTCCACCCAAACTGTAAACTCGCTCCAGTCGACGCACCAGATCACTCGTACGGGATAAATCTGGCGCTTCAGTGGTAGGTCAGAGTGCTACACATCGTCACAGACTCCACGTGCGTGCATCGGTGGATAACCGATGCCTTGAGTGGGAAAGCACTGTTAACAACGAAGGCATCGAGCGAAATAGCTTGTTGTTGCAAAGAAAAAAGGAGTACACAAAACCTCAGCTGACTGAAGCTACGTCGTCCGTCGGTACTTTCCGTAGACTCGTTTCACGTCTGCTCCATCTGCTCCAGTGGCCTGGTTTTATAAAAGACAACACACCAGCGAGCCTCGAAACAGAAGGTCCCAGTGTTGGCGGAGGCTCGCTGGTGTGTTGTGGGGTGAGCATTGTCCATATAAGCGTTGGCGATGTCCCCCAGTGGCTCCGAGTAGTAATGGCGACCATAAAGTGACGTGCGACTTCCATGTCAACGGGATGGGACTATGAGGTGCGCGATTCGCCCTGCGAAGTATGCTGGTGGAAGCTGTGGCCAGATTCGACCCTGAGATTAGCAGCCTTAGGTTCACCGATCCTGAAACCGAGGGCGAAAACACAGGCCAGGACGAAGCCCCCGGTCCCATCTCCGAAGAAACACCCGAAGAAAAAGGCCACCGCATCCCTGCCGTTTCTGTGATAATAATATCAGGGGGAGTGTGGCGAAAATTGTGAGAATGCCGGCTTACCTTTTAAACGGCCTCGGTGTGCACTTTGCCAACGCAGCGTCATTATGCTGAAAAGGGTCCAAGATATCGCCTGCGGCCATACGTAAAAATGCAGGCTCACAGAATCTCGTGTGCTCTCGCGCACATATGCAAATATGAAAATTTGGAGGACTCTGTCTTTTATAAAAACAGGCCACTGGAGCAGATGGGACAGACGTGAAAACTAGTCTACGGAAAGTATCGACGGACGACGCTGCTGCAGTCAGCTGAGGTTTTGTATACTGTTTTTTTCTTTGCACAACAGTATTTTTAGTTTAAACAAAATAATACATTTCCACTAAGATTTAAATAAAAAATAATTAGTTCATCATATTACGCGATTGTTATGTGATAAATACTGAAAATTTCATTAAAATTGGTTAATTTCCTGATTTTTGGTGATTTTTTAAGTTAAGGGAGGGGTCAAAATGGTTATACATTTTGAGCATCGGCATTCATGTTGCCCGAACCCATCAAACTTGATATGTTGATATGTAAATAATTCATATTATTACTTTTTCGGTAAAACGCCGGCTATATTTCTTGAATTGTCCAGTATATGATTATATTTTTCATTTTAATAATTAAACTATTCAATCATACATATTTACACACGCAAGAACTGGATAACACAATAAAAGAATATGATAACCCAGCAACCCTAATCAACCGAAAGAAGAGAGAGGAGTATACAAAAAGGGAACTGAAGACAAGACTAGAAGGATGGCAACAACATAAGAGAGCAGGCAGGTTCATGGAAGAACTGAACCAGAACTACATTGACAAGAAGGCTTCACTACAATTGCTTAAAAGTGACAAATTACCATTTGATGAAGAACGATTAATTATAGCTGCACAAGACCAAGGCTTACTCACAAATGGATTTAAGAAAATGGCTGGTCTACAAAAAACCGACCAATGCAGATTCTGTCACTCGGCTGTTGAAAGCCCAATCCACCTAATGTCTTAATGCAAGATCCTTCTAGCCGATAGTCATTACACTGCCCGCCACAACAAAGTATGTAGATACTTACACTGGAAGATATGTGGAAAGATGCAACTAGATAGGTCGTCGAACGTCTGGGAACATGAACCACCATCGATAGCATCAACAGAAAAGTGGCAGTGTTCTACGACAAAGACATATAGGCGGGCAGATACATAAAAGACAAGGCCATCAAGCCAGATATAGTAATATCGAACAAGCCCGAAAGAACTGCGCTCATTATCGACGTCACAGTTCCAAACGACGTTGGCCTTAATAGAGCAGAACGAGAAAAGATAACAAAATATCAGGACCTAAAAAATAATCTAAAAACAACCAGCTCTCAGAAAGAAATAAGCATTATACGAGTTGTGACGGGAGAACCTTCAGAAATATTTAGAAGCAATCCCTGGAAACCCAAGCTGTAAGGAAATGCAGTCTAAAGAGAACAGTGTCTATCCTTAAAAGAGCCCTCAGATATAAATTTAAATTGTAATAGAATCAAGTGTTAGCCCCAGGAAGGAGCCCCTTGATCTCTTCAAACTAACAAAAGTAAAATAATAAGAAGAACGTATACATAGTGGATAAAACATGAATGCTAATTTGACACTATACTTGAGTTTCTAAAAATAACATAGTATTCACAGCCTTAAGAGAATCGTTTCGATATTCCACACACATATAAAGTGAACTTTTTCTAAGTAAGGTTGCCTGTAATATATAGGCAAACATACAGTGAATGAAAATAGAACAAAATTATATGTAGATATGTGTGTTTATATATTCATTAAGTTGTTGTTTTGTCCACAATGATAGATTACACAACTGCCTGAATCAAACTCTATATTATAGAAATAAATGTAGAGCAGTATATTGATTCAAAATATATGTTAATTATACAAACATTTCAGTTTATATATGTGCATACGTGTTTCGGCAAAAAGGATATTAGTCGATAATAATTGCCAGCTCAAATAAAGACAATTTTAAAGCAGGTTACCAAGATGTTAACAACCAGCTTAGAGTTTTCCACGTTCCATTCTAAAACTGTTATTATGTTATTACTTAAAAAATGTTATTACTTAAAAATTGTTATTAAGAAAGTAGATCATATTTTATTACCTCACACTTCCGATGAGAAAATATCACCATTATTAACATTTGTGGCTCGCCAGCATAATGAAAATTGTTCCATTTTATACTGGACTGTAAAGATGATAATTATCTATTTTTACTTCTATTTATCCATTACTACCTGGGCTACCCGACGTTGCTCGGGACCATATAAACAATGAGAAAATTGAAGTTGATTTTTAATATAATTGTTATTCTTTGGAGAGAGGATTTTTTAATGTCTATGTACCATTTGCTTTTTCGAGCAAAATAATATTTTACCTACCCTAGGACCGCTATTACACATATAAAATAATTGTGCCTTCCCTAGGACAGGTAATTTACAGAATATATATGAAATAATTTTACCTTTTTGGGACGGGTAATTCACAACACATTTTTATAATATGTTTACCTACATTCGGCGGGTAATTTATATACATATATGAAACAATTTAACATACTCTCAACAGGTATTGTACAACATATATGAAATAATTTCTCTTTCCACCAAGGCTACCATGATTTTAAGAAAATTGAAATCATTTTTAAAAGATGGATCATTAGGATTTCCAAATTAATACATAAATACATTGTGTTGGTTAATGAGTTCGCAACACTTGCTTCATCATAAATTTCAACATTACTGTGTTTCTTTCCTCCCCCACTATCGGCACTATTATTGTAAGACAAATTGTAATTTTTGGAAGATGTCTTAGAAGGTTTTAAAATTAATGCATAAAGACAAAGTTACGTGATTAGACAACCCTTGCTTCATTATCAAATTTTACATTACTCTGTTTCATTTTTTTCACCACTACCGACAATCAAACGTGACGTCATTCCCAGAAGTTAACATTGAAAATTCAGAAAAATGTTGGGTGATCACATACAAAAACTGATAAATTGGCTGGGCTTATTATTTCATTACAAACAAATCAATCAATTAACTTACATTGCATTATTTTTATAAATTCTTGGATATGGTACTAATCTCGACAATAATTTTTCATAATTTTAACCCACATTATCGCCCCCTCTTACGAAAAATAATAACATTGATCTATTGTCTGGGTTGATTATTTCATTACAAACACACCAATCAATTAACTCACATTTCATTATTTTTCATAATTCTTGGATATGTTACTAATTTCGACAATCATTTTTCATAATTTGAACCCATATTATCGCCTCAATCTTACAAAAAATACTAACATTGATTTCATTACAAACACACCAAAAATACTAACTCTTACTCTTACGAAAAATACTAATATTGATTTCATTACAAACACACAAAAAATACTAACATTATTTTATTACAAACACACCAATCAATAAACTCACATTTCATCATTTTTCATAATTCTTGGATATGTTACTTAGTTCGACAATCATTTTTCATAATTTTAATCAACATTATCGCACCCCCTTACGAAAATATAAACTTTAATATATAGTCTGGGCCGATTAATTCATTACAAACGCACCAATCAATCAGCTTATATTTAATCATTTTTCATAATTCTTAGATATGCTGCTAATTTCGACAATCATTTTTTATCATTTTAACCAATATTATGCCCCCCTTACAAAAATAATAACTTTTATATATTATCTGGGTTGTTTATTTCATTACAAACACACCAATCGATATATTCTTCATAATTCTTGGATATGATACTAATTTCGACAATCATTTTTGATATTAGTAATCCACGTTATCGCCTACCCCTTACTAAAATAATAACTTATTATATTGTCTGGGTTGATTATTTCATTACAAACAGACCAATCAATTAAGTCACATTTCATCATTTTTCATAATTCCTAGATATGTTACTAATTTCGACAATCATTTTTCGTAATTTTAATTCACATTCTAGGCATCCCTTAGGAAAATCACAACTTCCATATATTGTCTAGGCCGATTACTTCATTACAAACACACCAATCAATTAACTCACATTTCACCATTTTTCATAATTATTGGATGTGTTATTAATTTCTGTAATTATTTTTTATAATTGTAACATACATTATTGCTTTACCCTGTACGAAAAAAATAACTTTGATATATTGTCTGGGCCGATTATTTTATTACAAACGCACCAATCAATAAATTAACATTTTATGATTTTTCATAATTCTTGGATATGTTACTAATTTCGACAATCATTTTTCATAATTTTAACCTACATTTGCACTCGCCTCCCTTAAAAAATAAAACTTTGGTATATTGTCTGAGTTATTTATTTCATTAAAAACACATCAATCGATTTATTCACATTTCATCATTTTTCATGATTCTGGGATATGTTACTAATTTCTACAAACATTTTTCATAATAGTAACTCACATTATCGCAACCCCCCTTACGAAAATAATAACTTTGATATATTGTCTGGGCCGATTATTTTATTACAAACGCACCAATCAATAAATTAACATTTTATGATGTTTCATAATTCTTGGGTATGTTACTAATTTCGACAATCATTTTTCATAATTGTAACCAACATAATGTCCCTATCCTTGCGAAAATAATAACTGATATTTGGTCTGGGTTTATTATTTTATTACAAACACGCCAGTCGATTAATTCACATTTCATCAATTTTCATAATTCTTGGAAATGTTACTAATTTCGACAATCTTTTTTTTTATGATTTTAACCCAGATTTACACACCCCTCCTTACGAAAATAATAACTTTGATATATTGTCTGGTTCGATTATTTCCTTAAAAAAAAACAATCAATTAACTCACATTTAATCATTTTTCATAATTCTTGAATATGTTACTAATTTAGACAATCATTTTCCATAATTGTAACCAATATAATGCCCCCATCCTTGCGAAAATAATAACCTTGATATTTTTTCTGGGTTTATTATTTCATTACAAACACACCAATCGATTAATTCACATTTCATAATTTTTCATAATTTTTGGATATATTACTAATTTCGATAATCGTTTTTTTAAATAATTTTAACCCACATTTAGACCCCCCTTACGAAAATGATAACTTTGATATATTGTCTGGGCCGATTATTTCATTAAAAAAAACACCAATCAATTAACTCACATTTCATCATTTTTCATAATTCTTGGATAGACAATAATTTTTTTATAATTGTAACCAACATAATGCCCCCATCCATGCGAAAATTAAAACGCTGGTATTGTTTCTATGTTTATTACTTCATTATAAACACACCAATCTATTAATTCACATTTCATCATTTTTCATAATTCTTGGATATGTTACTAATTTAAGCAATCATTTTTCATAATTTAACCCACATTATCGCCTACCCCTTATGAAAATAATAAGTATGTAATAATCTCTGTTAAAAATATACACGAAATAAAGTAATGTTTAAATCGTAAACTGTTTCAACCATTTCCGGCACTGACTTCTTATCCCCCACCGCACTGTTATAAATATACATTAAAAAAATTAATGTCTAAAACGTAACATGTTGCAGCCATTTCCGGGACTGACTCTGTAAGCCTCACGCCACTGTTAAAAATGTTAATGAAATATAGTAATGTTTAACTCGTAAACGGTTTCGGCCATTTCCTGGACTGATTTTATATCCCCCACCTCACTGTTTTAAAAACATACATGAAATAATCTAATGTCTAAATCATAGACTGTTTCAGCTTTTAATATTAAATGTCACCTAATGCTTAATGAACATTTTACATGTAAATTTGTCGATGTCTGTATGCGATATACATGCATGTAAGCAAAGATATCATTCGTTATAAACCACCCTTGGTGCATGGATATTATTTCCTGGGAATTTTAGCTCTATGTGACCAGTACTTTCAGAGATTACCTGTTAGACACACACATACGCCTACTGTTTTATTTATATAGATTATGAGTACCTGATTATCCTAAAAAAAATCTTGTAATATGATGTACATACGGTCTGTTTCGAATCACTTTTCTACAAATCACATGCATGATGGTGGGGTAAAAGATTACTTTGCAGATATGAGCTGCATAGTTCTAAGGTATCTTAATTAATAGTAGTTGATGGTATATTTTTATACTTAATCCGCTATCATGAGTATTTGTTTCCCGAAGTTTATATCATCTTTATGTTTGTATCTTTGTGTTTTTATGTCTACATTATTCAATCTGTACTCTGTTATGAATCTTATTTTTCAATTCCATAAATGCGTTTGACAAATTAAATAAATTATCATTTTAAGTCCATCCTACTTCTGTCCGTTGTTGCCCAATCTAACCTTTTCCATTTAATTATCTATTTGTCCTTTACATTTGTTTTTTTTTCTTCTTTTTTTTCTCCTCGGCCGCTTCCTTCTTCCTCCTTTTTTTCTATTCCTTGTCCTTCATTCACTCTTTATTATTCATTCTCTTTTCCTTCTTTCTCATAATTATTGCTTGCTTTTCTTCCTATTTCTTGTCTTCTTGCCCATCTTCCCACTTTTTGATATTAACGTTGTCCATCTTTCTTATTCTCATTCGTCTCCTGATATCACATTTCTCTTCTGCATACGGAATGATGAGGTTATATTAGTCTTATCATTATGTGTAGACCTTGTAACCCAGCAAGAGAAACTACAACAGCATGGTCACTCCTTTGCCACCCTCCGTTTTCGAGTTCGATTAAACCACAATCATTGACAGCTTTCCAATCTGTCTTAACGAGTTTCTTTCTATCCTTCAATTAGGATCGTTTGTTCTCCGAAGTAGGGGTTAAGAGGGGTCTATTGCAAATGGCAGTGGCAACCCCACGGCGGACTGGGCGTAGATGATCCTGTGTCAAATGGCCGATTGCCCGCTCGACTCGATGAATACCACCGCTTGAATGGAATTTTAGAATCACTGCAAGCATGATAAATAATGGTTAATAATGAATTATACAAGAAAAGCAAAGGCATTTTATATGCTGATGGTGGTTGGAATAGTATGAATACTGTTGCCCGTATGGCAATAGCACGTTCCTTTCAATCAGTTAAATGAAGAAATTTGAAGAAAGAAACGGTGACAGTTGAATCAGTTGGTCCGTCTGTCATACTTTACTGCGAATAGCATTTTGAAATTTTATAGTATACATCTTATTTAATTTCTTCAATAACATTTTGTCAGCCACTAGTCCTTAAGTTTTAATATAGATTTTCATTGGTATATAACGCTTAATTGTTAAGTAACATGTTCGTATATCTGTCATGCATAAAATTTGAAATAGCAGTTCTCATTAGTCTGTCATGATTAAACAAGAAATAACATTTACAGCGTAAGTCTGGCTACGGTTGCAAAAGACTTAACGTGGCGTATTAACAGAATTTTTGAGTGTTAAATTTCTTTCGCATCCAACTTGGAGTCCCGAAGTTTCTCCGTCTCACTACATTTTTTATCAATGCTAATAGGTCCGCGATTTGAAAAAAATATTAGCCACGTCTAGAATGTAAAGAGTTCTGCGATTCGAAGTCGAAGATTTCGACCAAATTTCAAGGATTATTGGTCATAGACACTGATAATTCATTTTTATATAATATTTATTCTGAATAGTTTTGCATAATAATTCCTTATTTTAACAAGAAATATGAACATTTTATCAACTTACCCAAATTCAAAGAATCTGAGATAACAGATTTTACTTTCTTCTTTGCATTAGCAACGCGAGGATAATATTGTAAATCCTATTTTTTAACCAAAAAAGAATATAATTTACAGGATGTATTTGTCCAATAAGATTGGTGGGGTCTAGGTACGTCTACGCTGTAATAACACAAAATTAATGAGATTTAATTTAGAGAACTGGTTAAAAGACAAACGAATAAAACAACTAACACATCTGATCCATGAACATATGTTGGCGATTCCTGTATATAGTAAGAATCTTCGGATTCTCAATAGTTGCAATACTTTTAAAAAAACTTGCTGGACTTAGGCTCTTCACCCAATCTATTATGTTAGAAAAAGAAATGAAAACATCGATGCAGGCAATCTTTTAGGAGAGAAGGGTTGTTGTTTTAGCTTCCTAATAATTTAAAGCAAAGAACAAGGCACAAAAGAAACACCAACTTCCTTTTTAAACGATAACAATGAAGAGTATTTTATTTGTAGCGGGAACTGGCAGACCAGATGCTAAAAAGGGAAGAATGAAAAGAACGTTCTTTTAAGCTCGGTCAGTACCGTGTCGTCCCCGGCTGGATAGCAGTTGTCTGAAATAGACCGTCAATGCTATAGCGGGATATTTTATGACTGCTACAATCTCATATTGTCAGAAGAAATGGCTGTCCCCCAAAAATGAGGCGCAACCATTGTAAACACAAATGTTTACTTAAAAAAAAAACGCGTGTAAAGGATGGTTCTCCTGGAGATGTAAAAATGGACAGTGTCACCGAAAGAACTTGACTGAACAACAAGTCTTGAAAATAAAAAAAATTCGGTTTCAAAATAGAAAAAAAAATTGTACTTACACCTAACAATTATACGGTTAAAAAATCTCTTCTTTGAGAAAAATAAACTTTCTGTTGATAAATATTTTGAAAAAAAAAAATTAAATACTAAAATGAAATAAACATATTTTAATTTTTTAAGGTAGTTTTTTTTTTTGTTATTTTTGATTATTTGCATTTGTATTTTTTCCAGTTTTTTTTTTTTTTTTCATAAGTCTGCGTCTGTTATGACGCTCGGCTAGACACCTATAATTGCCGGTTTCGCCCGATCCATGCTTGACGGGAATTCACGAGAATTCGGGTCAAATTATGCAAGAGTTAAATTGTTTGTTAAATTGTTTGTTAAATTGTTTTTTTAACATTTGGTCTTGAAAAATAATTATAGTCTGGCAAATGTGTATCTCGGCCCGTGTCATACATGAGTGCCAAACCGGCTATAACTTTCTCTTTTTAAGTTATCATTTTTAATATTATTACAAACATGGTTTTAGTAGGGACAATTTGTTTGGAAGAAATGCCAAAATCATTTCATTCTAAAGAATTTATGTGACTGAAATAGGAATTAACGTGGCAATCCGGCAAAGTATTCTTTTTTTATTGAATAACAAAAATTATCAGCATTACTCGGTTTTCTCAAGTTTTTATTTTTTTTTATTTACATTTTGAACAAAATTTCTATAAATTTGATGCATTCTGGATAGATAATTGTTTTTAAAAAATTTGAGATGAGGATCGGTATTGATTTTGATTGTTTGGACTATCGCTCTCATCTTGGTAGTTGTTCTCATAATAGAATATTTTTCGACCTTTAGATTTTGCTGAAAATTATCCAAAAGCTAGACCATATAATATATTCATCTGGAAACGTAATATTTACCCTGGGAAAATTGTGGGGCTTGAGCCCGGGGAGTTATAGGGGTAAAAACACCCATTTGCGGCTAATTTTTATTTTTCTCCAAAAATTAAACCTTGTCTCTAAATAGGGATTTTGAATGGCAAAGAATTCAAAGTAATGAAACGGTGTTATTTGACTGCTTTACCCGGATGTTTTACATCAGGCAAGGTGTTTAAATGAGTGAAATAGCCAAAATCTGTTGGGGGGCATATAGCTTTTAGCTTGTTTTATAAAAAAAATTCAATAAAAGCGAAATATAAACTTTTATGGTGCAATCGTTATTTTCACTACTTCTTTGATGCATACTTTGTGCTCGACAATTGACGTGGGTATGTCAGGATGCAAAGACTTCTGTTATCAAAAGATACAACATCAGCTAGTACTAACTACAATTTCATTTATATTTTTAGTATTATATTTCATATTTCTTTACCCCGCGTATTCATAATATAAATAATGGAATACATTCGTCAAAATTTATTATTTTTTACTAATAAAAAACGTTTTACATTTTAAATAAATTAAATTTTAAGTATTAAATTTATTTCAAATTTAAAATATGTTAGTTTGAAATCTTTTTGAAAGATAAATCTTTAAGTTCATAAACGGTCTTAAAGAGCATTTGAGTGATATTTTATTTAAAAAGAGAAGACGCGAATCTGTTACGAATACAATCAATAATTATAATCATTTGGAAATAAAAAAATAAAATATTATAATAATGTCTCACAACGAAGGATACCGTATTCAGATTTTTAAATTAAAACATGTTCTCATTAATCGAATTGAAAGAATCTAAATAAAAGTCGTAAAAAATCAAAACTAAAAAAAATAAATCCGCGGTTTTTGTTTGGATTTGTGTTGTAAAATTTTCCGAGAGCAATTAGTTAATTACCGACTCAATTAATTAATATCCCCATTAAAAAGGCAAGAAAAGGTATGGGAGCCCATAATGACAATGTTGTCGATTTCTCATATGCGATGCAATAGAATGAAGAGGAATCTGCTGCTTAATGTAACAAGTGCATAATGATAGTAGCGTTGCGTTCAGTTACTTCCTTCGATGAAAAATTTGATTTAAAAGTGTGGAATGCAAAATATCAAATATGCCCATATTTAGTCATAAAAATATTCTCAACATTGGGAAAATTTAATTCATTGAATTTAAGCATCGGATAACCTCTGTTGGCTATAATTTGTTGACAAAATAATCTGTTTGTATTCCTTCAAAATATTTAAGATTAAAAAAAATAATAATATAATGTAATGACGTAATCATGTTTATATCTGCGGAACACTATGTTATGCCGGTGCATACAAATGGCACGCGTTGCAGTTATAGATGCTTAGCCAAAGGAAAAGGGAGGATATAAAAACTGAAATATTCCTGGCCAGGGTCAGAACATCCAAGAGATATTCCCTTTGAAGAAAATAAGACCATCACTGAGCGGAAGAGTCAACTTTGGGAGTGAAACAGTATCCAAACTCATCTACGGTAAACCCAAGAATAAAATGTTATCGCCATGGGAAAACTTTTCTGAGTGGCAGAGAAAAGATCAGACTCAATCAATAATGAACCTGGAAGAGAAACTGAAGGAGAAAAAGCAAGAGTGAGAGAAGGAATTGAACGTTTGAAGATGGTGGTTTGCTTTCGAATTAGCTACCAAGCAGTTTAGCCAAAAGTGCTTTTTCGGGCCGAGTTACTCCTTTGAAGGCTCTTGATTGAAGTACTGTATTAAGAGGATTTGTCTGTCGCGGGCTGGTCAGGCAAAATATTGCATTCTTCAATTCTGCCATTTTACCTTGGGGGAACGAGCACTACCTATAACCTTCAATAAATAAAAAAAACATTGCTAGATGTTTACTTGCTGTTATTTTTTTTTTTAATTTTGGATGGTGGATTTTTTCTGATAACGCCCACAACAACTTTGAACGGACACAAAAATACATGGACGAACACAACGAGTGCAGTAAAGCATGAATGCATATTCGCAATGTTTCTTTTGTTTCGTTTGAAGATATTTACTATTACGTTTAAATATAAAATTGCTGAAATCTAAAACCTTCTCTAAACTAAAAACACATTGTTACTAGTGTTGGGACGATTAATCGGAATCGGGAATCGCAAAATCGGAAGATAAAGGGGTATCGGAATCGGTAAAATTTACGCCTATTTTCCGATGCCAAAACGATTATTTTACGTGTCTTTTTATTTGATTTTGTTTAAATCAAAATATTTCATTGTTGGTAATAATGATAAAATAATAAATATTTATTGATTTTAAAATATAAGTAAAGCTAAAGTCGATAGATCATCCACGGCAAGTATATTTTTACGTTTAGGAAAATATTTGCATGTCTTTTACGAAAATTGGGGGAAATAACAATCTTATAGTTAAATAATTGGAGATTAATAAAGAATCGGAATCGGTAATTGTATCGGAATCGTTCCAGGACTAATTGTTACGTTTCTTAAATCTTTTTTTTTATTATTAGATTTTCACCCCAAACAAGGCAAATTGCCACTTTGGTGTAGGGGGCTACTATCAGGGCAACAACTACTGGGGTACTATGTAGGGATTTGGGCAGCAAGATGTCAGTTCACGTTACACTTGAACTTCTGAACGTCAGTACTGTTGGGGAAGCAGGGACCTGGAATGGAATTCCAGAGTCTAGCGGTTCTGGGGAAGAAACTATTGGAGTAAAAAGATCTTTTACATATAGGGATCTCTACAGTGTGGGGGTGGGATTTAGCAGCCTGTCGGGTTTGTCGAGGGTGCTCACGTCGTGGGGGCACAAGTGATTGCAGTTCGTCAGAGCATTCACCACTAAAATACTTTTAGAAAAGGCAGAGGGATGCAACATTTCGTCGATGGGACAGAGGCTGAAACTTAGATGCCAGTTCAGGGCCTATCAGGTTTGCGACTCTCTTTTGAACCTTGTCAAGAAGCGAGAGACTAGTAGCAGATGCACCAGCCCAGATGTGGCAGCAATACTCCATACATGGGCGAATGGTGGCCTTATAGAGGTACAGGATACTTTCGGGTGTTAGTAGTTTTCTAGCACGGTAGAGAGAGCCCACCTTTCTTGCAGCGGCCCTGGCAATGCCTTCAATGTAATTGTTCCAACTCATGTTTCCTGTGAACGTTAGGCCAAGGAGTTTGAAAGATGTACTCTCAGATAAAGAGTCGTTGGCCATTGCTATGGGTGGTAGAGAGGGTTTCTTGTAATTATTGAATGAAACTAGTTTAGTCTTGGCAGCAGTCTTTATTTACTCTGTTATGACATACAAAAATAAACAGCACGATTTGGAGTCAATGTTGCAAAGTTATGTAGAATGCAAAATTATATTTCTTTAACGATGTGTGGTTCATTGCTCAATGACTGAATGCGTTCCCACTGTCAGCTCTGCAATCGTTCTCCGTCCACAAAGTGTTTAAGCGATTTTGGAAATTTCGTACTGATACTGAATCAGGAAGTTGAGTAAAATACCCATTCTTATTGACGACTTCAAAACAAGAAACAATGTGAACAATAATATATAAATCATTATGTTTCTATCTAATATATATTTAATCTTGTTACAAATGCAATGACTGGAAAACTACTAACGCACACAAAAGGTTGGTTCAGAGTGAATTATGATTAGCCATTTGCTATGTGTCTTATGTAGAAGTGAACTTTGTTCTAACTCACTTTATTTCATTATGTTAATCTATATATATAAAAGCGAAAATGTGTGTCTGTTTGTGTGTTTGTATGTTCGCCGAAAACTTTCGACACAAGCCACAGATTTTCGCCAGATAGGTATCATTTTCAAGCAGGAACCTTCGCCCGACAAATATCGAAAATTTGGCCCAAAACATTAATTCCTTAACCCTAATTTTTGTACAGGCAGGGGTAGCCAAAAACCGTCCTCTCATGACAAGATAGCTCTACGCATGCGCATATGACGTCGGAACATGAATTAGTTGAAATATCTTCTTTTGCTATTTTTCTTGTTTTTTAATCTTTTTGTCAATGATGCCTGGTCCTACTCTAAACCAGTCCTTAAATAAGATTATATAATCCGAAAACATAAGCCGACTTCGCAATTCCCATTAATGAACTTAATTATAAGGTGAAGCTCGAATATTCTCCCTCGAAGTATCTAGAGCAAAAAAAAAAAAAAACCTCCACGGATTAACAAGGGAGGGGAAACTATCTTCAAGTATTATCCTAAACTGGAAATGGGCAAATGACATACTAATTAGATATTAACAAGTCCCTCTTACCTTTTTTTAATGGAGAGTAGATAATGCAGTGGATGTGTTATCGGCAGCTCCAGTAACTCTCGTTTCTCCTTTTCTGTCCCTCATTCCTCATTTCCAATGAGTGATGTTTCTGACAAAGGGTGAAGAAAAAGCTGCTACCCAGGTCAGTAGTACTTCGTGAACAGTAGTCTGAGATGCCGTAAATTTTTTGTCTATGTGTCTATCCTTGCGGCCATGTCACTTATAAGGGTACTGGAGGTAAACGTTTTCATCTGGGCTGACGTTAACCGCCTGATAGTCAGGGACCCGAACCTTGGATTAACCACTCAGGAGGCTGTCCTATCAGCAGGTGCAAAGTGCTGGGGCTGTTGTATTGCCATTGAGTGAATGGATTCTGGATCATGCAGTAGTCTCTGGTGGGGTCTCTCGATGCCATACTACCTTATCATGTGCTACAAAAAAATTCCCTTCTTTTCTCTCTTACTTTCCCTCTCTGTACAGCTCTAACCAAGTATGCAACTCCCAAAATCCTCAACATTGAATATCTAAAAAAAAAAACGCGAATAAACCTAGAACCCCATCCTCCGACGTAGACCCCTACTACCAGGTCTCCTTCTGCAACATCAGGGGTCTACGTTCCAACCTTCCAGAGGGTGAAACACAATTACAGGATACGAAACCGGGCATATTCTTTTTAAGTGAAACTGGCAAAGGGCCAACCACTTCTCTAGACGAATTCATTATTAAGGGATACTCCAACTTAACATCTAAATCTGACCCCCAAGATCGCCATGGGCATGGAATATGTCCCTACATCAAAGATGGCTTCCCGTGTGGCAGGGATATCCCCAGAGAATACCCTAATTTACCTTATATGTGCTTTCGGGTCGCACTTGCTTACACCACATCATTTATATTTGCCCTCTATCGGCCCCACAACAGTGGGGTTACTATCTTTAAGAGTATATCTGAGAAAATTGACCACATCCTGCCTGCTCATCCAGCGGCTAACATTCACATTTGCAGTGACTTCAATGTCCATGATGTGGAATGGCTAATCCACTCAAATGAGACTGATGATGAGGGGAGGTTCTGTCATGATTTTGCCATTGCCTATGACCTCACTCAGATTGTTCGCGAGCCAACCCGTGTGCCCGATACTACCGGTCAGTACGCAAGCCTTCTAGACCTTTTTCTCACAACTTCCCCTGAGCTATGCTCATGTTCCGTTCTATCTCATCTGGGATCCTCCGACCACTCCGTTGTATCAATTAAGATAAAAATGAAACAAAATAAGTCTTCAGACGTACCTCTCCACCGTACTGTAACCGATACTCTATGGCTAACTGGGATAGCTTCCGTATATTCATATCTGATCTACCTCTCCATTCAATGTTTAAAAAGAATGTGTCCTCTATATTATCAGACCTTACCAAATGGTTACATGTACGCATAGACCAATTCATACCATCTAAAAAATTCCAACAAAAACCTAACAGCCAGCCATGGTTCTGTCCTGAATGTGCTGCTGCCATCGCACACAGAAATCACTTTTCCATAGCAACCAACGTAATAGATGCACTGAGACTAAAGCTTCTTTTAGGACGGCCACCAACCACTGTAACAGAGTAATAAAAATTGGAAGAGAGATATATGCTCAATCCGTTAAATCCAAAGTAACTGAGCAGCGGCTTGGTTTCCACCAGTTCTGGCAAATAGCAAATGGGATCCTGAACAGAAGCGTTCGTTCTATCCCAACCATTATCAATGGACCAGAGGTCATCTCGTCAGCATGCGACAAGGCCAAACTATTTGCCAAGAACTTTGCAGCAAATTCTACCCTATGCGACCAAGGCCATCAACTCCCTGTATTTCCTCCTACAACTCACAACACGCTAGATAACATACAAATATCTGTGCATGAGGTCGCCAAGCTAATCAAAAGCAACTGGCCTTGACGTTATTCCAATTATAGTGTTAAAAAAGCTACAACCAGAACTTGCTCCCATACTTACCAAACTGTTTAAGCGTTGCCTTAAGGAGAAGTGCTTTCCAACACCCTGGAAAACCTCATCAGTTTGCCCTGTATTTACGAATTCAGGTGATAAGTCATCTCCCTCTCAATAGAGACCAATAAGTACCCTGTGTTTCATGAATAAGTTGCTACAATCCATATTAAATAGAGAGGTAGTCAACCCCCTCAGCAGAAATAACCTTCTTAGTGGCACGCAATATAGTTTCCGTTCTGCAAGATCTACAGCAGACGTGCTAACGGTTATATCACATAGAATTAGCGAATCTCTTGACAAAGTCTTCCTTTCTAGGGCAATTGCTCTTGACATATCAAAGGCCTTCGATAAGGTATGGCATAAAGGTCTACTTTACAAGATTTCCAGCTACGGTATAACTGGAAATGTCTTCTCAATCATTAAATCATTCCTCTCTTATAGGCTCATAAGAGTAGTGGTTGATGGGTAGAAACCAGAGGCCCAGAGTATTTATGCTGAAGTCCCTCAGGGGTCCATCCTGGGCCCAATTCTCTTCTTGATCTACAGGAATGATCTCCCAAAACACATACTAAAATCATTCATTGACATCTATGATGATGACACGACTATCTATAGTAACACATCAAAGGCCGTTAGTGACAATTTCCTTTGTGATTCTCTCTCCTCAGGTCTTGAGTGGGTGGTACAGTGGGGGAAGAGGTGGCTGGTCACCTTTAATGCATCTAAGACCATCTAAGCTCCTATCATTACATCATAAACGCTCTGATCCCCATCTGGCATCAATTGGGATGGATGGTTCTCGTCTAGGGGAGGCCCTGTGTTTTAACAAGCTTCTTGGTTTGACCTTTACTCCTGATCTGAAATGGAGCACATACATCAAGTCGGTGGCCAAGGTCTCTGGGAAAATAGTGAGATCCTTTTACGGCTCCAGAAGATATCTCACTAGTGATGCAATTCTCTATCTATATAAAAGCCAAGTACGTCCAAGGATGGAATACTGTTGCCATATCTGGGCAGGAGCTGCTAAAAACAGCCTATCCTGCCTTGACAGAGTACAAAATAGACTTCGTGGCTTAGTGGGGGATGCCCTTTTCTCTATCCTGCAACCTCTCTCCCACAGAAGAGACGTTGCAAGCCTGTCTCTGTTTTATCGTTATTTCTATGGCAAATGCTCGTCTGAGCTCCATTCTCTGGTCCCCCCTCGCCAGTCTTTCACGAAAAACCCGACTATCTGAAACCACTGTCAATAATTTTCCCCACTCTTTATCCGTGCCTAAATCCAAACGTAGATTCCATGAACAAAACTTCTTTCTTAGAACTGCACGCCTGTGGAACTCTCTGCCGCTTGCCTGCCCCCCCCCGACTTCAACCTAGATGTCTTGAAGTCCAACACAAACAAATTCCTGATGAGCCGCCCCCTAAAGTAATGACACTGTATCAAATCTCCAATACTAACTATTACTACGATACTATCCTATTGATTACTGTACACACAATATCCCTTATCCCCGAAATAAAGAAATATCGAGCCAATTTTGTCAACGTTCTCTTATCTCAATTAATTATCTAAAGTCAGTGAGTTCGTATCGTGGTGTGAGATGTCTTTTTTCTTCTTTTTTTTCGATTTTTAAAGATTTAATGTTGAAACAGGGTTATTTAAGCTATTTTTCACGTTCTATGTTTTTTTTTTTTTTCAGATTTTTAAAGGAGTTTTGACGTTCGTTTTCCTGGGGGGGGGGTTCCATCACATTCGCGTTTTCTTTTTATTTTGTTTTTGTTTCTCCTATTTTAAGAAATTTTAACATCGTTCGTTTGCCTTACGTTAGTTTTTTTTTGGGGGGGGCGATTTTTTTCGAGTTTTAATATTTTTTCATAATATTTAAACAGGGTGATAACTTCGCTTATTTTTTTGTGTTGATTTAACCCCCCTTGCCTGAGCACACACACCTCTAAACACCTGGGCAACGCCGGGTACCCCCGCTAGTATTTTATAGTTTTAACACGTTTTTTCCTTTTAATGTTATTTTTACTTTTTATTTCAACAATCACTGGATGACTTTCGATTTTTTTAGTCGTATAAAAAATAGACCTTAAACAAAAAATACTCACCTAAAAATAAAAAATAGCTTTTTTGTTTCACTCTGAGTGTGTCTGTTTTGTTAGTATATTTTAAAACAATTTCGAATTAAAAATAATGAAATTAAATATTTACTTATTTACACTCATTTTGCGTATGATATATTTATTGTTACTTCGATAATTTGTAAAAAATCAGGTATATATGAAGTGTGGTTCAGAATTTTCTTCTAGGCTAAAGGTTATTATTGACTCAGCCTATTATAATCGATGTTACAAAATTATTGTGCTGTTTTCAATTGACCGGCTGCAAATGTAATGGCTGAGTGCAATTAGATAAGCTGGTATTTATTATATGCATGGTATGAATCAAATATTAATATTATTTAAAATACATATTTCAATTGTCATTGCAAGTATATATATATATATATGTCTAGCCGCACTGATGAGCTGTGAAACAGCGAAACAGTACTGTATGTGGATGACTATAATGCTCCTCACCTTGAGTTGAGCATATTGAGAAGTGAAACACGAATTACCATTAGCATATAAGCGACGCTCTTTGTGTAAACAAATCGAGCGGAGGTATTTCGGACAATGTCAAAACATCGTTAAACTCACTACTCGTTCAAGCAGCCGCCAATAGCGTAATGGTTAGGAGCCTTGACTGCCGTACAAACGGTCGGGTTTATATCCTGGCTTGAGGTAGCTGCCTGTCTAGCCGCACTGATGAGCTGTGAAACAGCGAAACAGTACTGTATGCTGATGACTATATATATATATATATATATATATATATATATATATATCTGTAGAAATATATTTTCTTATAATATATATCTATCCTTATTTAAGAAGCCCAATTTAATTACAGAGCAAAATAGAGAATAAATAACAGAAACTTATATTCCAAAATTCATGATATTGACCATCTTATAATTTATTCCTTCAATTCAGTTGACTTATACAATTTTTGACAGTATCTGTTTCGTGGTGCAACATCAATCACTTAATTATTATATCAATCAGTTAATCTATTATGCCCTTTACTCATCAGAAGAAACAGCAATAATCAATCCGTCAAAAGGAAATGAAGTGTTATTTTACATAATCAAAATCCAAAAATTGGAAGAGAAGCTGCAAATACCTTTTTTATTTTTCCATTATGTCATTTCGAATTTTGGAATATAACTTTTTGTTATATATATATATATATATATATATATATATATATATGATGCGCCGGTCCCCTCTCGGGGAGGAGGGAAAACAACCGCACGTCAGCCACGAGCCTTCCCTCTCCTCTCTCGGGAAGAGAAAAGGAAAAGTGCGGGCACCGCAGCAGCGACGGCGGAAGGCCGAAAACGCCGCGCCGGCGGGATCGGGCACGGCTCGGAGGCGGGTGAGGCGAGGAGAAGACGACGGCACGAGACCGACGACATCCCCCGACGACCCCCGGACGACTTTGCCACGACACCTCTCCCGATCGACGCCCTCCTACACGCTCTCTTCCATTCCAGGTCCCTGCTTCCCCAACAGTACTGACGTGCAGAAGTTCAAGTGTAACGTGAACCGACACCTTGCTGCCCAAATCCCTACATAGTACCCCAGTAGTTGTTGCCCCTGATAGTAGCCCCCTACACCAAAGTGGCAATTTGCCTTGTTTGGGGTGAAAATGTAATTAAAAAAAAAAAAAATATATATATATATATATATATACATATATATATATGTATATATATATATATATATATATATATATATAGGGTGGCCTATTTGAAAATAGCCGGATCTCTCATAAATTCGATCAGATTAAGCGGCCCACTAAAAAGTAGCCCGATCTCTGTAACCTTCCTCTTACCGACCAACTAACACCATAAGACAAAATACAATTCTTTTTCCAACAATTTGGCGCTACAAGCCATACGTCTCACAGATCAGTGACACGAATTCATGACATGTTTACGGAAGAGATAAAAATAAGTTCCTTGGACTTGTCATCATGTCATTTTGATGTCTTAGAGACTTTAAAACAAAAAGTTTATGCAAATAATCCCTACAATCTAGACCAACTAAAGAAGAACATTACCAACGCTATCAGAAGAATCACTAGAGAATATCTATAGGCAGTATCGGCAAACGTTGTTAAACGTTACCAAAAATGCATAGATGTCAACGGAAAGCACTTTCAGCATCTTTTATAACACTACAGGTAATTTAAACAATAAAAGAACGTTCCTTCTCTCTACTACATGTTTCTGGGCTACTTGTAAGTCGGCCCTCACACACCCACTCTCTCTCTCTCTGTCTGTCTCTCTCTCTTTATATATATATATGTGTGTGTGTGTGTGTGTGTGTGTGTGTGTGTGTGTGTGTGTGTGTGTGTGTGTGTGTGTTTGTGTGTGTGTGTGTGTGTGTGTTTGGATTCTTAATCCGACAGGGGGATGTGATGCGTCTAGTGTATTAGGTATATGTTAGTGTTAAGTTCATGTTTGCATGCCTTCTCGATTTCAGCTAACACCGCTGGCTATCCTCACGGTGAAAAGGGAGCAGCTATGCATCAGTTCTTCCTGCCAGTACATAGCCTCTTCATCATCAAGACTCCTACAGCGTCTCCACTTTGGCAAAACACGGTAACTGGGTGCCTTGCGTTCCCAGGCTAAATCTTTAGGTGATCTCCGAGTAGTAGTGGGCGCCAGAGGTAGTGCGTTATGGCCCACCGATGTGCGGACACGCCCTGGCACACTACCAACCCCTACTCCACTGTCTTGTGGGTGTCCTTGGATGGACGAAGACTAAGGGAATCCACCCCAAAATCAAACACCACTGCCTTGTGGGCCTTATCAAAGGAAAAGGCTAAGAGATGGGAACTTTGACTTCAAATCCTTCTGTTGCCTTGCAGTTTTCGTTAAAACGCTATGAAACCTCATCCAGCAAGAAAAGGCGTAGTAGCGGACACGATAAGGCGACTGTCTACCTCACTGAGATTACTTTAGGCCAGAAACTGCGGCCTCCTCTGCTACCATTCGTCGCGGGTTCGCTCCACTGGACATGAGCATTGGAGGTTCGGAGGGTGTTTGTCTGATGCGCAACAGATACTACCCTAAACTGCGCGAGCAAGTTAGGAGCCAAATTGGAAAGTCTTGTACCAAAGGATAAAGCACTGAGGTCCCGATTCGTCATCGTCCAAGCTGACGGACTGCATGATGATGATGATGATGATGATGATGATGATGTGTGTGTGCGTGTGTGTTTATATATATCCAAATGGTTTAGTTTTTTCGACCATATAGGCGTCTGTTCAATCCAGACAAAAAAAATCAAAGAAATTACTGTTCTAAACTCAATCGTGGCCAACAAAAAGGCGTACTATCAGACTTTAATATAATTATTAAACAGCTATTTAAAACATAATCGTGTCAAATCAATCTAAATGTCGTTTCAAGTTCAAGACAATGAAGTTAGAAAACATTTTTTTTCAAACTGTGTAACAAAATAAAGTAAAAAAGCTCTTTGAAATTTGAACATTTAAGATAAACAAAAATCCTTTCAAAAGTTTAAATTTCTATCGTCATTTTAATAACATGTGCTCGACTGAGCATTAATTTCAAATCCCTCCTGTAAAAAATTATCAACAAACAATTATTTATCTAGAACTACATATAGGAATTTCCCCATCTCTCTATCTGTGCTTAAAACTAAATTCAGTGAATAAAAGATTTTGTCTTAGCTCTACCCGCTGCTGGAACACACTTTCGCGGGGCTACTTTTCAACTTACTACACCATAATTTTTTTAAGTGCAACCTTGTCAAGCCGTCTCCTTATTAAATATCTACCCAATTTTACCCAAGTTTTACCATTACCGATCGTGACGATGATTTTTTTTTACCGCCCAGAAGACATTGTTTGATATTTACTATCAAGTGGCCTTTGGGACTCAATAAGCGTTAACGCACTAGTACAAAAACGTTAACGCACTAGTACAAAAACGTTAACGCACTAGTAGAAAAACATTAACGCACTAGTACAAAACCTTAACGGACTAGTACAAAAACGTAAACGCACTAATACAAAAACCTTAACGGACTAGATCAAAAACGTTAACACACTAGTACAAAAACGTTAATGCACAAGATCAAAAACGTTAACACACTAGTACAAAAACCTTAACGCACTAGTACATAAACGTTAACGCACTAGTACAAAAACGTTAATGCACTAGATCAAAAACATTAACGTACTAGTACAAAAACGTTAACGCGCTAGTAAAAAAACGTTAACGCACTAGTACAAAAACGTTAACGCACTAGTACAAAAACGTTAACGTACTAGTACAAAAACATTAACGTACTAGTACAAAAACATTAACGTACTAGTACAAAAACGTTAATGGACTAGTACAAAAACATTAACGGACTAGTACAAAAACATTAACGCATTAGTACAAAAACCTTAACGCACTAGTACAAAAACCTTAACGAACTAGCACAAAAACGTTAACACACTAGTACAAAAACCTTAACGGACTAGTACAAAAACATTTACGTACTAGTACAAAAACGTTAACAGACTAGTACAAAAACCTTAACTCACTAGTACAAAAACGTTAACAGACTAGTACAAAAACCTTAACGCACTAGTACAAAAACGTTAACGCACTAGTACAAAAACGTTAACGGACTAGTACAAAAACATTAACGGACTAGTACAAAAACGTTAACGGACTAGTACAAAAACATTAACGGACTAGTACAAAAACATTAACGTACTAGTACAAAAACGTTACTGGATTAGATCAAAAACGTTGACGCACTAGTACAAAAACGTTAACAGACTAGTACAAAAACGTTGACAGACTAGTACAAAAACATTAACTCACTAGTACAAAAACGTTGACGCACTAGTACAAAAACGTTAACAGACTAGTACAAAAACGTTAACAGACTAGTACAAAAACGTTAACAGACTAGTACAAAAACGTTAACAGACTAGTACAAAAACGTTAACAGACTAGTACAAAAACCTTAACGCACTAGTACAAAAACGTTAACAGACTAGTACAAAAACGTTGACAGACTAGTACAAAAACATTAACTCACTAGTACAAAAACATTAACGTACTAGTACAAAAACGTTAATGGATTAGATCAAAAACGTTGACGCACTAGTACAAAAACGTTAACAGACTAGTACAAAAACGTTAACAGACTAGTATAAAAACGTTAACGCACTAGTACAAAAACGTTAACGGACTAGTACAAAAACATTAACGTACTAGTACAAGAACATTAAAATGTGACGAAAATCTTAAATGCGAGAGACTTGCAAGCTGACAGATTCTCTCATAGTGATGCGAGGACGCATTTCTTTTTCTTTTCTAATATTTAATTTCATTGTCAAGTTTTCATTTTAAATTGAATTCCATAGGGTCATATTGATTAGGAAATAAAAACAAAGCACAAAGATACACTTCCATAATTTAATTCGATGCTTTTTTTTCCTGTTTTACACCTTTTCCTTAATAGCATGAAAAAGAAAACATATCACTATATTTCTTATACTCCAAACTATATATAAACGAATTGTGAATAACTTTTAGCTTAATATAGAGAATTATCCAAGTGCAGAATGATTTCATCTTTTCGTTACAATATTGTGTTTCTAATGATTCATAAAAGTAGTAAAAGTTGGAAAACGCAATAACGATCCAAAACCTACCATACATGGTTATATATTTCCTTCTTTTATTAAATGGTTGACATAATCATCTTGGTTAACTGGGAAGATCTACCTCCTCGACGTGTCTAGCCGCGATAAACCCGACAAGCAACTAAGTCCCACCCCTTTACACTAGAGATCTCTAGGTGTAAGAAAGTCTTTTACTCCAATAGTTTCTTCCCTAGAACTGCAAGACTTTGGAACTCCCTTCCGGGATTCTGCTTTCCCAACTGTTCTGATATGCAGAAGTTCAAGTGTAATGTGAACAAAGATCTTGCTACTAATCTCCCTTAATAATACCTCTACAACTTATGTCCCCGATCGTAGCCCCGATCGTAGCCCCCTACATCAACTTGTTTGGGGTGAAAATTGATGAAAAAATAAGGTGCACATTATGTTACAATAAATTCATTTATAAAATACTAAATAAACTCACCCTCCGTGGCCGAAAATACTATTATTTTTTCTTAAGAATATATGATTGAATTGAGGAAGAATATTGAAACAAAAATATAATAATCGTTTTCCAAATTAAACAGAAAAAATACTATACTGATAAAAAGGACAAACATTTATACAGAGATATGATCGGGGACAGATGATTACCATAAATAACGCGCGAATTGTGTGAAAGATTTTATTACTATGATGTGATAAGATTTAATATAAAATAAACCTGAAGTAAAATAAAATATCACCTTGTTATGAAATATCACTTTTCTATGAAATATCACCTTTCTTTGAAATATCACCTTGCTATGAAATATAACCTTGCTATGAAACATCACCTTGCTATGAAATATAACCTTGCTATGAAATATTATCCTGCTATGAAATGTCACCTTGATATGAAATATTACCTTGCTATGAAATATTACATTGCTATGAAATATCACCTTTCTATGAAATACCACCTTGCTATGAAATATCACCTTGCTATGAAATATCACCTTGCTATGAAATATCGCTATGATATGAAATATTACCTTGCTATTAAATATGACCTTGCTATGGAATATGACCTTTCTATGAAATATAACCTTGCTATGAAATATCACCTTGCTATGAAATATCACCTTGCTATGAAATATCACCTTTCTATGAAATATCACCTTGCTATGGAATATCACCTTTCTATGAAATATCACCTTGCTATGGAATATCACCTTTCTATGAAATATCACCTTGCTATGAAATATCACCTTGCTATGAAATATCATCACATAAACAAATTCGTATTGAACCGCCCTCTTAAGTAAACACTTCATCAAATTTCCACAGTAACGTAATATACTTGCAATAATCCTTGTCCCTGAGTGGCTTCCGGGCCTTGAAAAGTGGTGACCACTGTGTAAAAAAAATCACCTTTCTATGAAATATTACCTTGCTATGAAATATTACCTTGCTATAAAATGGTACCTTGCTATGAAATATTATCTTGCTATTAAATATCACCTTGATATGAAATAGTACCTTGCTATGAAATATTACTTTGCTATGAAATATTACCTTGCTGTGAAATATTACTTTGCTATGAAATATTACCTTGCTATAAAATATAACCTTGCTATGAAATATTACCCTGCTATGAAATATTTCCTTGCTATGAAATATCACCTTTCTATAAAATATTACCTTGCTATAAAATATGACCTTGCTATGAAATATATAGTTGCTAGGAAATATAACCTGTCTATGAAATATACCTTTCTATGAAATATGCCCTTACTATGAAATATGACTTTGCTATGAAATATAACCTTGCTATTAATTATTACCTTGCTATGAAATATTACCGTTCTATGAAATATCACTTTCATATGATATATTACCTTGCTATTAAATATCACTTTGCTATACCATATTACCTTGCTATGAAATATTACCTTGCTATGAAATATCACCTTTCTATGAAATATTACCTTGCTATGAAATATTACCTTGCTATGAAATATCACCTTTCTATGAAATATTACCTTGCTATGAAATATTACCTTGCTATGAAATATCACCTTGCTATGAAATATAACCTTGATATGAAATATCACCTTGCTATGAAATATGGCATTGCTATGAAATATTACCTTGCTATAAAATATTACTTTGCTATGAAATATCACCTTGCCATAAAATATTACCTTGCTATGAAATATCACCTTGCTATGAAATAATACCTTGCTATGAAATATCACCTTGCTATTAAATATCACCTAGCTATGAAATATTACCTTGCTATAAAATATTACCTTGCTATGAAATATCACCTTGCCATAAAATATTACATTGCTATGAAATATCACCTTGCTATAAAATATTACCTTGATATGAAATATGACCTTGCTATAAAATATTACCTTTCTATGAAATATCACCTTGCTATGAAATATTACCTTGCTATAAAATATTACCTTGCTAGGAAATATGATCTTTCTATGATGTAGTAAAATGCCATTTTAACTCCAAAGAATGACAAAGTCTACTTTACAACAGCGTAATAAAATGTAATGTTAAATAAGCAGACAAAATATATAACGTTACCATGGCGTACTCGATGCCTCCGTTCAGTCCTGAAAGACAAATCATACCTCTACAGGAGCAGCTGCGCCTGTAATTGTGAGGCAAGTTGTGCAATCTCTAACCACACCTCTCCTGAATCGGCACTTTTTGAGTTCAGTGGTTAGGAGAAGTCCAGGACATCTGGAAACAATGTTGAGATAAGCGGAAAGCGCATAAGCATCTGGAAGTCCCAAATAGTCACCCATTTAGTACTGACCAGGTTCAACGTTGCTTAACGTCGGTGATCCAGCGAGAACCGGTGTGTCAACATGATTTTGCTGAATTACCATGACGTAGTATGGTGTAATATCGTTATATAGCAGGGTGAGTGTATATATAGAGCTTCTATTTAACAGATGTTTCTTTAATATGGTGATCTATACAGTGCGTCGTCTAACGGTTAAACGCTTATTCTATTGTTGTATGTATGTTAAATGTCTTATTTTACAAAACCACATAAATGCCATAACTACAAGTTATATTTTACATGTTTTTTTTCGTCGTATGGATTCTCTTATTAAAATTTAGCACGGCGAGTCTCTTTCTACATTTTCACTCGTTCCCCTTTCTACTACCAACAAGGTCGTCCACAACGCGTTTCTCGCCAACCCATTATTTTGATCTCTGCGAATGAACTATTACGTCCGCAAATAAGACCAAATTACGTGTCGTTCAAAACTTTGTTTATTTAACTAACGAAGTTCTAATCTACTTTAAAATTCCTGAATCGACGTTGTTTATTTAATTTATACATATTAATATACATATATATGTGGGATACATTTTAATTTTAATACATATTAATAACCATATATATGTGGGATAAATATTAATATTAATACATATTATATACATATATATGTGGAATAAATTTTGATTTTAATACATATTTATATACATATATATGTGGAATAAATTTTAATTTTAATGCATATTTTTGTACATATATATGTGGAATAAATTTTTATTTTAATACATATTCAATATGCATATAGATGTGGGATAAATTTTAATTGTAATACATATTTATATACATATATATGTGGGATGAATTTTAATTTTAATACATATTTATATGCATATATATGTGGAATAAATTTTAATTTTAATAAAAAATTTCATGCATATATATATATATGGGATAAATTTAAATTTAAATACATATTAATATACATATATACGTGGGATAAATTTTAATTTTAATGCATTTTTATATGTATGTATATGTGAGATACATGTTCATTTTAATACATATTTATATACATTTATATGTGGCATAAATGTTAATTTTAATACATTTTTATATGCATATATAGGTGGAATATATTTTAATTTTAATACATATCTATATGCATATATATCTGGGATATATTTTAATTTTAATACATATTTATAAACAGATATATGTGGGATAAGTTTTAATTTTAATACATATTTATACATATATATATGTGGGATAATTTTTAATTTTAATACATATTTTATGCATATATATATATATGGGATAAATTTTAATTTTAATATATATTTATATACATATATATGTTGGATAAGTTTTAATTTTAATACATATTTATATGCATATATATGTTGGATAGGTTTTAATTTTTATACATATTTATATAAATATATATATATCTGGGATAAATTTTAATTTTAATCCATATTTATATGCATATATGCATGGGATAAATTTTAATTTTAATACATATTTATATAAATATATATATATATATATATATATATATATATATATATATATATATATATATATGGGATAAATGTTAATTTTAATACATATTTATATAAATATATATATATCTGGGATAAATTTTAATTTTAATACATATTACTATGCATATATATGTGGAATACATTGTTATAACTACATATATAATGTTCATTCATATAATCACGACTTTTAAAGACTAAGAACTACTCGAGAAAACAGTTGCTTGATCGAAATTGACCAACGTAATAAACTAAGCTGCATTATTTATGAGATTGTTCGTGACAAATATTTATTGACACTGGATTTGAAGATGTCTATCTTTTAGTATCCAGGGAAATAGTTTCGTGAAAAGTACCGCTATCTGTATAAATTTTACTGACGCTGAACATTATCACGGAAGAAGGAAAAGTATTTTCGATTATGTTAGAGAAACGAATTCTTATGAATGTCTTACAAAGAAATACAAATGATTAGAGCTCCGTGGAGCAACTTTTATGAAAAGAAAACCGATAAGCTAGAAAGTGACTAACGATATATTTTCTGTCGAAATGTAAAAGAATATGTTGTGTTCCACTAGATGTCGAAGTCGATTTTTAGGACGGCAGATGTGGCAGCAGTACTCCATCTTAGAACAAAATTTACTAATCCGTAGGAAATAGCAACAGTAGCAAGGTAATTTCTGGAGTGTTAGAATGATCCAACAATTTTCCAAAAACCTTAGTAACAGATTTATTTTAAATTCAGAGTGAAAGTCAGTCCTGTGAGCTTTTCAAAGAGAGTATTATTCATTTTGATGAGAAAAAAAATAATGAATCTAGTCGAACAGTTTTCTGAAAATAATGGTGAAGTAATGAAATACTAGCAACGTATATTTTGTGAGAAAACTAATAATAAGAGATATCGTCCTAATTTCAAAGTCGATTTTATACTTATTATTTCATATTTCCACAGCTTTTATACTTTGAGTTTTATAATTTTAAGCTTTTTATTTTCAGTTGCATTTTTTCAGCATTATTTATACCGGGAATCCAGGTCAAATTATGCAAGAGAACCGTTTTCCCTCTTTAAAATTTTTCCTGCCCTCCTACATTTTATTTTTGTTTTTCTTCAATTTTATTGAGCAGATTTGTATCTTTTATCATTTCTTGATTCTTCATTTTTATTCTAAACTAGCAGGCCTCCCAAAGTTGCCTGGTCCTAAAGTACGGATAATATTATATTTTAATGAATGCAGATGTCTTTATGATGATAAACAGAAATACCGTATGTACTAAATATTACGTTAAACTTTTTAAAAAAATGAAAGAAACTGAGACATGTGCGTTTCTTTCTAAAGAGTTTACTTCTTGTAGAAAAAAATGCTCAAGCTGAGATCGAAACCAAACTCTTAAGACAGGTAGTTACGTACGATAACCATTACACCAGCTTGACATAACTTTTGAATAGTGTTTTCTGACCAACTTATACTTAACATAAATAAGCTGTCGTCTTTCACGACCGCGCATGAGTTATCTCGAAACAGTTAAAAACAGATAAAAAAACTCGGTGGTCTCCCATATGCCAATTTTTCAAGTTTTACCCCTTAACAACCTTTTTCAGGATGAATACGGATTAAAAGGTTTTCCACATATCTGAGTATTAAATTTACCAAATTTTAAGTCAGTAGATAAAAATTCGTTGCATATTGCGTATTAAATATGTACGGGCAAAAAATGGGCGGAAAAAATAGGGGGACCTAGTTTTGAAAACCGATTTATCATAATTATTTTGTAGGTTTCCGACTACTGTTTGATTGTACTTGAAAGATTAGAGACTAAAGTTACTTTCCTAAAGGAAAAAATATTTGTACACGTGACAAAAAGTTATGAAAAATGTTTTCACGACGAGCTAACCAATTCAGCTTAATTTTGAAGTTAAATAAATTCTTTGTAAAAATCCTTTAAAAGATAAATATTAGTTTTCTGGGTCTATTTCAAAGATAATTAGTAAATAAATGTCCTAAAATATTGAATGAAATAAAAATCACCTTGTTTATGCAAAAATAACTTAATTAGCCCTCAAAAGCAAGTAATTTATCGTTCGCCAAAAACGAAACAAACTCAAAAAATGTAAACACGATTATACGAAAGCTCAAAATTCCAGTCAATCGAAAGGCTGTTTAAAAAATGAAGTTATGATAGTAAACGGAGGTACGGGTGTCAGATTTTTTCCAAGACGTGCATCCATTCATTCCTATTCTGAACGTTTTTATCAATTTTTATCATTTTTTAATTTAATTATTTTTATGTTCCCGTCTTAAATTACTTCTTTTTAATTATTGTTCCAGATTATATAAAAAATTATGTTACACCGAAAGTTTCACATTCTTGCGAGCAAGGAAATGATTAAAATCTTGCATATGAAAATTATGCGAAATCTGTAATTTAAAAAACAGTAGAATTTTTTTTTTTGTTATTATATTTTTTGCGTGTGAAAATATAAAATAAACAATGCTTAATTCAATTGATGTATCGGAAGTTCAAGAAATTCATTTTTCTTCGAGTTATATCGAATTCATAAATACGGACTTTGGGAGCTTTTTTGTAATGTTCCTGTAAAAATTATTTTTTATTATTACAAATTACGATGATTTGTTTATATAAAAAAGCAAAAATAAATTCTTGCGTTTTTTTATTTACTACTGAAAACCATAACTTTAGTAAAGGTATTTTTGTTTAAACATAATGATTTAATTGAAAATCATTGGTTCTTTATATTTCGTGATCATTATTTGATTAATACTGTAAATTTCCTTACAATTGGTTAATTTCCTGATTTTTTGTGAATTTTTAAGTAAAGAGAAGAGTCAAATTGAGTATCGGCATTAATTTTTCCCTTACCTAGTATCAAATTATTGACGACTTTACAATGTTTTTAATACTTAAGGAACGAGTGAAAAAAATCTATGAAACTTTGAGAAAGTGCTTACAATACTATTCAGCTACTTCAGTCATAAAATAAAAGTATTTAAAGCAGTATCAGCGAAACTATGGCAGAAGATAGGAATATCTGTTGATTTCACTGTGTCAAGTTATTAACGAGGTTGAGGAAAAAAAACACAATATACCCATAACTTGTTTATTGAAATAATTTTCAAACATTAAATGAACTAGGAAAAATGCTTAGAACACAATAACTACATTGCAATTTCTACGTTGACATAATTAGTAGGGGATATGCGATCCTTTTTTATGAATGACTTATAAAAGACGTTGGTCCACAGAATTAGTCAAATTTGTGATTTCGTCAACAGTTATTCCTCGCGATACCCCTTGCAGAACATCCCACAACTAATCTTTGCTCTTAAAATGGCGTCCACTTGCATAGAGGAGTCGCTTTATGATACTCCAAAGGTTCTCAATTGGGTTGAAATCTGTTGAATTTGCAGGTCACTCCATCTTCCGTCGCACAGAGAACCCCAGTTTTTGCAAATACTCTTTGCTTTTGCTTGCTGCATAAAAATAATGGTTCTTCTAAAAGTCAACCTTTGCTTCTTCAGCCATGATTCAAAGTGCTCCTTCAGAAAATCTGTCTAAGCATCTGACGTCATTCTTTTATTCTTCTTTCGATATTGCTTATTTTATCTTTCTCGATTTCTTCGATCAAATTTTGTATTCGTTGCTTTCTTCTCATATCGTTTCCCCAGTTTCCTCTTTTTTCATTATATTTTCGTACAATTTTTTTATTGCTTTATTATTATTATTATTATTATTATTATTATTATTATTATTATTATTATTATTATTATTATTATTATTATTATTATTATTGTTGTTATTATTATTGTCGTTATTATTATTATTGTCGTTGTTATTATCATTGTCGTTATTGTTATTATCATTGTCGTAATCATTATAATGATAATAATATTAATAATAATAATAATAATTATTATTATTATTATTATTATTATTATTATTATTATTATTATTATTATTATTATTGTCGTTGTTATTATTATCGTTGTTATTGTTATTATCATTGTCGTAATCATTATAATGATAATAATAATAATAATTATTATTATTATTATTATTATTATTGTCGTTATTATTATTATCATTATCATTATTATTAATAATAATATTGTCGTATTATTATTGCCGTTATCATTATTATTGGTCCTGGATATGACCTTAAACTAGATCCAGTGGCGAGGCCCTAGCTTGCGGACTTTAGCGAGCGTGGAGCCACCCTTTAATTGCCATTGCTCCCAGGTCCACTCTGGCCCGGACTGGTAGTACCTGTTACGGTCTCAACTATGAATCAAATAGTAACCGACTTAAAAGAAAAAAAAAACAAATATACTCTATTAAAATCGTTTCCTTCAAAATCACTGGATTCGGCGTTAAATAACCTGAAAAAGGTTGATAGCCGTAAAACAAAAACAACCAACTATATCATTTTTATTATTATTGTCGTTGTTATTATTATTATTGTTGTTGATATTGTTAGTATTATTGTCGTTATTATTATTATTATTATTATTATTATTATTATTATTATTATTATTATTATGTTTTTATTAAAAGTTCCCACAAAGCTTACTCTCTGAAAAAATGACTTGGACATGTACATAATACAGAAAACCGAAAGACTGATTACCGCAGAGTCTGTTCCCTGGTGTCTGGGTGACAGCAAGTTTCCTCAGATTTTCAGTAAGCTCAACATCTCTCGATAACTTTTGTACATGAATTTGCACTATCACAACAGTTGTTTTCCATTGAGTTTTCGTTGGTAATGGCCATTGGTCATGACTGGAATTTGGATGATAGGACTCCTCTCCAATGTTCCAGTACTCTTCACACCAATCCAGTAGAAGTCTAGTTAGTGCCACTTTCTCCGGTCTTTATATCCCCTTTGACCCTTTGATTGTTTGATGACGTGCCAGTTGATGATTGGTATCTACTATATTTGTTGGGGAGAAGTAATCAATTTTCAACTTTGCAGTTTCAGTTTTCTTGGTTCTATTTTTTATTTTACTTTTGCTGTAGTTTCTATATGCCCCGTTAGCGCTTGTCTCTCATGTGGATAACTTTGCGCATTCAAGGTTTTTCTTTAAGATTTCAGTGTTTTCAGCATTACCGTACGTTGTATGGTCCCGGTCTACCTGTCAATAGCATAGAGAGAGGCGCACGGGTTTGTATAAGTACTTTTCTTGACCACTTTCATCACATAAACAATTTCTCTGCATTTATATTCCTTATGGCGTATTTTGTTACATCCACTTATGTGGTTCATCGTTTCGCCTCTTTGTCCACAGAATCTACATTTACTGTTTTCCTGTGTTTTATCTATTTTAGCTTTAATGTGTCTGGTTTAATCACGTTTTTCTCTGCAGTTGTCAGTAGAGATTCTGTTTCTCTGTTAATGTGCCCTTTTCCTAGCGATATCGAGGTGTTGTTATGCTCCATTTCTTTTATTATTTTTGTGAATCATCCATGTAGTTCTTTTCATTTCTCATCGTTTTGCTTTTGATTTCAACGTATCCTGTATTGTTCTTCTTGATGGTGAGTCTCTCTGCGGTGATCAGTCTTTCGGTGTTCTGTATTATGTATATTTCCAAGTCATTTTTGTGCTCTCTATAGTCATCTACGTTTATCAGTCCTCTTCCCCCTTCGTTCTATTTCACAGAGAGTTGATCAGATTCGTCATTTGAGTGCAATGTATTGCGCATTGTCATTAGTTTCCTCATTACCTGATGCTAGTGTCTAAGTCCTTTGGTTCAGCCTATGAATGGTTTGAAATACCTAAATAGCAATACTGCCCGAGTTGTTATTCTTTTAATTACATTTCTGCTGTATAGTCTTGTTTCTATGACTTTCCTTGTTCTTCCCAGAAACTTTTATTCCATCTTCTCTATCATTTCTGTAGATTTTATGGTCTGTGCGTCCAGAAACTTCGGCTATTTGTGCCATGTTCACAGAGCGCCTTTATCTTCTCTTGGTGGAGCTGTTCCATAACCACTGATGTGTCTAGTTTGCCCTTTTCCATCTGTACTAGTTCAAACCTTTCCATTCTAAATTCCATTTCAATGGCCTTGCTGAATATTCTTGTGTTTCTTAAGTTCGTTTTTGTTTTTGATTTTTGTTTTATTTCGCAAACAGCTAAAGGCCATTCATGTACATGAGGTGGTTTATTTTTGTACTGTCTCTAAACGCGTGCCTGACATTATATTTATTTTCTAAGTATGTAGTTGAGTGGCATTATAATTATGATAAACAGCATAGGTGATAGCCAGTCTTCTTGAAGAACGCCCATCTGTATCCTTATCGCAGTCAGGTGCTGTCCTCCAAATCTCTGTTCCAGGTTCTATGTTTCCATTGCTTTCTAAATAACATTAATAATCTTATCAGATATCTTTTACATTCTTAGGCATTCAAGTATTCATGCTTGAGTTAATTATGTCGTAAGCTTTCTTGTAATCAGTCTATGCCATAGCTATGTTCTTTTCTTGTGTTAGTCAACGTGTCTTAAACTGTTTACTCATTTGTCCTGTAAAAATATTTCACATAGTTGGTAAGAAGGTTATCGGTCTGTAATTGCTTAGGGTCGTCACATTTCCAGTATCATTATCTGCTTTCTTAATTCTTTCTTCAAGTCTTTTACATTTTTGCATTTCATATTTAATATTTTGTTGTTCTCATTAATTCTTCTTCTTGTATTTATCTCATTTCGATATTAGTTGTTCTATTTCTTTGCATAAAGTATTCTTGTTTCCTTTTTCGCAACATTTATTTACTTTTTTCCTATTTTTGTTATAATTCCTTTTTCCTAATCAATCTCCCGTATAATTGGCGCCGTTCAAATGTTATTGTCTACTGTCAAAATGGCTTCTAATTCCCTTGGGTATCAAGTTCCTGATTTTGCAACGTTCATTTCTCTGCATTAATTGCATATGCAAATGAATTCTTGGAAAAAGCAAAACGAAAATGGATTTCCTGACGCAGATTTAGCGTCTTTATAACCAATACAATTTATTAAAAACAATATTTGCTGTGTTTTAGTAAGAAAAATGTAAACTCAGCTTTTTAAAGTTCAGAACTCAGAAACCATTATATTTTTAAAACAACTTGTTTGGCAATCTCAATATAAAAATCTACAATATTATTCTGTTTACATATCTATTCTGGCTACCTTCGTATCTATTTATTTATTCATGTACTTTTCTATACATTTTTTTATTTAGTCTGTTAGTGTCAGTTCTTAGTATATGAAAACACATAAATTTTGCTAAACTTTTTTATTTTTTTTTCTTACTGTTATTTCATGCCAAACAACGCACAATGTCACTTTGGCGTAACAGGCTACTAGTTATGACAAAATTTACAGACATACTATGTAGATACAATAGCTACGACATCCGTTCATATTACACTTGAACATCATCGTGTCAATACAGCCAGGGAAGCAGGGACTCGGGAGAGAATTCCAAAGTCTAGTAGTTCGAGAAAAGGAAATATTTGAGTATATCTTTACAATGTACAGTTTTGCTGCTTATTGGGTTAGGGTGGGGGTATATACGTCGGTGGGTATATACTTACGCCAGTGCTTTGAGTTCGTCATAATATATTCCATAAAAATATCTGTAAAACAGAAATAGAGATGCAATATTTCGGCGATGAGAGAGATGTTGGGGTGTGGATGATAGTGCGGGAACTTTTAGGTTGTTTACTCCATTTCGAGTGATAGACTAGTGTCAGATGCATCAGTCCAGGTGTAGCAACAGAGTATAATGTATGATTGAATGATACTCTCAAGTGTGAGTAACATTCTAGTAGAGAGAGCCCACATTCCTCGCAACAGCTTTGGCAATAAGCTCGATGTATTTGTTCTGATTCTTGGAATACTTTCAGGTAGTGTATCATTAGCTATGACAATCGGTGTTTGTTGGGAAGGTTTATTGTACTTATTAAACAAGAGATGCTTAGTCTTGGCAGCATTGAATGTTACGATCTATTTTCGATCCAATTTCACTACAGACTGAATATCATCCTCTAAAGTTTTAGATATTTCCTTAGATTCATTTCCTTAAATCAATTATGAATATCGGGAATAATAAATGCTCAAGAATCGACCCTTGAGGCAAACCCACACTTTAATTATATTGTTTTGACGTAAGATTATGAAGCACTACCTGGATATTTCTCTTATTTAAAAATCTGAGTATGTTAAGTATACGTGTAGTAATTTCGTATGATTTAATTTTCATGAGGAGACTATCGTGCTAAACCCTATCAAAGGTTTTTGATATATCTAGCGCTATCATTCGTGTTATTATTATTATTAGTAGTAGTAGTATTAGTAGTAGTATTAGTAGTAGCAGTAGTAGTAGTAGTAGTAGTAGTGGTATATATATAATAAGTTTTCTTTTACAGTAACAAAAATCAATCTAATAATCGACCAAATACGCCAGAACGTTAGACTCTAATCCACCATTTTTATTCGATAAAATGTATGCCAGTGCGCAAAATTTTGTTCCGTCATAAAAATCAAATTTCTACAGAAAAAAAATATTTTTACATTTTTATTTAACAAAAAAAAACATAAAAGTACATATGAAAAACCACGTTTATTATTTTTAAAGTCCAACAACGGAACTGAAGTCGATGTTTTCCTTCTAGAATAAAAATAACTTTTTTTTGATAAATCTGTGTGTGACGTACCGGGAAAATATTTTTCCCAACAAATAAAACAAATAAAAACGAATAAAATTTCCTTTTCCAAGAATCTTTATACATTTATTTAGCTAAGTACTAAAATGATTGCTTTTCTATCCGTCAATTTTTTAAGGTTTTTATACGTAATCATTTATAAAAGTAATACTTTTTTGGAATGGGGATTTAGCTGAGAGTGGCGATCTAAAATATGTCATTTGTCATTATTATTATTATTATTATTATTATTATTATTATTATTATTATTATTATTATTATTTGCAGCTTGTTTTTGTTTACAGCAAAGGAAATCAATTAAATAACCCATTATTTTTTTATAATTAATATAAAAATTTGACTTTATTTATAGAGAGAAGCACAGAATAGTTAACCAATCTCACGCCTTCTCATGTTAAAAATGATTTTCTAAATAGTAACATTATTATAATTCTTAACTTTTATTAAAAACATTATTATAACCTTATATTTAAACCAAATTCAGATTTATAATCTTATTCTATATTTTATTATCAACCCATATTACTTTTCTTATCATGTAAATATTTTCCTTTTTATTTTAATTTTTTCCAGATACATCTGCCTTACTTAAAAATTGCTAGGTTTATTTATGGTGTCTTTTACATATAAAAAACACCCAATATTTTTGCTGATGAGGAGACTTTGTTAAAAAAAACTATATGTCAAAATTATTGTCCGTGGCTTAATGTCTATCACAATAAAAACATCGTTTCCGAAACGATCGTACAAATTATTGACTTTATTGTTGTTCCTTCTTATGAAACACATTTAAAATTTTTAATTCTAATTTGAATTTTAAATTATCAATCACATTACTATATATATATATATATATATATATATATATATATATATATATGTGTGTGTATATATAGAGAGAGAAACAGACAGAGACAGAGAGATATAATGATAGATGTAATTCATTTCTAGCTTTAATCTTAACTAAAATCATTCATGCCACATTCATTCCTTCAACAAATAATTTCATGAGTCACGGCGATCAGTTTCAGTGTTGACCATGGTGGACTATGATGGATCGATGCGAGATGTCATCTTATTGACGTGTCAAGCAAGATATATGAGATAATATGAGGCCTGCACTGAATCATGGGCCAGTAATGTGGATACAGTAATACCATATTATCTTATCATCTACTTAACTTTAAATTAGCCCGAATTTTTAGTACTTTCAATATTAACATGTAATATTATGGGGGTGAGAGTAAAATGTGCAGATAGAAAGACAAAAGAATACAATCACAATTAATTAAATTTAAAAAATATATTTTTAAGGCATTCCAAATCTTATCTACTTTAATCCTTCAGTTTAGACTATTTTCTATTTTTCGAGTTTGTGTAATACAGTAAACAAACAGATCGATATCTAAATTGGAATTGAACTAGAGGGAAAAACAGGTGGAGTTGATAGGAGTTGATCTGGAGATAAAATTCCACGTGTGAGACGCAACGAGAAAAATATATAGGGAGTAAGATTAATATTTAAACAAATTTAGTAAACAAAATAATAGACACATAACTTAATTACCAGTGAAATAACAATTGAATAACGTTAATAAGTCTGCGGCATAACAGAACTAACGTGCCAAGCATGTGCAGGCAACGCATTCTTATTTGACTCGTTTTCACACTGAGATACGCGTATTGCATATTGAAATCTGTGGGAGTATTTTTTTTATTACATTTAATTATTATCTTAAGCTAATGCATAAATCCATTAAATAAATCAAAATATAATGGGATAAACACCTATCTAATAAACTCGTCAAGACTAATCATCTACGTTATCATTATTGCTGCGGGGTGGGGCATCCCCACGCATTAACAAAGTTCCTTTCACAATGCTGTGCAGATTCCCGAGTTCAATAGAAAGGTTTCCGAGAAAGACTCTGAATTTTTTTTATCTTTTGGTGCAGCCACTTTTAGAATTTTATCTATTAGTACTTTATCTGTAGAGACCCCTTCCTTTGATATTGAGTAACCCAAAAATGATATTTCATTACTGTTGGTTACACACGTTTTTATATTTACTGACATGCCAGCGTCTCTTAGCCGGTTCAGTATATTTTCATTTTTCTTTAAACAATCTTCATTTAAATCTCCAACATATTTATCGTCTTGATAATAGATGGTATTTTCAACATTTTCTATTACTTTTCAATAGCTTTTTGAAAATTTGCACTTGCCGTTTTTATGACATACGGCATCCTTTTCCACCTTAACAGTCCTTTAGGTGTGTTTATCGTGTAACTTCTTTAAAATTTCCATCTATGGGAATTTGGTGGTAAGCTGATTTTAGATCTATCTTTGAAAATAATTTCATTCCGGCAAGTTTATGTAAAGCTACTTCCACATTCGGAATAGGGTACGAGTCGGCGCCAACTTTATGGTTCACCCCTATTTTATAATCTCCATAAATTATCAAGTCACCGTCTTTTTTAATACATCAATGGGTGATGCCCATTTACTTCCTCCTGAAGGGGCACCTTTTAATAAATCTTCCTTTATTAACTTTCGTACTTGGCTATTACTAACGGTAATAAATGCACTGCTACTTTTCTCGCTTCGTAGTAGGAGGGGGAACATTTTCTTTTAATTTCAGGCTAGTTTCATAATTTTTTAATTTTCCTGTTTTATCTGCATTTCTATCTCATTAATCAACTTCGTTGATTTTTGTAAAATACATCATTCCCCAATAGCCCATGCGTTTTTCGGCAATTTGTAACTACGTCATATTTTTTCTTTTAGTTCTATTGAACCTTCAAAGTAACCCATAATTGTTATAACCGAGCCATCAAACTGACGTAATTGTACGTTGCTATTTTTTAACGCGGTTTTCCCATTTTTCCCCACAAATTTCTGGGAATTATTGTTACTTCACTGCCAGTATCTATCTGCATTTCAACAATACAATTGTTGGTTTTGATTTTGATTTTTGTATCTCCATTCCTTGATCCAGTATTTTGTATATTATCCTTCTTTACATTAAAAATTTGTCTATTTTCATCCTCTATTCTTTCCACATTTTTCTTTTACATACTTCTTTGAAGTGATTTTTTTTAAATACTTTGAACATGTTTTTTCCAAACGCTGGGCATTTTTACTTTTTTCCTTTTATGAATTTTTCCACAGTAAGTACATTTTTTTCTTTTCGTTTCTGCCGTATACGTGTCAGCCATTATTTCTTCGTGGGAGTTTTTTATGTTGGTTGTAAATATGTATTAATTCCTGCTATTGTATAAATTCTAGACACATATTCGCAGGCATGTTTGTAAGTTGTAACTGTTCCATTAGCTTATATCTATATGCCGAATTATGCATATCTTCAATTAATCTTGGTTGGATTAAGTCTTCTTCTGTTGTCTGTTCTTCTTTTCCTAGTTTTCCAAAGTCACAGTATTTACTCGCACTTCTTAACCGGTGTAAATATTTTACTATCGGTTCATCCACTTCCTGCTTCATTGCCATAAACTTGGTCCTTTCTACAATCACCAGTCGTTTCTTTAGCCTCATGTTTCCCTTGATAACCTGATTTATTTCTTTGAAAGTCATCTCTCCTAGTTCTGGAGAGTAAACCATTGTAGCAACCTTCATAACTGCTTCACAACCAGCGTTACCCATGAACAAGTCGGTGATTTCATATCCCCTTTGTTGTCTTTCAACTTTTTGCTTCTCGCATTAGCAGCAAAGCAACGAATCGAAGTATTATTTAAGACCAGAGAACATCCTATCCGCGACGCCATTGATATGTCGTGTACATCGCTAAGTAAGCTATCAACAACCACCTGTTCTAGTTGGTGTCGGTTAATAAATATGAGCTATCTGCTCATATGTAAACTATACTTAATTTGCATATCACTACAATTAACAAAATTACAAGTTGATACAATCACGAGCATATCTGACAACGACCTTCCGAATACAAGAATTCGAATCATGTGAGAATTCTCCACACACTCGTCTGGTGGATACTCTGTTGAACCTAACGATAAATACTTTGCATTCTAGCTCGTTTTCATTCGATGGTTAGAGATTTCACTTCTACTCGATAAAGTTTATACACGCGTTTTTGTTATAATTGGCTGGCGATATTTGACACTAAAGCTTAGACACTCTATGAAATCTCCAATACTAATGATTACTACAATACTATCTCATTGATTACTGTACACGCAATAACCCTTATCCCTGAGTGGCTTCCGGGCCTTGATAAGTGGTTAACTCCATGTGAAAATAGCTATACTTAATCTTATACTTCAAAATAACATAAAGATTATTATCGCACAGTCACGATAAAGATATATTAAACTTTTACTGACAACGTTAGATTCATCAACAAACAGTAGTTAGACCACAACTAATTTATTGTCGGAATAACTTATTTAGTTGAATGTATAGCATGATAAAACTGCATCTTCTTTTCTTATTATGCAAGCGTTTGAAAGTAAAGGCTCATTGCTGGTCGGTGTCGATATCGTAAGTGGTAAATGTATATTAATACTATCCATTACGGGTATTTTAAAAACGTTTCCTAACAAACGATAAAGATTTTAGTACTTTTACTATACGAAGGACTATACCATATAATTTGTTACGTAATTATTATTCTTTAAAAGAGGAATTTTTGTGGCTTCTTCTAATCATTTTTTATCTAGGACTACACTCACATACTTTTGAAATAAATAATAAAGTAGATATCTGTATCCACAAGATTTAGTACTATCTTCATGTAGAATTTGAATAGCAAGTTGTCTACTGATAGTATTTTATATGCTTTGAAATGTCAGTCTACACATTACAATCTGCTGCACAAATGTACTGTCTCTACTCAATCACAACTACACCAATATTTAGAAATTTTCGGGACGGAATCACTGCAAATTGTAATAATCAATTATGCAGTGTCACGCATGGAAATAGACACCTCCAGTTAAGAAAGTTAAAGATATGTCTGGGAGGTACTCTTAGATGTTCGGTCACACATTGAAAATCTCGACGAACTACTACGACATGCAAAAACATTAAAAAAAAACTTCAACTGCCTATGAAAGAATATAGTGAACATAACTGGGAACCAGACCTCCTAAATGTTGTTTCTAAGTAAGGGACACATAATGCCACCTTATATCTTTGAAGTAGGCTTGATAGTCAACACTAAAATGAAGGGTGTGATGATCCCTGGTGCAATCAGGTGGCGTCTGACAGATTCTGGGTTTGGCAGCAGTACTCGGCGCCGGCCCACAAGTTCAAAGAGATCCAGGCTTGGCTTCAGAAAGAAGTGCTACGAATTTGTACACCTCTCACTGGCCCGCTTTCTTTCACGGCCGGAACACGCTGGACTTCGTTGTTTGGTAATAAGTCAAGAATATCACTAACATGACCTCCCACAACACCAAAGCTTACCTGATCGCCGACATCCACCGAGTATTTGCCGAGCTCACTCCAGTACTTGTGGAAAAGGCATGATCCATGTTCTGGACACGTATCGATACGGTGATTGAGGCTTAAGGCGACTACATACTTCAGTTATCAGAATTGATTTTTTCAATAAAAAATTTAAAATAAAGCTGTAGAGTCGTTTTCTTTAGGCCGATAACTTTATCGTTCTGCCGCGTATATGAAAAACGCTTTGTTATCCTCTTCGACCTTTCACAATCGCAATCACATGTCATAAAACACCACGTCTATCTTTCTAAAGCGGACGGATGAATGTAATAGTGGGGATAACCTTTGCAGTGTTGGTTTGACCTCTGTGCTTTTATTGAGCATTGGCACTCTACAGTTTCTTGTTAAACGGATCTAACTTAGTAACTTGATTTGAGGCCAAAGCAATAAATTTTAAGGGGTCATAATAGGGGTCAATTTTTTTTTTAAAATTGACCTCTGCGGTCTCTTCCAAATTACTCAGACAATTTCTGGTCTAAATATTTGAAATTTTACATAAAGGGTATTCAGAGATAGGGCAAGCTTTTTAATCGGTTTGGGTCGAAAATTTTTAGTTACCAATATATAAATGTATGTATGTATGTATGTTTGCATGTGTGCCTAAAACTTTCGACAGATGCGACGGATTTTACCAAGATTAGTATCGTTTTAAAGTTCGACCTTTCATACGACAAATATCGAAAAATCGGCTAAAAACATTAATATCTTCCCCTTCAACTAGACACTTTTCTACAGGGGGGGTCACTTTTTTCGCTGATATTTTTTAAAGTTATACTCCCCTTTAGATTGTCTAGCCTTAATTTTAAAAAATGTCGCTTCCGGTTTGGCAGTGATCGTAACAGCATAAACGTTAGGTTTTACCCCGTTCTTTTACTCCTTTGCGATACGAGCCTGCCTTCCTACTACCACCTTTTTTTGCTCAACATACACATCCAAACACCCGGGCAACGCCGAGCTGAAATGCTAGTATATATATAAACGTGAACCCGTCTGTGTGTCTGTGTGTGTACATTTTCCTTCGCAATAACTTTGTCAATTTTCAGTCTACAGACTCGAAATTTGATATACAGAGTACTGAGATTTGGGAAAATCATTGTGGTTGGTTTTGGGCCAAAAATTTGGCTGATAAGGGGTCAAAATTCAACGATTTGACCTTTGAGAACTCTACCAAACTCCTCCAACAATTTAAGGTCTAAATACTTTAACTTTTAGATATAGGTTTCTTGAGCATGGATTTAGCTTAATAACTTGATTTGAACCCAAAACAATAAAGGTTAAGGGGGCATAACAGGCGTCAAATTTAAGAAAATTGACCGTTTTTTTTAATGTTTTTGCTAAGCATACACCTAACAACACTCGGGCAACGCCGGGCTGAAATGCTAGTATATCTATAAAAGTGAACGTGTCTGTGTATCTGTGTGTCTGTCTGTGTGTCTGTCTTTGTATATTTCCTTACGCAATAACTCTGTCAATTTTCAGCATACAGACTCGAAATTTGGTATACAGAATACTTAGATTTGGGAAAATCTATGTGATAGATTTTCGGCCAGAAATTAGACGATTAAGGGGTTAAAGTTCAATGATTTGACTTTTGAGAACTCTACCAAATTCCTCCGACAATTTTGGGTCTAAACACTTGAAAGTTTAGATACAGGTTCCTTGGACATGGATCTAACTTTATAACTTGATTAGAGCCCTAAACTATAAATGTTAAAGGGTCATAATAGGGGTCAAAGTTTAAAAAATTGACCGTTTTTTTTCTTTTGTTGTTTTTTTGCTCAGCATACACCTCACACCCGGGTAACACCGGGAACCCATGCTAGTACTCCTATAAATTCGTTTTCTTTTGTGTGTATTTAATACCCTCTTTTCTATTTATTTAAAAAGAAAATACAATTTTCTTATATATGGGTTGTGGAATGGCATTCACTAGCAAAAGATCTAGCTAATTTGCATATTCTTTTAAACATTTATTCTAATTAATTCTCTATTGGCTTTTCCGGTTTTCGTATGGGATGATCATCTTTAGTTAAGTATTACTTGCAGATATTTTACCATCTCAGCAGGAACAACCTTCTTAGTGACACACAATATGGTTTCCGTTCTGCAAGATCTACCGCAGATGTGCTGACGGTTATATCCCACATGATTAGTGAATCTCTTGACAAAGGCTTCCTTTCTAGGGCAATTGATCTTGACGTATCAAAGGCCTTTGACAAGGTATGGCATAAGGGTCTACTTCACAAGATTTCCAGCTACGGTATAACTGGAAATGCTTTCTCAATCATTAAATCATTTCTATCCGATAGGCTCATAAGAGTAGTAGTCGATGGAGAAAAATCGGAGGCCTGCAATATAAATGCTGGAGTCCCTCAGGGGTCAATCCTGGGCCAAACTCTCTTCCTGATCTACATCAATGACCTCCCTAAACACATACTTAAATCATTCGTTGACATCTTTGCTGATGACACGACCATCTACGGCAACACATCAAAAGCTGTAAATGACAAAGTTCTCTCTGACTCTCTCCTCTAATCTTGAGCGCGTAGTTCAGTGGGGGAAGACGTGGCTTGTCACCTTTATTGCATCCAAAACCAACCCCCTATCCTTACATAATCAACGCTCTTATCCCCATCTGGCATCAATTGGGATGGATGACACTCGTCTGGGTGAGGCCCCGTGTTTTGACAAGCTTCTGGGTTTGACCTTTACTCCTGATCTGAAATGGAACACGTACATCGTCTGTTGCCAAGGTCGCTGGAAAGATGGTGGGGTCCTTCTACCGCTCCAGAAAATATCTCACTACTGATGCTATTCTCTATCTATATAAAAGCCAAGTACGTCCAAGGATAGAATACTGTTGCCATATATGGGCACGAGCTGCTAAAAACAGCCTATGCTGCCTTGACAGAGTACAAAATAGACTTTGTGGCTTAGTGGGGGATGCCCTTTTCTCTACCCTGCAACCTCTCTCCCACAGAAGAGACGTTGCGAGCCTATCCTTGTTTTATCGTTATTTCCATGGCAGATGCTCGTCTGAACTCCAATCTCTGGTCCCCCTCGCCAATCTTTTACGAAAAACACCCGTTTAGCTGTGAATAATTTCTCCCACTCTATATCTGTGCCTAAGTCGGAACGTGAATTCCATGAACAAAGCTTCTTTCTTAGAACTGCACGCCTGTTGAACTCTGTTCCGTCTGCTTGCTTCTCACCGGACTACAACTTGGATGTCTTCAAGTCCAACGTTAACAAATTCCTAATGAACCGCCCCCTGAAGTAAACACTTCATCAAATCTCCACACTAACGTAATGTACTTGCAATAATCCTTATCCCTGAGTGGCTTCCGGGCCTTGATAAATGGTGATCACTGTGTAAAATAAAAGGCAGCTTAGCGCTGCCCATGACATTTTCAGAACTTTTCACGCTTGTATGTGCTCATATTAAATTTGCTTTCATCGGGGAAAAGCACAGGGCGCCAGTGGCGTAGTTTCCAAATCTAATGATCTATGGAAAATGTCAACTGAGCTATAGGATATTGGAACCTTGCTGGAGATCATTTTGTAAGGATCTAGCGGTGCTCATCTTGTTTCTCCTTACACAAAGGCACATATAACGATCCTGCTGAGGCTTAAAGGATCTTCTACAACCCTGCACAGGTCCTATGATGTAACTAACTCTCCTGAAATCTTCTCCATTCGCTTGGTATTGTGCTTGATAAATCGCACTATTTGTGTAATCTTTTTAGCGTCCAGGTAACGTACGATGCTATCAACTGAAATGTTGATCGAGAACAAGTGTAAAAATAGAGAAGATAGTCAGGCAGTTAAATAATTTTTTAAAATACAGTAAAAAAAAAAGATGAGAAGGAAAAAGAAGTAATAGTGGCCTCAAGCATTCTTATTTGGGGGAATGTCTAATTGTTGCTCCTCTGAAGCACCTGTTTTTGATTTCATCTATAACAAAGAAAGTGAAACCAAGTTTTTTCTGCTCTAATTAGTAGGTTGTTATGCTCTAATAAAAAATAGTTTATCTTATTATTTTTAGCAATGCATATATTTTTATACTCTCGCACAAAAACCTATGGCAAATGTATATATATATGCATACATATATATATATATATATATATATATATATATATATGCATACGTATATATATGCATATCTATATAATTTCAAAACTCAAATGACCTTGTAACGATGTATGTAACCCACTTTCCGGTTTACGACATCCGGTTGCGCATAACAATGTAAACAAATAAAGACAAATCGTATCTTTTGCAGATTTTGACCTGCGCACTGAAATATTAACGATATTATTTCGAAATTATTATTAAAAATAGGAAGATTTGGGTTTAAAATAACATAAACGTAATGCAGAAATGAACGATGTAAAAAAAAAAAGCAGACAGTATTAACAATTGTTTATTTGGATAATTTAAATTAAAAAAAACGCACAATTGGGACGCTGACATATTAACGTTATTATTTCGAAAATATTATTTAACATGGTAAGAGTGGGGTTAAAATAACAAACATAATACAGAAATGAACGATGTAAAAAAAAGCAGATATATTAAAATTTTAATTTAACTATAATAAGTATTATGCTATCTGTTCAGTGCACATTTACCTATAATTCAGTAACTGTAATTTTTTTTTCAAAAATAATCAATTATAATAAACAGAACGACTCATAGAAATCTATCTATATTCTTTTTTCATTTTAATATACTTTCATAGAAATGTTTCTGTTATGTCAAAAAAAATACTATTTTCTTTACGTCACAAGTGTCACGCTCATACATGAATTTAATAGCTAATATAACATACTGACCCAACGGGTCACAGGTAGGCTAGTGTATATATATATATATATATATATATATATATATATGTGTGTGTGTGTGTTGTATATATATATATATATATATATATATATATATATATATATTGTATATATATATATATATATTTTTGTTGTTGTTCCTTCTTATGAAACGGATTTTAAATTTAATTATAATTTGATTTTTTAATTATCAATCAAATTACTAAATATATATATATATATATATATATATTTATTTAAAATGAAATACAGTTTGCTTATGTTTTAACATGTAGCCCCCGTTGCAAGACAACAAAGACAAGATATAATTCCAGAGTGTCTGTTTAAATACACTCCTGACATGGAAGATAGGTTGGGAGTAGTATGTATATATACTGTGTACTGGTACTGGGAGAGAAAACTCGGAAAGCGTTGATAAACCCTATAGGATTTTGCGTTGACTTTTTGAACGCAAAAATACAACTGCGTATTACTTAAGACCTTTCATCAATCATAACTGACGGAATAACAGCGTGCTACCCTCGTAGAATAAGTAGAAAGCTCCGTTCTAAATTTCCTCCAATTCCTGAGTATGGCAAAAACATTCCCGAGTTCGACATAATACACCTGCAGAAGGTCGGATGTTATGTTGATATAAAAATACGCAACATTATATTCAAAATATTTTTAAAAATTACATATTCAAAATTTTAATGCTGATAAAAAATTTGCACAAAATTATATTCAAAATGCTGATAAAAAAAAGAACAACAAACAGGTGCTTATTCAAATTCTATAGATGTGTTTAATAGTGTGTTCAAATAAAACTCAAGATTTATTGTAGCTTTTGTTTCTTTAATTGTTAGGTGAAAGTACAAAAAAGTTACAATACACATTCCCCATGTAAAGAATGAATTTCTAAATGTCATTATTTCAGCACGGCATCTTCTCTACATAAATATTGAAAAATATATGAAATGTTGTAATTAAATATGGTAAATCTAAAAATAATTCAGAAACATTTGTTTATTGTAAATCTTGACTTGGTGCTTTAAGAGTTTGTGTCAATTTTATCTATTATATATATATATATATATATATATATATAAACTAATTTGTTCATTAAAGAAATTGGTAAGGAATATTATAGTGTAAGATTTTAATACGTCTTTAAAATTCTAGATAAAATCTATATCTAAAAAAGTGAAATTGTCTGTGTCTGTCTCTGTGTGTACATTTCCCTACCAAATTGCTCCGTTAATTTTCAGTCTACAGAAATTTGGCTGTCTAAAGGCCAAGGTTTAACGATTTGCACTTTGAATACTCTACCAAACTCCTTCGCCAACATTAGGCCTGAACAGTAGAAATTTTAGATGAAGGTTCCTTAGACATGGATTAAACTTTTTAATTTTATTTGACCCCAAAACAATAAATCTTAAAGGGTCAAAATTGAGGTCACATTTAAAAAATATTAATGTATTAGCCAATTTTTGCATACAGGGTATTCAGACATGCAGCAAGGTTTTAATCAGTTTTGGGGCGAAAATATTGGTGCCAAGAGGTCAAAGTTGAAAGAGTTGATCTTTGCAGACTCTAGCAAACTCTTCCGTCAATTTTGGATCTAAACACTTGAAGTTTTAGACATAGGTTACCTTGACCTGAGTCAAACTTTTTAATATATATATTTACCTGTTGGATTGGAAGTTTTTAATTCGACCGTGTTTGGATTTTTTCTTGGATTTTTTACCCTTCACTGGACTATCCATTCATGTGAAATCTTTTTATCACTTTTTCTTTTACCTCCTATTCCCCTTGCCTCACTCTTTTTTTTTTACCAAATAAGATCTGTGACTTACTTGTGGTTTCATTAAATACTTTTACATGCAAAATCCGATCCCGCATTTTGCTAATTCCTGCCCTCTGATGAGAAGGAAATTATTTCTTCGAAACTCCGCTGATTAATGACTATCCACTTATCTTGTGCTTCCTTTTTAAAATTAAATATGTTCTTAACTCTTTTTCAAGAGGGTTTTTTTTTATTAATCATTTGTTCATGGAGCCTCTTGAATATCGAGCAGTGATCCGGTTTTTGTATTTGAAAGCACGCACACAACAGGGGACTTTTGATGAAATGAAAGAAACTTATGGTGATAATGCCCCATCATATGACCTTGTAAAACGCTGGCATCGTGAATTCAAGCATGGACAGAAGTCTGTGAAAACAGCTCCCAGACCTGTTCACCCCCCTTCTGCTATTGATGAGGAATCTGTGTGTCGAGTTGAGGCTGCCATTTTGGGAGATCGGCGATTTACTATTCGCCAAATAGCCCAAGATGTCAAGATTAGTACAGGATCTGTTGAAACTATCATTCATGACCATTTGCATATGCATAAGGTGTCTGCCAGATAGATTCCCAGGTTGCTCATACCATTCCAGAAGGGAGAACGCGTCGAGTGCTCGGGGATGAATTTGGAGATGTGCCAAGAAGATGAGTCAAAGTTTTTCAAAGGACTGATTACACAGGATGAAACCTTTGTCCATTACTTTGATCCAGAGACCAAAGCCCAGTCAATGCAGTAAGCACTTGGCTTCACCACCTCCAAAGAAGGCAAGGGTGCAGCCCTCCGGTGGCAAGGTCATGCTCACAGTCTGCTGGAACCAGGACGGAGTAGTGATGACAGATTTGTTAGCAAAAGGTACCAAAATTACAGGAGCCTATTATGCTTCACTTTTGAGGAAATTAAGGGAAACTATCAAAATTAGAGGCGGGGCAAGATCAACAAAGGTACCCTCCTCCTGCAGGACAACGCTCCGGTCCACAACTCGCATGTCACCAGATCAGAAGCACGGGCGTGTGGTTATGAAATCCTCTCCCATCCACCTTACTCTCCTGACCTTGCACCCTCTGACTTTCACTTCTTCCATCCATGAAGTTGTTTTCGAAAGGAAATCGTTTCCCAGATAATGCAGCTTTGATTTATGAAGTCACGTCGTGGTTGGAGGACCAACCTGGGGTTTTCTACAAAAACGGTCTCCAGCGCTGCATCAAACGATGGGAGAAATGCATAACTCTGGGTCGTTCCTATGTAGAGAAAGACTAATTACTATGCCAAGTTTCGTTGCGCTACTTCTATGGGAAGTGGGTCAGGGGCATTAATTATTGCACGCCCCTCGTATAATTCTCTTAATCTGTTTGTCTGTACTTTGTTTTTTCAGTAACACTACGAGGATGATCTGGCTGTAATTTTGTATTCAATTTTCTTATTATTTAGTGCAACAAACTAAGTGTTATAGTATCCGTTGGATGCACAATGTGGGATTTAGAGATATTAATAGGGATTAGTCAGCACACTACCGCATTTACTATAGGAGTTTTTCTAGGGCACAAATAGACGGATCTGGCTAAAACTGGTGTGGCTCCTTTCTCGTTGCTAAATGCACGAAACTATGTATGTAACATGTGACGCAATTTCTATCAAACAATCTAACATTGCTTTTAGTGTGTATTTTTAAGGGGCCTAATCCCTGGACCATCGCATACACCACACTAGATACACAGAGTTCATTTCCGTTCGCAGTTAGGTTAACCTGACATGTGCTTAATAAAACGGTCCTGAAATTCTAACTAGCTGGCATAATCTCTACGTGCCGGCGTAGGGTACAAAAATATAATAGGTATATTTGATTCCATAGTCGGCAACAAATTTTATTAGACTAAATAGATAGCCCAGGCATATTATAAATGAGTAAGAAAAATGTTTAGTTTATAGTAAGAATTTTGTGCATTAATGTATCGTATAAACAGGCATATTGATTAAACCTACAAATAGGAAAAAATCACGATAATATGGATAAACAAATTTCTTTTCTTTCGATCGCAAGTTGTTCTCTAGAGATTAAAAAAATAGCCTTGGATCCTCTCTTCAATCATAAAGCGATCAACGTCAAGCACTTCGTTTCAAAACAATAATCTCTTTCTCTCACTTTTTTCTATATTTGTTTTCAATTTATCATCGGATTAATCTTTTTTTGCCTAATAACATACAATCAAAGACAATCTTTTTTCTGCCTGATAGCGCAGCCATCTTGGATTCGTTTTCTATATATCCTTTTAATAATTCTATTTCCGTTCTTTCTGTTCTCTCTGTCGTTCACTTTCAGGCTCGATTATCCATTTCTTCCTTTAAAACTTTGCAAATATATCTTGTTTAGCAAATATGTAGGTTTTGATTATCAAAACTAAAAAGTGAAATAGTCTAATGAAGGAAAAGCAAGAAAGATGAAGCACTGTATTACAAAATAAAACAAACAAAAAAGTAAAAGTGCAAAAAAATAGGGAAAAAATAGACAAGAAATGAAAGAAATTAATAAATTAACTGAAGTTTAAGAAGATAAAAGAACGAATTAAAATACAAAATGGCCGAAATTAAGAGAAAATGCGAAAGAAAGAAGAAAAAATAGACGAAACAACGGAAAATTTCATGGTTTAGAGGAAAAAAAGAAGTAAAATAAGAAGAAGAGGAAGAAGAAGAAGAAGAAGAAGAAGAAGAAGACAGGGGGAGAAATAAGACAAAATAAATAGTAAGAATTCAATACGATATGGGAACCAGTAATTATAACAATAGATAATACTAGACTACCCGTGACCCGTTGGGTCAGTATGTTATATTATCTATGGAATTGATGTATGAGCGTGACACTTGTGACGTAAAGAAAATAGTTGTTTTTTTTTTACATAACAGAAACATTTCTATGAAAGTATATTAAAATGAAAAAAGAATATAGATAGATTTCTATGAGTCGTTCTGTTTATTATAATTGATTATTTTTTAAAAGAAAATTTACAGTTACTGAATTATAAGTGGTTGGCCATTCTTATAGGTAAATGTGCACTGAACAGACACCATAATACTTATAGTTAAATTCAAATTTTGATATATCTGCTTTTTTACATCGTTCATTTCTGTATTACGTTTAAGTTATTTTAAACCCCACTCTTCCCATATTAAATAATAATTTCGAAATAATAACGTTAATATTTCAGTGCGCAGGTCATGCGCGAATGCGCAACCGGATGTCGTAAACCGGATAGTGGGTTACATACATCGTTACAAGGTCATTTGAGTTTTATAATTATATAGATATGCAAGTAATAAGGCAAACCATTAATATATACAAGTAATAAGTATAGAGATAGATAGATAGATAGATAGATAGATATTAATATATAGTAATAATTAGTAATAAATAATGATATTTACAACGAGAAATAAAAAGTAGGTTTAAGGCTCCTAAAATTCGTACTAGAATTGTCCGTAAGGACCCATGGCGCAGTGGTTAGAGTACTGGGAAAAATCAATTGTAAAAGTTATATTCTCCTGAAGGTTGAAGGTTCAATCCTCAGTGTGGGCAACCGAAATATACATTTGCGAATTACTTAGGACTTCTATCCAGTCATGGCTGACGGAACAATAGTGCCCCGTTAAGTAAATAAAGGGTTCCGCTCGAAATTCCGTCCCAATTCCCGAGTTCGACAGAAACATTCTCGAGTTCGGCAAGATACACCTGAAGAAGGTCGGAGGTTATATCGACCGAAACATTGTGAAAATCACACTCAAGCTGAAAACAGTAGTCCGATGAATAATAATACAAATAACCAATCATCATCTCAAAAATTCAGAAACAAGATAAATAAGGATAACAAAAAAAAGAAAATAAAAAAGGGAAAGAAAGAGAACATGATTTAAACAAATGTGAGAAAACAAAAACAATTGTAAAAACATAGAAGACGAAAAGGAGAAAGGATGGAACTGCAGACTCGTAGAACTCTTTCCCTGTCAATATTTCTCTCTTTTTTTTTCGGTATTAGTATTTACAAGATCTCGCCAGATCACTGAAGTTAAGCAACAACAAACCTGGCCAGTACCAAATGGGTGACCATGTGGGAAGGCTAAGCTGGTTGGTTGGTTGTTTTTGTTTTATGGCATATCAACCCTTTTCAGGTTATTTAATGCCGAGTGCAATTTTGTTCAAAAGTGCTCTCTTTCTACTGTCAAGAACAGATTACATGAATTTAATTCGCAAGGATATGTTACAAGACGCAAGCCAATGATTTCTATAAAGAACAGAAAGCACCATCTCGACTTCATCAGATGCAGTGAAGATCATGGCTCTTCATATTGGTCCAAAGTGCTTTTTAGCGACAAAAGCAAGTTCAATAGGCTAGGCATGATGGTAGTCAGTACCTCCGTCAAAGGAAAGACGACGAATTCAATACTAGGTGCTCAGTTTCAACGCTACAAGGTGGTGGAGGTTCAGTTTTGGTGTAGGGCATTATTAGTACTAATTGTCCAGAGACTATAGTTCGCTTGCAATGTCGAATTAATTCGACGAAGTACAGTAATATGTTGACTGAGCCTTTTCTACCCTACTTTGGTCGGAATTTGGATGATACTCCCATCTTCATGTAGGATAATGCTCCCATTCACACAGCTGGCAATGTCAAGAGGTTCATGGAAGAGCATGATATTCCGTGTTTAGATTGGCTTGCACATTTCCAGACCTCAATCTTATCGGAAACATATGGCATTACATCAAACAACAGCTTCGAAATGATAAAATTTCAAATTTGGACAAAAATTAAAGAAAAGTGGGAATGCCCTTTTCCCGGAGTATTGCTGCAGTCTAATTCAAGGAATTCCCAAAAGATTGCACGCTGTCAAATTGCAGAAGGGCCATGCTACTAAATATTAACTAGTTCATTATGTTCCTGTTGTATTTGTGTTGCATTAATGTCCTAAAGTTACATTTAAATAACAATTGCTGCCCAAATCCCTACATAGTACCCCAGTAGATTTTTCCCCCTGATAGTAGCCCCCTACACCAAAGTGGCAATGTGCCTTGTTTGGGGTGAAAATGTAATAAAAAAAAACAAAAAGTTTCCATTGTGCGAACTTTCGTATTGCCTCCTCAATTGTAAGTTATTTTTTAAATTGATGTGAACACTAGAATTTTTCAATTAAAAATCAAATATGAACAGGTAAAATTATAGAGAAATAAAAGACAAATAAATTAGGTATAGTTTGTTTAAACAGTTACATTACATTTAGCATAAATTTACAGTTTTTGAAAAATTACAAGTGCGGACTTTCTTTTTACCGCCTGTATATATATATATATATATATATATATATATATATATATATATATATATATTTATATATATAAATGAAATACTGAAATGCAGTAAAAATACAGGTTGTATAATCCTGTAAATATAATATCCGAATAAATATTAGTATCCATATTTTAAGACTATCTCAACTTTGGGTATTCTTTTTTACACTATCACCTCAATTTAAATTTTCAATCTATGTGCTGATGAGCAAAATTTATAATTACCCATATACATTTTGCTAACATTATTTCCTGTTATAAGATAAGGTATTTATTGTAAATTTATGGGTTAAAGAAAAGACATTAAGAATTTCCTGTATTTTTTTTGTCAAACAATGAATTTTGTTGTAATTTAACAGAATTTAATTAAAAATTACCCCCACATACACACACATATATATATTTTTTAATTTTTTTTAATTACATTTTCACCCCAAGCAAGGAGCATTGCCACTTTGTAGTAGGGGACTACTATCAGGGACATAGGCATCAGGGGTACTATGTAGGGAGTTGGGCAGCAAGCTGTCGATTCACGTTCCACTTGAACTTCTGCATTTCAGTACAGTTGGAGAAGCAGGGACCCGGAAGGGAATTCCAAAGTCTAGCTGTCCTGGGGAAGAAACTACTGGAGTAGAAGACTATCTTACATCGAGGGATCTCTACTGTGTAGGGGTGGGATTTAGCGGCTTGTCGGGTTTGTCGGGGATATTTACGTCGATGGGGTACAAGTGCTTGCAGTTCGTCAGCGCATTTACCGTTAAAGTACTTGTAGAACAAGCAGAGAGATGCAACTTTTCGTCGATGGAACTCACGCTGAAGTTTAGATGAGAGTTCAGAACCTATCAGATTGGCAACTCTCTTTTGAACCTTATCTAGGAGCGAGAGACTAGTGGCAGACGCACCAGACCAAATATGACAACAATACTCCATATATGGGCGAATGGTGGCCTTATAGGGGTATAGGATGATTTTGGGCGTTAGTATCTTTCTAGCACGATAGAGAGAACCCACCTTCTTCGCAGCAGTCCTGGCGATACTCTCAATGTAATTGTTCCAACTCATGTTTCCATAGAGCGTTAGGCCGAGGAGTTTAAAAGATGTACTTTCAGATGAAGAGTCATTGGCCATTGCTATTGGTGGTAGAGAAGGTTTCTTGTAATTATTGAAGGAAACGAGTTTAGTCTTGGCAGCATTGAATGTGACCATCTATTTTTGTCCCCATTCCACTACAGATCGGAGGTCATCCTCTAGTATTTGTGCCATATCTTTAGATATGTGTTCATTTGTTTTCCTGTTGTGTCTGTTATAGAGAGTGGTGTCGTCAGCATATATACCTACCTCACAAACAATTTTTTCAGGGAGGTCATTTATGAATATTAGGAATAACAGAGGTCCAAGGATAGACCCCTGAGGCACTTCCGCATTTATATCATATTGTTTAGATCTACGACCGTCGAGGACAACCTGGATTTTTCTCTTATCTAAGAAGGATTTCATTATGTTTTGTATTCTTCCAGTGATACCGTATGATCTGATTTTTCTGAGAAGATCTTCATGCCATATCCTATCAAAAGCCTTAGATATATCTAGAGCTACCGCTCTGCCCTCCCCCATTTTGTCCAGTAACTGGTGTATACGTTCTGAGATTACAGTTAGGACGTCTGTTGTTGAACTGACTTGCCTAAATCCATATTGTTGGTCAGTCAAAAGGTTAGCATCTGTAAGGTGATGGACTAGAGCTTGGTTAATTATGGTCTCAAATATTTTGGCGAAAAGTGGGAGGAGGCTAATGGGGCGATAATTTACTGGGTCAGTTCTTTCACCAAAATTCATGAAAACTGGCACTACAGAAGCAGTGTTCCAGCTGGCAGAAAAGCAAGATTCATTAAGGCATTTGTTGTAAAGTTTGAAGAGAACTGAAGCCACTTCGGCAGAGCCTTTTTTTAATAGCACAGCCGGGATGAGATCAGGTCCACATGCTTTTGCAGTGTCAAGATGTCTTATGATAGCATGCACCTAAGAAGGGGTGATTTTCAGATCGTCTAGTGCGGCGTCTGTCTGTAAAGAAAAATAGGGAGGGGGGTTAGCAGGGTTCAGTGTGGAGTTGGAGGCAAACCGACTGGCAAGCATGTTAGCCTTCTCAGTTGCAGAGCAAAAACCCTCATGATTGTTGGATAGTGAGGGAATTATTGATTGCCCATTATTTACTACACTGTTGTAGATTTTCCAAAAATCGCGGGTTCCTAATTTCTGTGCTTCGATGCGTTTTTTAGTGGTTTCAGTAAATTCTCTCTTAGATGTCACTATTTTTTCTTACAGTTACTTCTGGCTTCTATATATTTCTGCCTGTTTGCACTGGACTTATGTCGGTTAAATTTGTGGTACGCATGCTGCCTTTGCACTATTGCAGCTGCACAAGTAGAAATAAACTATTGGGGAGAGTGGGGCTTGCTATAAAATTTGCGCGTGGGAACATATGCTTCAATTACCGTCTTGAACTATTCAGTGGCCTCATTTGCGCAATGTTCAGCAGGAAGTGAAAGATATTTTGCAATGGAGTGTCCCTAATGAGATCCCTGATGGCTACCCAGTCAGCCTTATTATAATATCTCGTTGTTTTGAGCAGTGTCTCTTCAGTTTGGGCTCTAAAGTGTAGGGCTATTTCAACCATTACCACTGCATGATCGGCGTTCCCAAGTGGGCTGTGGGCATTAGTTACACAGTCATCGGGAACTGTGGCCAGAAACAGATCTAGAAGTGATGCGTGTTGTTCATGATCGTCTGGGAAACGGGTTGGAAACGTAACCATCTGTGATAGGGAATGAAATATAGAGAAGTTATGTGTTGTGGTACCAGCTGCGTCTGTGTGAGTAGAAAATCCAAACCAGTTGCTGTGATGGACATTGAAGTCACCAAATACATGCACTTGTATGTTATATATATATATATATATATATATATATATATATATATATATATATAACATATATATATATATAAAATATATATATATAAATATATATATAACTATATATATATATATAGTTATATAGTTATATATATATTAGCAAACCGTACACTGATTTGACTTACGTTTCGACGACATCGATGACCTTAATCGTCTGGTCCGGGGTAAGATAATTTGTTATTGAACCACTCCACAACTTGCTGAATGCCAACCATAAAAGCGCGACAGGCGTTGGCATTTAACTGCTTTCTTGAGAGCACAAAGTGCTCGCCTTAAGGAAATCTTTAGGGGACCAAATTATTATGGGTATAAGCATTGCAGAGATTCTCCACATTGACCCATAATCAATAGTCGCAAAGATCCAAATCTGGCGAGCTAGATGGCCAGATATTTGAGGGCACAAACAGCTACAACTTTCTCTTTAAGAAGGTCTACATTGTTTCTGACCTATGAATGAAGAAGAAGGCATATGAAAGATACTCAAGACGATGGGTTGCTTTTTTATAGTTGTTTATTCGTTCCCAAGCATTGCTTCTAGCAAAAAAAAGCTATCGACGATCTTTACTTAGGTAACTAGTTCTTATACGTCTTACGTCTGAGATGCTTCCCTCTTTGAAAGAAGGCCCCTTTCAGATCATCCTCTTCTGTTGACGTCCTCAACCAAACTGATCTATTTTTCTCAGCAAACTAGAACCATGTGACAGCCACATATTCCGGGTCAGCTATCAGACACTCTTCCGATCAAACATGTCTTATTTATAGTTTTTACAAGTTTATCAAACACCTCTAAACAATAAATAAATCACACAGACACATATAAATAAATATATATTCATTCTATATATACACGAAATATATTCTTTGAATAATTACAAAACATAAACTTAAGCAATCGATAATTATTTTTCCATTATTATGTACACTATTATAACTGTTTTGATTTTCTTCTTTTTTATCAAGAATCGATCTCCATTGTAAAAAGTCTATAAGCATTAGACGAGCGAGAAAACCTTTGATAAGAAATTAAATACCTAAGTCGGCAAACTCTGAAGAGTTAATTCGTTAACTGTCGATACCTTTGGGAGTAAAATTAAATTAAAACACTCGAACAGCGTTGCGAGATGTAATTAATTTGTCCATGATTAACTGTAGCGTGTAGTACAACAATAGCTGTTTGATGGAGCTGTTGATACGAGATGCTTTGAAGTTGCTTTGTTTTATAGAATTCTATAGATAAATTGCATTCATTACTCGGCGAACTAAAAGAGGAAACTATCCGTGGACCAATTCTAATATATCGAATAAACTTATAAATTGTGGTTTTCGATCATACACAATGGGCAACACACAAGAAACTGACTGCTTTCTTATTTAACCATTGTTAGGTCAGGGTTCAAGCTAATTCTTATACGATATAAATCTAGGAATCCATTCCCATGTTACGTGTTTGTAGATTGTGTGAATTTAAAAATAGTAATAATAGAATCAATCTTAGAAAATATGATACACACATATTTATTTAGTAGATATAAACCTTTCAAAGCCGCATAGTTTTCTTTAATAAACGTCAATTAATATTTTCCATGTGTAAAAATCGGACGATGATTGATACATGTGTTACTAAACCCTGAGTATCGCTTTATTGCAGGCCAATATTTTTTTTTAATTTTGAAATTGCTATTAAGCGCAGAGAAGTGAAAATTCGTACACTAAAAACGCATTAAAAGGTACCTTATTTCTCTGATTTCTGTGGAATTAAAACGAATATTTGAAAAGTATGATACTTTTCCTATGTTCTGGTAATTTTAAGTGTGTATCACTTTATTGTAGGTTTCCCAAAATGTTTAGAAAGGGTCGATTCACAGCTAGTGAAAAGGAACGTGTTGTTGCAGGTCTTACAGAAAGTTTATCTTTCGTAGATCTGGCCATATCTTGTCATCCTGAGTTCTATTCTGTTTGTCTTCATTCGTTGAAAATCCAAACATTAAACAAAAGAAAGACAAAAACACGAGAAAGTCAGTTTCTGCTCGTGATGTTAGAAAAATTCACCGTCAACATATCAAGCAACCAAGCAGAAACAGTGGTGCTATATTTTCAAGGCTGGAATATTTTCCTTGTCCAGAAAGACACTCTGCAATGTCTTAAACGAAATTGCAAGAAGCGTTAAGGCCAATACAAGACATGTTTTAAACCAAACTCATAAGGAAAAACGTTTGGCTTGATCTCAGAAATACATGAAATTCTGCTTTGAAAATGTCCATTTCACAGACAAGGCCTGAGCAACTCTTGATGGACCAGATGGGTGGGCCAAAGTTTTGAGTCCTCTTAGATTCCTTGCCCCTCATGGATTCCGTTGTCAACAGGAAGGTTGGGGTGTTATGTTTTGGGCTGGAATAATCTGCGATGAACTAATTAAACCATTTCGGGTGCCAGAATGTGCCAAACTGAAAAACTAGTCTTATATTTTATTATTAAATGAACATTTGTCCGAATGGCTTGATGACCTTCCATTGGCGTGTCACCGCAAATTGATTTTTATGCACGACAATGCCCCCTTTCACTCAGCCAAGGCTACGAGATCCTATCTTAAGTTATTGCGCATTAGGGGAGAACATTTTTGACATGGCTACCTTGTTCTCCAGATATAAACCCAATTAAGCAGCTTTGGTCAATAATAAAGCTGAAAGTTTATGAATAGGGGTATTGGATTTTTGTCGAAGGATGAACTTTGGAGGAAGATAGGAGTTTTCGATAGCATCACATCATCTCAAACCCGCCGATTTATATCATTAGTTGACAAGAGATTTTGAAGAATGGGAGTTATGTTCATAAATAAATATTTCCAAAACAAAATAATGTTTTTTTTTTGTTTTTTTTTTTTTGGTTAATATTGCTACTGGATATATTCTTTATTTCATATAAACAGAAATTAAGGCTATAACAAGACCTGTTTTTAGCCAAACTCATAAGGAAAAAGGTTAGGCCTGGGCTCAGAAATACATGAAAACCAGCTTTGAAAACTCAGCCAAGACTACGAGATCCTACCTTAAGTTATTACGCATTAGTGGAGAACATGCTATGACATGGCTAGCTTGTTCTCTAGATATAACCCAATTTAGCAGCTCTGGTTAACAATAAAGGTGAACATTTATGAAGGAGTTGTTCAATTTTCGACGAAGGATGAACTTTGGAGGAAGATTTTGGAAGTTTCCTATAGCATCACATCATCTCAAATTCGCCAGTTGACATCAACAGTTGATATGAGGCTATTCAAAGTGATTTTGAAGAATGGGAGTTATGTTGATAAATAAATATTTCCTTAAACAAAATAATCTGAAATTCGTTTTTTTTGTTTGTTTTTTTTTAGTTAATAGTGTTACTGGATATATTCTTTATTTCATATAAACAGAAATATGAAGTTATAATATTGTTTTATTACGAAAATAAACATTTTTAGGCACTTGCAATAAAATGATACGCACTTATGATACCATAAAAAATTAGCAGAACGCACTTATGATACCATAAAAAAATTAGCATAACTTTCAAAATATTTGTTTAAATTCCAAAAACAAAAGGGAAATAAGGCATCTTGTTATGCTCGTCCAGTGTTATACCAAATTTCACTTCTATGCGTTTCATTGCAATTTTAAAATTAAAAAATATTGACCTGCAATAATGCGATACACAGGGTTTATAGCACTTAAAAAACTATTAATCGAAAGCCATGACAAACGAGATATTCGACTCATAACTATTTGTTCTCCATTTTCCAATTCTGTCTTGTCAGTGGCCTCGTCAGAGAATTTTCGTATGTTATTAATGTAGATATTTTGTTTAATAGATCGAAAACTCAAATTGTGCATTAGCAGTATTTAAAGTATCTTTGGAGTGCGGTTGTGCTTTTCAGTATTTGTTCCAATCAATACTCCATATAAACTATTCACATTCTGATGAGCATGATATCACGCAATATCGTAAAATAGTTATTATAAGCGAATTAATCACTAACTCGAAAAGAAACATTGGTAAAAATGTGTGCAAGATGATAACAGCATCTTGATACAAACATAGATTTAATGATATAACACGTTAAAAGTTTGATAACGATCTGTTTGTGTGTTACTAAATATCTGGAAATCTTAAAATGCTTTCATAAATATTTAGATAATCTAGATTACTACTACTATTGATGATGCTGATGATGATAGTGATTATAAAAAGAAATGATTGCAAAACAAATGAGTCATCTGCATCCCATGACTTTGTTGAACAGGGCATAAACTGACATGCAGAAACGACTAAAATACGACGAATCCTGATGTTGTCACATTATGGTTTTTCCTCGCAACTCTGCTAGCCAATTTAAGGTCCAAAAGCAACTTGGTGCGCAACCCGCTCACCATATTGCAGACTGCTATGCTCTAACACTATCGTATTACCATCACCACTACAAAGGTGAGAACGTTTTACGTAGAGGGCTGCTGCTGATACCGCTGTTGTTGTAAAATGAATATACACAAATATTGATAAAATAATTTATCATAATGTCATCGATTTTACAAGTACACACACACATATATATACATATGCATACACACACACATATATATACATATACATATATATATATATATATATATATATATATATATATATATATATATGATATTCCGATTGTTATTATGTTCAGATAAATGAGAATCCAGTACCTGTAGATCAGTATAAAGTGACTTACTTTCCAAACTTCAAAATTACCAGTTTTTTTTATAATCGAGCCTTCATGAAATGTGTCAATCGCTTTATTGCGGATTAGTAAAATATCAATATTTTACTTAATATACGTCACAAGAAATGAAAATTGAACTTTCAAAGGCTTGCTTTTAGGTTAGTTATTTTAAAAAATTGTTAATTGATACTATATTCACAAATTTATGGCATTTTATTTATTATCAATAATTATCTATCGCCGTGTTGCAGATCTCTTTAAATACCAAAAAATCAGGCGATTAAAGATTATCAAAAAGCAAAGGATAGTTGCTGAACTCGCAGAAAAATTGTCCATCAAAAGATTTAGTCACGGAGCTGAAAAGAGATCAAAGACCCTTGCCTTATTCTTCAACAACCCGAACGCGAAATCCAGAAAAATAAGGGCACCAAGAAAAAATCTTCAGATCATAATATTCAGAAAATTCATAGGGTAGTCAATCCAAACAAAAACAGCACCAATGCTTGCGACTTTCCAAAAGCTGAAATCGTTCCAAGACAAACGCAGGCCAGATACAATGTGTTGAATGAGACTGCAAAGAACATGAAACATCTTCCAATGCCTCCACTGAGCAAGCCACATAGGGAAAAACGAATGTCTCGGACACAGAATTACATGAAAATGGATTTTCAACAGGTCCTATTTGGGGATGAGGCCCATGGTACTCTTGATGGTCCGCATAGATGGACCAAAGTTTAAAACATGAACGTTACAGAGCTCATCGCCAACAAGGAGGTGGACGCATCATGTTTTGGGCGGGAATAATTGGGGATAAGTTGGTTGGGCATGCCGAGTTCCAAAGGGTGTAAAGCTTACCAGCAATGCGTGCACGACCTTTTTGGATAATGATTTGTCGACATGACTAGATGACCTACCACTGTCTCGTCGCTTTCAGATGATTTTTATACATGACAATGTACCATCCCATTCTGCTTTGGCCAACTGTAGCCATCCTTGAATCTATGGGATTCGTTAAGAGAACTCTCATGACCTGACCACTGTCTTCTCTAGACTTTAACCGTATTGAATATCTCTGGTCAATATTAAAAAGAGGAGTTTATGAGGAAGGAGAGCAATTTACGTCACATGATGCCTTGTGGAGGAACATAGTTGATTTTGCTAGAGCCATAACTCCTTTTAAGACCAAACAATTGACTTCCTCGGGGGATAATAGGTTGTTCTAAGTTATTTGAAAAATGGTGAATATTTCGATAAATAATTCATATGAAGCTTATACCTAGGATATGATTTTTCTATTATTCTCTGACAGAAAAATATGATAAAAAGTAAAGTTCGCAAGATAAGACATTGTATTTTTGTCCTAAAACAACATTTTAAGAGACCTGCAATAAAGCGATGGACAGTGGAAATTTCCCGATATAGAATAAAATAGCATAACTTAGTCAATGTCGCATGAATTTGAATAGCATTTTTGGAAATAACTAACCTTAATGTAGTCGTCTGATGACATACTTTCATTTTGTTGTGACATATATTTAGTTAAATATTGATATTTTATTAATCTGCAAAAAAGTGATTGACACAGTTTATATTGTTTTCACAACATCAAAACAACAAAGATTGGATTAATAGCAACAAGTTGTGTATTTTCATTATACGTTACAATCGTTTCGTGACCGTGCGGACAATTTCAAACTTATATCGGCCTCTTTTCAGACGTTGAGAAGACACTATTTAATGAGCAACATGGAATTTATTTTTCTTTTTAGGAAGATCATGTACTGTAATAAAAATTTACCGACATTTATTCCTTCGGAGTTTTTTTTTCTGTTTGTTATGGCTTCTTTATATATCTACCTATTTTCGTATCTCTAATTTTTAATATTTTAACCGATTATCTATTTAACCAATTTCCTGTGTTCTCAAAAGTTAGGTTATTATTATTTTTCTCTTAATTATTTATGAAAAATAATTTTTTTATTAATTTTTGAAAATACTTTACTAATCCTTCAAACTTCAGATCTGATATTCTACGTTCCTACTGGATTGTACTGATTCTATGTTCGTTTCTTATCGATGTTTATATTGGCAATTTTTCAATTATATCTACATCAATGACCTCCCTAAACACATACTTAAATCATTCGTTGACATCTATGCTGATGACACGACCATCTACGGCAACATATCAAAGGCTGTAAATGACAAAGTTCTCTCTGATTCTCTCTCCTCTGATCTCGAGCGCGTGGTTCAGTGGGGGAAGATGTGGCTGGTTACCTTTAATGCATCAAAAACAAAACTCCTATTCTTACATCACCAACGCTCTGATCCCCAGCTGGCATCAATTGTGATGGATGGCTCTCGTCTGAGTGAGGCCCCGTGTTTTGACAAGCTTCTGGGTTTGACCTTTACTCCTGATCTGAAACGGAACACGTACATCAAGTCTGTTGCCAAGGTCGCTGGAAAGATGGTGGGATCCTTCTACCGCTCCAGAAGATATCTCACTACTGATGCAATTCTCTATCTATATAAAAGCCAAGTACGTCCAAGGATGGAATATTGTTGCTTTATCTGAGCAGGTGCTGCTAAAAACAGCCTATGCTGCCTTGACAGAGTACAAAATAGACTTCGTGGCTTAGTGGGGGATGCCCTTTTCTCTACCCTGCAACCTCTCTCCCACAGAAGAGACATTGCGAGCCTATCCTTGTTTTATCGTTATTTCCATGGCAGATGCTCGTCTGAACTCCAATCTCTGGTCCCCCTCGCCAATCTTTCACGAAAAACACCAGTCTAGCCGAATCCACTGTGAAAGATTTCCCCCACTCTTTATATGTGCCTAAATCAAAACGTGGATTCCATGAACAAAGCTTCTGTCTTAGAACTGCACGCCTGTGGAACTCTGTTCCGTCTGCCTGCTTCCCACCGGACTACAACTTCGATGTCTTCAAGTCCAATGTTAACAAATTCCTAATGAACCGCACCCTTAAGTAAACACTTCATCAAATCTCCACACTAACGTAATGTACTTGCAATAACCCTTATCCATGAGTGGCTTCCGGGCCTTGATAAGCGGTGATCACTGTGTAAAAAAAACATACTTATATGTGTAATTTTGTAAAGTGGGTTGTGGTTTAACTTACGTCTAGAGAGAAAACAAATTGGGTTAGTGCTCTTTTTTCATTCAATGCTAGCTTAGTCTGTGTTTTTAATTTTGGATTCATAATTTTTTTTTTTCTTCGTTCTAAACTGTTTTCATTTACAGTTTTTAAATTCAACGTTGTAAGGGAGGTAATTTTGCTATTTTTGTTTATGTTAATTAATTCATATAATGCTGTTATGATTTAGTTATTAATTAATCTTCCTCGTTTAATTTTAGTCTAATCTATTCAAATTTTAAGTTTATTATGTATATCCAAGTCCTAATTTTCTGAGGGTGCTGCTGGCTTTCATTCCTTGCGTCATTTCTGTGTGATTTCATTGATTTGAATTCAGGATTTAAGTTCTTAAATTCTTTTCCAACTATAAACATCCTATTTATAAATAATATACATAAATATTCCATTTAACTCCACTATGTTTTCCTCCGCTGAAAGTGGAAGTCACCCGGATTTTTAAATTCAAAACTAAAATATTATTTACTTCAAGTTTTATTTATTAGTCTCCCACCTTTATTTTTAAGATTGTGTTTCTAGTCTTGAATTTATATTGCTAAAGGGCGTAAATGACAATGTTCTCTCTGATTCTCTCTCCTCTGATCTCGAGCGCGTGGTATAGTGGGGTTGTGCCACTGTTTCTAACACGCTCTACAACATGGCCGAGTGGTAATTTGGCCATGAGCGTGGAGATTTTATAAAAATGTTTTCTTTTTTAAGAAAAAATTGTTAACATCCTATTTCATTGATTTAATGTATACCAGGTTTCTGAATTGTTTTTTTTTTTTTATTCTTTTGCCCTAATTGAGTATTCTAACTCATGAAGGCTGAGGGCCCTTCTTAATTAATTCTTTATATAATTAATAAATATTCCGTGGCGGGTAGTTTTTATTGGTCGTTCGGCGGCAGACTACTTGCTCTAACAGGATTAAATTGGATTAGAACCTCTGAAGACTGAGGTTTTACTAAATCCATATAGGTCGGCGCGATGAGGTCACATAATCCCGACTTATTTAAAATACATTATACTGGTTGCTGAAGAGAGCGTAAGTCCAGTAACTGAAGTAATAACTTGGAATACATATAGGTCGGCGTGATGAGGTCACGTAACTCCGACTTGGTTAAAATATATTATACTGGTTGCTGAAGGGAGCGTAAATCCAGTTATGGAAATAATGTTATGCAGACTAAATAAAAAAAAAACTTATAGGTCGGTGTGATAAACTCACGTAAAATCCGGCTTAGTCAAATACGTATAGGTCGGCGTGATAAACTCACGTAGAATCCGGCTTAGTGAAATACGTATAGGTCGGCGTGATAAACTCACGTAAAATCCGGCTTTGTTAAAAAATATTATACTGGTTGCTTAAGAGAGTGGACATCCAGTAACTGAAATCATGAGGTCATTGCCTCGATGGAGGGCGAGGATGATTACCCTCTCTGGTATTTGAAGCAGTATACCAGTCTACCAGGAGGAAAAAAATAACTTGCTTCACTGAGTTCCTGACGGAACGTAGAGCATGGGGACATTGATCGCTGACGGCCGGTTGACGCACCATTTACGGAAAATTAGGGACTCCTGAAATTTATGAATACTCATAAATTTCGGATTGCATAGGGAGGGATGTGGCACAATTTCTTTGTGCCACTTTTTCTAACACGCTCTACAACATGGTCGAGTGGTAATTTGGCCATGAGCGTGGAGACACAAAGAAATCCCTTCCCATAATTCCCTTTCTATCTTTCTGACTCTTTCCTGCACGACCACCATGAAGTGAAGACGCCTATTCTGTCTCTCCTTAAACGAGAGGGAGCGCACCCCCTCCCTCCAAACTAGTTCGTTTAGTTAGCTTTGAAAAGCCTATTGTCCAGTTTTAAATTGTAAAAGTTTTTTGTAATATATATTTATCTCTAATGTAAAATAAAATAGTTAGTTATGTTCCATATATATTACAATTGTGTCGCGTGTCGTCTTTCTGGAATCAATTGAAATGGATGGCTCTCGTCTAGGGGAGGCTCCATGTTTTTATAAGCTTCTGGGGTTGTTCTTTACTCCTGACCTTAAATGGAACACTTACATCAAGTATGTTGCTAATGTCGCTAGAAAAATGATGGGATCCTTCTATCGCTCCAGAAGATATCTCACTGCTGATGAAATTCTCTATCTATATAAAAAGCCAAGTACGTCGAAGGACGGAGTACTGATGTCACATCTCTGCAGGAGCTGCTAAAAACAGCCTATCCTGCCTTGACATAGTACAAAATAGACTTCGTTGCCTAGTGGGGGAAGTCTTTTTCTCTTCCTAGCAGTCTCTCTTCTACAGAAGAGACGTTGCGAGCCACTCTTTATTTTACCGTTATTTCCATGGTATGTGCTCGTCTGTGCTCCAATTTCTGGTCCCCCCCCCCCGCCAATCTTTCACGAGAAACACCCGTCTATCTGAAACCACTGTCAATAATTTCCCACTCTTTATCCGTGCCTAAATCAAAACGTAGATTCCATAAACAAAGCTTTTTTAGAAGTACACGCCGGTGGAACTCTCTTCCGTTTGCCTGTTTCCCACCTGACTACAACTTGGATGTCTTCAAGTCCAACATAAACAAATCCCTGATGAATCGCCTCCTTAAGTAAGACACTTTATCAAATATCCTTTACCAACGATTGCTACAATATTATCTGATTGACTACTGTACACGCAATAACCCTTATCCCTGAGTGGCGTCCGAGCCTTATAAGTGGTGACCACCTGGTAAAAAATAATCTATGTTAAGTATCACATTTGTTTTCTAAGTTTGATCTCCTGATCACTTCTATTTTACTCCAATTTAACACTGCACTTTTTCTTAAAGCAATATTTTTTTATATTGCGTATGCAAATTCTCGTTCCATGTTTACATTTTATCCTAAATATATTTTTTCAATTTGTTCCTAAATTTATTTCAACTAGGTTTTAAACGTGAAAGCAGAAAATTATTTCTAAGAAGACATCCTTGTATAGCACGCGGACTTTTGTTAAATATTTCTTCTTTAGAATACACTAAAGAGTATGCTTCCACTAAACACACATTGCATCTTTTTGATTGCCCAGGTTTATATATTCTACCTTTATCTACTATGGACCATTTTAATTCAACCGCTAATTCAATCCCCATCTCTATTAGTTTCATTCTCCGGTTCATTTTTAATATCATGGTTTCTGAATCTCTCCTTAAAACATGTCAATAAGAGCCAGAAATAAACCGATGAATGAAAATAGATACAATAAGAAGGATAAAAAGAATAAAAACAAAGAGAATAACAATACCAGGGAAACAGGGAAAGTTGATACTAGGAATAAGAGAAACAGACGCAAGAAACAGATATGGTTTTGTGGGAGTTGAAAACTCCCAGCCTAACTCGATTGTCGCCCTTTAACTCAGAATAACGACCTAGCTACGTCACTTGCTGTTCCACATAGTTCCTCCTCTTTTGCGCTGGACCTTCAAGCAGTCAAGATGTAACAAACACCGCTCCGGGTGGCATGAGCCACATTGCATTTTTCGAGGAGTTATAAGCTTGGAAAGATGGGGTGGAATTATTCACTATTTTCACGAAATTTCTGACACCACTACCACAGCGCCCTGACTAGCCAGTCAGCCTTTCACAGCTACCGATCGCAAGTAACGAACTCTTGTTCTAAAGAACTCTTATTCTTTCTATCACTTCTTCATGTATATAAATAAATTGCATTTCTTTCGTTGATATATAACGGTATATTTTCGTCTTCATTATGCGACCTTTTGTCTTTTCAATTCCTCTACCATTAGATCCATTGACCATCATACACATGGAGACAGGGGTCGTCTATTACACAGCAAACCATCCTGTCCCCGACAGTTTAACCCACCGTTTAAATTTAAGACAATATCCCCAAGGAAAGCTACAAAATATTTTTTAAAAACTTCCCTCTTGTGAATAAACAAAATAATTAATAAAAACTCATTTTATCTTATAATTACTTATAAGGTCATCAGATGACTTTCGGAAGACCCGCCTCTCTTTTCTTTTATATCGCAAGTTTCTTAAAACGTCATAAGCTAAAGTCCAGAATATGATCATGCTTTTATTTTAACGGTTAATTTTAAAAAAATCTTTGGAACGCTGATGTTTTTAAAGCTAAAACTCTTTTCAACAGTTTGCGTTCTGGAGGCGGAAGTTTTTTTTTTTTAATAAGTGACTTCTATATTAATCTTTTTATCTTTAGATTCAAATATTAATTAACCAAATTTTATTTCAGTATTAAATTTATATATTTATTTTCTGATTGCTTTATTTAATGCTAGCGTTTTCTCGTCCATAAATGTTGTTTATTACATCTCCCAAGCTGATTGGAAAAATAGATTAGGAAATTGTATTCATTTTTAGTTCCTAAGAGAGGAATCTATCACCATACTTTCCCTTAAAAACGACAATTTGACTTTTATTAAGTACAATACTTAATAATTTTTTAATGGAGAGTAGAAAACCTATTGTGGATGCGTTATCGACAGCTCCTGTTACTCTCGCTTCTCTATATTTGTCCCTCAGTCCTCATTTTTTAATGAGTGATTTTTCTGACAAAATGAGAAGAAAAATCTGTATTCTAGGTTGGCAGTATTTTGCGCGGACAGTTGGCAGAGGTGGCGGAAGTGTTCTGTTTCTATGTCTATCCTTGTAGCCATGTCACTAGTAAGGATGCTGGAGGTAAACGTTTTATCTGGGCTGACGTTATCCGCCTTATACCTTGGATTAACCACTAAAGAGGCTGTCCTATCAGCAGGTGCAAAGTACTGTGGCTGCTGCATTGGGATTTGTTGAATGGATTCTGGGCATGCAGTAGATTCTGGTGGGTCCTCTCGATGCCATATTAGTAATTGTTACAGCTTTACCTTATCATGTTCTACAAAATAAAATTCTTTGTTTCTTTTTCTCTCTTAGTTTCCCCTCTCTGTCCTGCTGTACGCAAGTCCGATGACCTAGTCCACAAATCTCAAAAATCCATCATAACAAGTTTAAAGAAAAAATACACGATTAAGCTCGGATCTCTAACTTCCAACGCAGACCCCCACTACCATGTCCACTTCTCCAACATCAGGGGTCTACATTCTTACCTTCCAGAGGTTGAAACTCAATTACAGGAGACTAAACCTGACCTTTTATTTTTAAGCAAAACTGGCACTGGACAGGCTATTTCCCTAGATGAGATCGAAATTAAAGGATACTCTAACTTAACTTCTGAATCTGACCCCCACGATCGCCATGGGCATGGAATATGTGCCTATATTAAAGATGAATTTCCATGTGGTAGGGACATCCCCAGATAAGATCCTAACTTACCCTATATGTGCTTCCGAGTTGCACTAGCTCACACTACTGCATTTATATTTACTCTCTATCGCCATCATAACAGCGGAGTTACTATCTTTAAAAGCATATGTGAGAAAATTGACCAAGTCCTGTCTGCATAGCCTTCAGCTAACATTCACGTATGTGGAGACTTCAATGTTCACAACGTGGAATAGTCGACCCACTCAAACAAGACCGATGATAAGAGGAGGTTCTGTCATGATTTTTCCATTGCTTATGATCTCACTCAGCTCGTTCACGAACCCACCCGTGCGCCCGACAATGACAGCCAGTATGCAAGTCTACTAGTCCTTTTTCTCACAACTTGCCTTGAACTATGTTCAGTTTCTGTTCTATCTCCTCTTGGATCTTCCGACCGCTCTGGTGTATCACTTAAGATAAAAATGAAATATAATAAGTCCCCAGACGTACCTCTCCATCGTACAGTATATCGATACACTATGGCTGACTGGGATAGCTTCCGTACATTTATATCGAATCTTCCTCTGTGTTCCATGTTTAAAAAGGATGTGTCGTCTATAGTATCAGACCTGACAGAATAGTTAATCATTGGTATAGACTATTTCATGCCCTCGATAAAGTTCCTGCAAAAACCTAACAGCCAGTCATGGTTCTCTCCAGAATGTGCTGTTGCCATTGCGCACAGCAATCACTTTTTCCACTGCTGCCAACGTAATAGACGTATGGAAACTAAAGCCGCTTTACGGACTGCCAGCAACCATTGTAAGAAAGTAATAAAGAACACAAGGGAGGTGTATGCTCAGTCCGTCAAATCAAAAGCAGCGGCTTGGTTCCCGCCATTTTTTGGCAAATTGCAAACAGAATCCTAAACAGAAGCGTGTGCTCTATCCCAACTATCATCAATGGACCTGAGGTAATCTCATCAGCATCAGACAACGCCAAACTCTTTGCCAAGAACTTTGCAGCTAATTCTGCAATTTGCGACCAAGGCCGCCAACCCCCAATATTTCCTCCTGTATCAGAAAACACGTTATGTGATATACATATATATGTACGTAATATTGCCAAGCTAATAAAAATCCTTGATTGCAGTAAAGCAACCGGCACTGACGTTATTCCAATTATAGTACTCAAAAAACCTCAACCAGAACTAGCGCCACTAATTACAAAACTGTTTAAACATTGTCTTAAGGATAATTGCTTCCAATCACCCTGGAAAATCTCATCAGTATACCCTGTATTTAAGAATTCAGGTGATCGCTCATCCCCCTCTCAGTACAGGCCAATAAGTCTCCTGTGCGTCATGAGTAAGTTGCTGGAATCTGTGTTAAATAGAGAAGTAATCAACCATCTCAGCAAAAATAACCTTCTTAGTGACACGTAATATGGTTTCCGTTCTGCTAGATCTACAGCAGATGTGCTTACAGTTATATCCCATAGGTTAGCGAATCTCTGGACAGAGGCAACCTTTCTAGGGCAATTGCTCTTAACATATCAAAGGCCTTCGACAAGGTAGGGTATGAAGGTTTACTTCACAAGATCTCTAGCTATGGTATAGCTGGAAATGTTTTCTCAATTATTAAATAATTTCTTTCTGACAGGTCCATAAGAGTAGTAGTTGATGCTCAAAAATCAGAAGCTCACAGTATTAATGTTGGAGCCTCTAAGGGGTCCATCCTGGCCCCAACTCTTTTCCTGATCTACATTAATGATCTTCCAAATCACATCCTTACATCATTCGTAGACATCTATGCTAATGACACTACTATCTATGGTGGCACATGTAAGTCAGTAAACGACCAAGTTCTCTCCGATTCTCTCTCCTCTGATCTTGAGCACGTGGTACAATGGGGAAAGGAGTGGATGGTTACTTTTAATGCATCTAAAACCAAGCTTCTCTCTTTACATCATCAACGCTCTGATCCGTATCTGGCATCAGTTGAAATGAATGGCTCTTGTTTTGAGAGGTCCTCAAGTTTTGACAAGCTTCTGGGTTTGACCATTACTCCTGATCTTAAATGGAACAGGTACATCAAATCTGTTGCCAAGGCCGCTGGAAAAATTGTTGGATCTTTCTATCGATTCGGTAGATATCTCACTGCTGATGCAATTCTCTATCTATATAAGAGCCAGGTACGTCTAAGGATAGTATACTGTTGCCACATCTGGGCAGGAGCTGCTAGAAAGGACCTATCCTGCCTTTAGAGTTCAAAATAGGCTTCGTAGTCTCGTAGGAGTTATCCTTTTCTCTTTCCTGCAACCTCTATCTCACAGAAGAGATGTTGCGAGTTTTTCTCTGCTGTATCGTTATTTTCATGGAAAGTGTTCGACTGAGTTTCAGTCTATGGTCCCCCCTCGCTAAACTTTCACAAGAAACACTCGTCTAGCTGAAAACACAATCAATAATTCCCTCCACTCGTTATCTGTGCCTAAACCTAAACGTAGATTCCATGAACAAAGCTTTTTTCTTAGAACTGCACGCCTGTGGAATTGTCTTCCGTTTTCCTGCTTTCCATATAACTACAATATGGTTGTCTTCAAGTCTAACGTAAACAGGTTCTTGGTGAGACGTTCCACTTGTTAAAATATTTATCCAATTTCCATTACTAACGATTACTATATTGTCCAATTTCTACTGTACACTCTTTAACCCTTATCCTCGAGTAGCCTTGATAAGTGGTGATTCCTATGTAAAAAAACTATAAGCCCAAAGAACAGGAGAACAAAGAATAGCAATAAGTGATAGGAGTCATATTTTAATGTGAAGAATTGTTAATTTTTTCTAACTACCGATTAGCATGTCATATTTTAAAGTAAAACATAGTTGATATTTCTTTTGAAAGAAAAGAATATAACTATCGATCAACAGAAGCCATATTTTAGGGTGAAAAATAGTTAACATTTTCAAAACTACTGATTGACACGAGCCGTATTTTAAAGTGAATAATATTTGATGCCTTTAAACTGTCGACATTTTAAAAACAATTTGTGTTTGTAATTATAATTTTTAAGTTTCAGTCGTATTTTGAGAAAAACAGGAGACTTAATTAAGACAAAGAATGAATAATTAATTCAAAAGAGAGGCAACCAAGTGATAGAAGTCATATTTTAAAGTGAAGAATGCTTTTTCTTAACTATCTATTGGCATGTCATATTTTAAAGTAAAAAATAGTTGAAGTTATTTTTATTGCAAGAAAAAAAAATAATTATCGATTGACAGGAATCATATTTTGGAGGAAAGTATAGTTAACCATTTTTTTTAACTACCGATTTGCACGAGCCGTATTGTAAAGGGAAAATAATAAACGCTTTTAAATTACCGATTTGCGCGAGTTATATTTTAAAGTGACGGGTGATTAATGTATTTTATATTGTCGTTTGGCAGGAGTGAAAAGTTGAAATTTTAAAGTGATATTTTTCTTTTGCTGTTTTGTTGTAATTACATAATAAAAAATGAGTGGGCCAGAGAAGGAAAAATGGAGGTGTTGAATAGCGGGGTGAACACAGAAAATGGCGAGCGACTATGAAAATATATTCTTGTGTGTTTGATGTTAATTTGTCCTTGACAATAATTTGTAAGCAATTAAACTTATTACTCTGACAATGAAACAAGTTGCTGTTATTTTGTTCTTAACGATTATTTGAATGTCTTTCAACTGAATACTCTAGAGACGGAAAATAATAATGAATAAATATAAAATGACAAGAGTGTATTCTTAATGTGATCTGGTGCTGCTTCGTTCTTAACGATAAATTGAAAGCATTTAAACTTAAATTAATCCTTAGGTCAAGAATCTTTTCGAAAAGAAAAAAAAAGAAAGAAAAGGCAACTAGCCAAATCTAAAAATTATATCAACTAAGCTATTATACGGAAGGCGAAACCGACGGTACTTATGGTGAATTGATTTATTATTTTATAACAAATGAGTTTAATTAATTCTTAGTATTTTGCGTTGGAAAACTAAACCGAACCTGTATTGGGTGAAAACAGAAAATACAGACAAAGAAGGGGGAAAATAAAAGTATCGTGAGTCGCTTGCACCAAACAGCTCACTCCGTCAATCAGAAAGAACTGCAGGTTAAAATACATTTTTTATCAAGGATTCGCAGCAGGGTAACCCAACGTTGCCCGGATTGCGATCATTTGGTTTTAAGCGAATTCTGTAATGTTTTAAACTCTGAGTGGATAGAGAGATCACCACATGCTTATGAGGAATGCCGGTTAAGTGGTGGTCAACGTTTGGGGAAGATCGGTGTTTGGACTATCTTGCTCATCAACCTGGTAGGTATGGCCGCGACTAGTGCCTTGTCCAGCTATGATGGTGGGACGGATCGGCTCTGGGCGCCTCCATCAGCGATCGCATTAATACTCGGAGTGACTCTAGCTGGTGTGTTTCCGTTAAGTAATTAAGGCAATTAGGATTAGTAGTTCTAAAAAGCATGACGTAGTGAAATAGATTCTCGGATTTCGAAGTAATTTTGAAATCCTTTAAACTGCCTATTCCGGAGTAATACAATGAATTAAATGCGAAAATTTTAGGAAACAGCTATGGAATTAACGAAAGAATATTTTCATACTTTTACAGATATGGGCCTGGTCAGGCTACTGTACCTCATGAAGTTGATCTGGATGATAGGACATCTGAGAATGGGAAGTGGAGTCTCTTTTAGGAAAACCAGCAAAGTGATAATCACACAGTCGAATTGGTTAGTGATTATTAAGAAATGTATCCGAGATTATTCAGCAGGAATGAATAAGTTCGTTGAGGGTAAGCAACAGTTAACTAGCACTTATAAAGTAGAAAGGTGTATGCCCGAATATCAAACCTCTTAGAGGATGAGTTATGTTTTATAGGAAACCGGTGGGTCGAATAACGTAATTATGCAGGTAGATTGAAATGGTTGAAAAACAGACCGAAGAAGGTGGTGATACCTATAATAAGCAAGAATCTTAGAGCTCTGTATGATGTGGTTACCGAAGAAGACATCGAACTAATTAAACGAGGAATAAATAATTTAGAAAAAGCCCGAAAACCTTTGTCCAGGTAAATAGGGGCGGGGGCTCGATGATAAATATTATGACGGTGGGGATTGCGAAAAATAGAGAAAATTTTAATACTATAGTTGCCTAATTACAAAGCCTACATGCAGAAATATGGAACATCTCCAGTAAGATATAGACGGGACTTTTGAGAAGGAAAGTATTCTTAGAGAAATACTTGCAAGTATTACATATGTTAAGTCGGTAAAGGAAGACTGAACAGTCCTTAATTATGTGGACTGAACATCTAAGGGCGCAGTTGAACGCCCTTACTTTGGGACATTTGTTTCCTGTGTAATAAGTCCCGAAGAATTACGGAAACTGCCTATGAACCCGGAGAAAAACTTTGGGAGTACTATAACGCCCTCGAATGTACTTCGCTGTTAGACAATAAGAAAATACTAGTGTTTGTTTCTGTAACTCCATGGTACTGGAAGAGCCGATACGAAGTGATCACCTTACCTGTTCACTACCGACTGGGTTTAGTAGCCAGAAATTAGGTAGAATCGGAATATATAGCTTCCAATGTGTCTAGTGATAGATTTATGCTCTTGAACCATCAAGAGGCTAAGAAATATCACACAAGTGGCCTGGGGACATTTTGATCCTAAAGCCCAATATATGTGACAGAATATTACGGCCTATGTGTGCTCGTATTGTACCAGCAGAACGAAGCGATAGTAGAAAAGGCATTTATTGATAAAAAAGGACGCCGGACAATTCCAGCCGGCCTTGCTGTTTGATGGCTTAACTCAAAGCAAGGGAAATCTAAAATTCAAGCAAGTGATTATTTATTGGTAGGGAAACCTCCTGGCTTGCCAGGCCTATCCCGTGACCAGGGTACAAAAGTACCTGGACGAGCAAATTTTGCTAGATTTTGTACAAGCTTACACTGCCTAGATCTCTTTCCCTACATCGCCCGCTCACCCAACTCTAAATGACCACCAGGACGACGGGAATACTAAAAATCGCTCGCCGCAATCGGAACTACTTAGAACTGCACTTACATACCGATCAACACTCCTTGGAATCTTCGTCGGGTTACAAACTGTATCCTAAGTAATTACTGCTTTCCATAGGTGTTTTCGTTTCATCGCGTTATTTTGTCATGAAACAACAACTATGGATATAAGGATAATAGTCCGCAAATAAATAAATAAATTACAATAATAAAAAAAATTATATATTTTTCGGTAAAGACTCGACAATAAAAGACTAGATAAGGACGAAAAACTCGGACTTATAAGACCAAAAATCCAACTTTAGGCCTCTTGTCACAGAGGATAGAGGCGGTGAATCTGTACGGTACTATGTGAGTATTGTTTGAAGATAGCGGTTTCAATCCTACTCAAAACCGGTCAGTGGATTAGTCTGCAGAAAAACAAAAAAACATGAAGGCAGTAATTAATAAGTTAATAGACTCAGCATTCTTAACCTGTCGCAATTAGCTGCCTGGTGAAGGCCAGAGGAATAGTTGGCCGATACGTCGGGAAACAAAAACTATGAAGATTAGGATAGCAGCCCGCAAATAAATGAGTACACAAATTATTCATCTGTAAGGATTCTAATATTAAAATAATTATTTGATGGCGTTTTATATCTCATCAACTACTGTTGGCTAATCTCGACCAAATTATATTATATATTACAATACGTCTTCTTGCGAACGTATGTTTCATCCATGGAAGTGTCTGACATCATTTACAGTGTATGAATAATGTTGCTTGGATCCTGTTGTGCTAGATCATCGTAAACCATTTTCATCTAATTTAGCATTTTTAAGATGCACGCTGTTTACTGAGTTATTAAATAAAGGAATTTCTATTTTCCACGCGTAAATGGTTTATACCATTTAATACTACCAAGACAAAACTCTTTTCAGGAATTATAAGAACAAGTTTCGATTATCAAATGTCATGATGGATAACCCATTAGTCGAGAGATTATCATTGAAACTATTCGGCCTAACATTCAAAGATACATACAGAGATAAAAAGCCGGGAATTATTCTCTATTACAGTAGATGAAATTAGGATTTTATTTAAGTAATATACTTAATATATACTATTACTATAAGCTTGCTTGTGTTGAAAATGCTTGCTTCCTTGCTAGCCAATCAAACCATCTAATATAATTAGATTTACTTTCAATTATATTTGAAACTAAAATACAGTGACATTAGCTACGTCGCTATGACTACTACTGAATAGATACACAATGATTTGTGATTGACCAAACTGACTGCATTTAATTAATCCTGACGCGCTATATACTATCTTTTTCTTTTTCTCGCTGGATTGCTACGTATATCCAATATGCACGTTGCCTCCAAGACGACTGCCTATGTCTTACCTGCATGATAAGCTAAAAAATGTCTGTTTTTCTTCTCTTCTCAAACTAAACATTACTTGGCACTCAAAACTCTAATAATTAATCCTAACAGTATTCTGTAAGTTTAATCATCTTCTGAAAACTAACAATCTGCTCTACTCCCCAAGCTGCCACTAACACTCATACAATACACCCGACTCAGATGGGGGGTCCTTAGCTTTCAGCGCATAACCTTCGCATGCTGACCGATTGGAAGTCATGATCGTTAAACATCTGTACATTTCTAGCCCTCAGGCATGCCTTAGTTTATTCTTATCCAGGTCGATACTCACTAACAACAGTCTGTACTTAGATATACAACTATCTATACTACATAGCAATAGCTGTCCTTTCCTTAGTCTAGCAATGTTAAATACAAAAACTGAACCGATACTCTAAAATGCAAAATACAACTTCCTGATTTTTAAACGAAAGCTGAAGATATCTTCATTAGAAATGGTAACCTACTTAATACCTACAATCTCCACATACTCGCATCTACTGGAAATATGACCATATATCTATTGTACTATACATACTGCATACGAGACATAGCATATAATTTACTCCCAATTATACCTGTACTGTAATGTACTTCATATCAAAAACGCCGTTACTTGTATCTATTGAATATACAACTTAACCCTCATGCTATCTAAAATATCCAGCGCTTGTACATTTTCTCTAGTTAATTCGTAATACCATACCATTCTGCAATGCATTATCCTATTCCTAAGCCAACATAAAAATAAGAAAAGGAAACTATTTTTTTAACCAAAGGAAAAAACAAACCATGTTAACTCCTTCCAACAGATCTGTTTGCAAATATAGCTGCTCCCACTGCATGAACCCTTACTCAGCTCCTCCTCCAGTAACAAACAATGAAATAGCAATGCTCTGTGATCATTTGAGGAGTATAATTTTTCAGTTGATATATAACCCTTTTAAACTAACTCATTAACATTAACCACGAACGCGAGGTCGCAGAAATACCTGGATTAGGGCCGAGGCGCGGGGAAAACCCTTTCGATGCTCATGGACCAGTAGATCTTCCCAGGTCATCCGTGTAGGAGAAGGAAATTTCTGAAGCTAAACCTAAGGGGAGGAAGGCCTCTCCAGTCTTGGATGACAACCTTCCTAGAGCTGATGACTCAAACAAATTACCGGTCTGCAAACCTAAACTGCTTAAGGAGTAGATAGGCACTGTCTATCGCCCGGCTTCCATACTCTTTCTTTGCTTATTAGCTAGGCGTAGAGGTCGAACCACAGGGAGTCGAAAGAGCTTCAGTGGTCTATCTTGTTTCCTGACTAGGGCAATGAACGCCGCCTTTCCCACTCCTCACACATCTCATCCCCTAAACTGGGCACTTGGAAGTGCTTGAATGCCATAATGCCAGTACAAGTAAATTGGGTTGACCATCCTCTGATGGGTTGAGGGTACCGGATAGACAGTTCCTGGTTGCTATTCTCGACTGGTAGTACAGATCCTAATTCTTTAGTAGCGCTTAGAGCGACTGCTCCATCAACAGTTGTATATCGGGTTGTTGTAGTGCCATGTCGCGTATGGAAAGGGACCCTGCACTCATCTCCGGTGGGCTATCTCGAGGCCACAATCCTAGTAGATGGCAGGACAACTGATGGTCTGCTTGTGCTGCATGTCTGGTATTCTGCATAACCACTTCTTCAGCATATTTTACCTTAATGAAACTCAAAGAAAATGACAGTACAATAAAAGATAACGCTAAAACCAGGCCCAAACTCAACCAACCTGCCTTGAGGCTTGCATTTACGAACATCCGTGGGCTTAGAACTACTTTAAATAATATCGAAGCATTTCTCCTAATAAACACCCCGGATATCTTAGTACTAAGTAAGACTAACCTACACGCCTCCATCCCTTCTAACTACTTAAACATGCCTGGCTATCTCCCACTCTGCCCTAAGGACTCTGACAGACATATGCACGGACTTGGAGTCTACATTCGTAATACCCTCCCCTTGACTAGAGAAACAAACATAGAATCGGACGAGCAAGCCTTTATGTGCTTTAGACTAAACATACAACATAACATTAGCTAATTTTATTTTCTCTACCGCTCTCCCTCGACCCAGGACTGCACCGTAATCAACCAAGTCTCTGACAGCATAGAAACAGCAATCCCCCTCGACACTAGCGCACAAGTAAATGTATTGGTGACTTTAATATCCACCACAAATCTGGCTTGGATTCTCTACTTACACAGATGCAGCGGGCAGAACTACACATAGCTTCTCTATATATCACTCCCTATCACAAATGGTTACGTTTCCAACCCGTTTCCCTGACCAGCAAGAAAAACACGCATCACTTCTAGATCTGTTTCTGACCACAGTTTCCGACGATTGTATAACAAATGCTGACAGCCCACTCGGGAATGCTGATCATGCAGTGATAATGGTCGAAATCGCTCTAAACTCTAGACCCAAAACTGAAGAGCCAGTGCTCAAAACAACGAGATATTATAAAAAGGCTAACTGGGAAGCCATCAGAGATCTTATCGGAGATGCCCCATGGGGAAATATTTTTTCTCTTCCTGCTGAACAGTGCGCAAATGAGACGACCGAATGGTTCAAAACGGCAATTGAAGCACATGATCCCATGCGGAAATTTTATAGCAAGCGCCACTCTCTCCAATGGTTTACTTCGACTTGCGCAACTGCCATTGCTCAAGTCCAGTTCAAACAGACAAAAGTATATAGAAGCTAGAAGTAACGTTCACAAAGAAATAGTGACAGCTAAGAGAGAATTTACTGAAACCACTAAAAAACGCATCGAAGCACAAAAATTAGAAACGCGTTACTTCTGGAAAATCTACAGCAGTGTAGTAAATAATGGGCAATAAACAATTCCTCCACTAACCAACAATCACGAGGTTGTCTGCTCAGCAACATACAAGGCTAATATGCTTGCCAGTCGGTTTGCCTCAAACTCCACAATGGACCCTTCCAACTACCCCCTGCCTGACTTTCTTTTGCGGGCAGACGCCACGCTAGATGATCTAAAAATCACTCTTGCTCAGGTGCATGCTATCATAAAAACCTTGGCACTTCAAAAGCATGTGGACCCGATCTCACTCCTGCTATGCTATTAAAATAGTGCTCAGCCGAAATAGTTCCAGTTCTCTACAAACTCTACAACAAACGCCTTAATGAATCTTGCTTTTCGGGCTGTTGGAAAACTGCTTCTGTGGTACGAGTATTCAAGAATCTGGTGAAAGAACTGACCCATCTAATTGTCGCCCCATTAGCCTCCTCCCACTTTTTGCCAAAATATTTGAGACCTTAATTAACCATGCTCAATCCATCACCTTATAGATGCTAAACTTCTGACTGACAAACAATATGGATTTAGACAAGCCCGTTCCACAGCAGACATCTTCACTGTAATTTCTGAACGTATGTACCATTCACTGGACAAAGCAGGGGAAGGCAGAGCGGTAGCTCTATATATATATCTAAGGCTTTTGACAGGGTGTGGCATGAGGGTCACCTCAGGAAAATTAGATCATACGGTATCGCTGGTATAATACTTAATATAATAAAATCCTTCTTAAATTAGAGAAAAATCCAGGTTTTCCTCGACGGTCGTACATCTAAACAATATGATATAAATGCGGGAGTGTCTCGGGGATCTATCCTTGGACCTCTATTGTTCCTAATATTCATTAATGACCTCCCCGACAAAATTGCCTCTGAGATGAGTATATATGCTGATGACACCACACCCTATAACAGGCATGATAGGAAAACAAATGAACGTATATCTAAAGAAATAGCAGAAACACTAGAGGATGACCTCCAATCTGTAGTGGAATGGGGACAAAAATGGATGGTCACATTCAATGCTGCCAAGACTAAACTCGTTTCCTTCAATAATTACAAGAAACCTTCTCTGTCACCAATAGCAATGGCCAGTGACTCTTTATCTGAGAGTAAACTTTCAAAACTGCTTGGCCTAACGTTCACAGGAAACATGAGTTGGAACAATTACATTGAAAGCGTTGCCAGGGCCGCTGCGAAGAAGGTAGCCTCTCTCTACCGTGCTAGAAAACTACTAAAACCCGAAAGTATCCTGTACCTCTATAAGGCCACCATTCGCCCATGTATGGAGTATTGCTGTCACATTTGGGTGCATCTGCTACTAGTCTCTCGCTTCTCGACAAGATTCAAAAGATAGTCGCAAATCTGATAGGCCCTGAACTGGCATCTAATCTTCAGTCTCTGTCCCGTCGACGTAATGTTGCATCCCACTGCCTGTTCTACAAGCATTTTAATGGTGAATGCTCTGGCGAACTGCAGACACTTGTGCCCCCACGACGTAGACATCCTAGACAAACACTACAGGCATCTAAATCCTACCCCCACACAGTAGAGATCCCTAGATGTAAAAGATATTTCTACTCCAGTAGTTTCTTCCCCAGAACCGCTAAACTCTGGAATTCCATTCCAGGCCACTGCTTCCCCAACTGTACTGACATGCAGAAGTTCAAGTGTAACGTGAACCGGCATATTGCTTCCCAAATCCCAACATAGTATCCCAGTAGTTGTTGCCCCTGATAGTAGCCCCCCTACACCAAGTGGCAATGTGCCTTGTTTGGGGTAAAAATGTAGTTTAAAAAATACAGGGTTAGGGTTTAGCGATAAAATTATCCCCATATAGAAAAGACGAGAGGATTTAATTTCCGTTTGATTAAGACTGGTTTTCTTTTTTTATTGCAGACCATCTATTATTTGGCGAGTTTTGTACAAATCCCAAGATCGATAGGAGGCTTATCTTATGTCTGAAAGTTAAACAATGTTCAACGAGCGAGGTCGACTGTGCAACTCATGTTCTCTACCGATTCAAATTACCGCATTGGACGAAGATGGTATTTGGTGTGCTTTCAAGTGATGCCACATCATGCCGCCTCCCATCTTCAGACTCGGCTTGAAAGTGTGTTTATATTTCGAGTCGGTGTTATTTGAATATTATCTGTAAGGCTTTTTTTTACAATTCACCTACCATGCCTTGCTTTTTCTGTACATTTCAAATTATTTTTAGCGCGCATAAAAATATGAATATAGAATAGAAGATTTTCCGTTCACTATAAATGGCATATTAGACTCCTCCAAAATATATGCCGATGTTCAAATTGATAATCTGATTTTCTGCCTATATAAGTTGAAGGGCTTCATTTATTTATAATTTGATCAGATGGATTTGAGTCTGTCTAAATTACTGCTAGTTTATTAGAATACTGAATGATTGGCACATCTATTATCATTTTTATTGTCTCTCTTCTATTAATTAACACAACCCTAAAACATTCAGCACAAATAGGTTTGTCAATGAACGTAAACCGTTTTAAATACAAAAATGACGAAATAGTAATACTGCCTTTGTATATAAAAATAATATTATTCATAAATGCAATTATACAGTCTACGCCAAATAATTTATTTTAATAAATCTTTGGCATAAATATTTTTTACAACAACGATAGAACACACATCTGCAAATTTTGTTTTGATAAAAATATTTGTAAATGCGGTAGCAAATGATTTTATTCAAAATGAATGTAAAATACGTATTTTTATTGTATTTTTTATTAAAAATAATTTTACACAACCAACAATTTTGTGTTACTTAATATCGAATATTGGTAAACATACTACCGCTTCAAAATCCTAATATCTTATAATAAGATTAATAGATAATTTAGATGACTTAATAAAAGTAATTATTATTAACGTCATGAAATATATCAAAATAGGGCTAGTTATCGGAAATAATGCCGAGTTTGCTCAAAGAATTATGTTGTAGCAGTAATATACTGGAAATAACTAGAAGAAGATGAAATACATTTTAAAAGTTTGATTACAATGACTTGATACAAACACCATTCCTTAAATGAATGATGACGAGACAATGTAGAGCTGTGTCAGAAACGTAAATATGAATAATTATTTTCTGTTTATGCTTTGTTTTATTTTATATTATAGTTTTGTGTAATCATATAGCCATGTGCGTGTGTGTGTGTGTGTGTGTGTGCAGTCAGCACCAACCCTATTCAGGGGGTTAACCGGCTTCCTCCGAAGGACGAAGTCTCATGGGAGTATGAAATTCACAAGCGGTCCCCAGTCGCATGTATACCCCCGCTAGGGGAGATGACGACGTTAGGTTTTTGCAACTTTTTTCTGGAAGGTGTCGACGTCCTCCTACATACAGCACCTAGACTTCCCAACTTGGTCACCCATTTTAGAAATGACCAGGCTCAACGTTGCTTAACTTCGGTGATCTGACGGGAACCGGTGTGTGAACGTGATTATGCCGTATAATGATATAGTTTAGAAAAATATAAAAGCGAACTAGACCCATTTAAGGTGTAGGTCAATCAGGAAGTCAGTGTTTCGATATTAAGCTTGTAGTTTTCTTTTTTTTACTTTAAATGTTATCACATGATGCTATTATATATGCCGCCATGTTGTCTTCGGTTTTATGAAATCTTCATAAAGTTTTAGTATTAGAATTCTCAGCTTTATTTTCGATGTTTTGTCTAGATGCATTTAACTGGTGTTTTTATGTACGTAAAATAGCCAATCATATTTTCTATAGCTTGCTCGGACATTTATATCGTGTCGGTTTGAAGTCATGTAAGTTTTGAACGGACTTTATGAAACAACTATGTTTATTGTGTGATAAATGGTTTTATCAAATCTATTAATTTAGAGTTAATAATGCATGTGGATGTTGGAGAAGGAGACCTGGTAGTAGGGGTCTACGTTGGAGGATGGGATTCACCGTACTGTATATCGATACTCTATGACTAACTGGGATAGCTTCCGTACATTCATATCTGATTTACCTCTGCATTCCATGTTTAAAAAAGAGGTGTCCTCTATAGTATCAGACCTGACCGAATGGTTAATTGTAGGCATAGACTGATTCATAGCATCAAAAACATTCCAACAAAAACCTAACAGCCAGCCATAGTTCTCCCCTGAATGTGCTGCTGCCATCGCGCACAGAAATCACTTTTCCATAGCTACCAACGTAATAGATGTACTGAGACTAAAGCTGCTTTCAGGACTGCCAGCAACCACTGTAAAATAGTAATAAAAGATGAAAGAGAGCTATATGCTCAGTCTGTTACATCCAAAGTAGCTGATCAGCGGCTTGGTTCCCACCAGTTCTGGCAAATAGCAAACAGGATCTTGAACAGAAGCGTGTGTTCTATCCCAACTATCATCAATGGAACTGAGATCATCTCGTCAGCATCAGACAAGGCCAGACTATTTGCCAAGAACTTTGCAACTAAGTCTACCCTATGCGACAATGGCCATCAACCCCCTGTATTTTCTCCTATAACAGACAGCACGCTATGCAACATACAAATGTCTGTGCCTGAGGTCGCCAAGCTAATCAAGAACATCGATTCCAGTAAAGCAACTGGCCCTGACGGCATTCCAGTTATAGTGCTGAAAAAGCTCCAACCCAAACTTGCCCCCATACTTACAAAACTGTTTAAGCGTTGCGTTAAGGAGAAGTGCTTTCCAATACCCTGGAAAACCTCATCAATATGCCCTGTATTTAAGAATTCAGGTGATAAGTCATCTCCCTCTCAGTACAGACCAATAAGTCTCCTGAGTGTTATGAGTAAGTTGTTGGAATCCATATTAAATAGAGAAATAGTCAACCACCTCAACAGAAACAATCTTCTTAGTGACATGCAATATGGTTTCCGCTCTACAAGATCTACAGCAGATGTGTTCACGGTTATAGCACATAGGATTAGTGAATCTCTCGACAAAGGTCTCCTTTCCAGGGCAATTGCTCTTGACATATCGAAGGCGTTCGATAAGGTATGACATCAGGGCCTACTTAAGCTACGGTATAACTGGAAATATTTTCTCAATCATTAAATCATTTATCTTTGAAAGGTTCATAAGAGTAGTGGTTGATGGGCAGAAATCAGAGGCCCACAGTATTAATGCTGGAGTCCCTCAGAGATCCATCCTGGGCCCAACTCTCTAGCTGATCTGCATCAATGATCTCCGAAAACACATACTTAAATCATTCGCTGACATTTATGCTGATGACACGACCATCTATGGTAACACATCAAAGGCTGTAAATGAAGTTATGAAGTTCTCTCTAATTCTCTCTCCTTAGATCTGTAGCACGTTGTACAATGGGGGAAGAGGTGACTGGTCACTTTTAATGCATCCAAAACCAAGCTTCTATCTTTACATCATCAATGCTCTGATCCCCATCTGGCATCAATTGAAATGGATGGCTCTCGTCTTGGAGAGGCTCCATGTTTTGACAAGCTTCTGGGATTGACCTTTACTCCTAATATAAAATGAAACACGTACATCAAATGTTTCCAGGGACGCTGAGAAAATGGTGGGATCCTTCTACCGCTCCAGAAGATGTCTCACTACTGATGCAATTCTCTATCTGTATAAAAGCCAAGTACGTCCAAGGATGGAGTACTGTAACCACATCTGGGCAGGAGCTGCTAAAACAGCCTATCCTGCCTGTACAGAGTACAAAATAGACTTCGGAGTTTGGTGGGAATACCCTTTTCTCTTCCCTGCAGCCTCTCTTCCACAGAAGAGACGTTGCGTGCCTGTCTTTGATTTATCGTTATTTCCATCTTTCGACAATCTTTCACTAGAAACACCCGTCTGGCTGAAAGTACTCTCAATAATTTTTCTTTATCTGTGCCTAAATTCAAACGTAGATTCCATGAGCAGAGCTTCTTTCTCAGAAGTGCACGATCGTGGAACTCTCTTTCGTTTGCCTGTTTCCCTCCTGACTACAACTTGGATGTCTTCAAATCCAACATAAACAAATTCCTGACAAACCGCCCCCTTAAGTAAGACACTCTATCAAATTTCCAATACTAATGATTGCTACAATACTATCTCATTGATTACTGTACACGCAATAGCCCTTATCTCTGAGTGGTCTCCGGCCTTGATAAGTGGTGACCCCATGTAAAAAAAATGCAGGCATTCATGTTAGCTGATTCTGTTTGAGAAGTTCAATAAGTTGAACTTAATTACATTATAATGTTTTTTTAATCAATCTTCACCCCAAACAAGGCACAGTTACACTTTGAAATAGGGGGCTACTATTGGGGACATAAGTGTCAGGGACATTATGAAAGGAGATGAGTAGAAAGATGTTTGTTCACATTACACTTGAACTTCTGCTTGTCAATACAGTTGAGAAAGTAGAATCCCGGAACGGAATTCCAAAGTCTAGCAGTTCTGGGGAAGAAACTATTGGAGTAAAAAGCTTTCTTACACCTAGGGATATCTACTGTGAAGGGGTGGGACTTAGCTGCTTGACGGTTTTTTCGGGAGTATGCACGTCGAGGAGGTACAAGTGCTTGTAATTCGTCGGAGCATTCACCATTAAAATACTTGTAGAACAAGCAGAGGGGTGCAAAATTTCGTCGATGGGATAGAGGCTTATGCCTTGATGACATTTCAGGACCTATCAGGTTGGCGACTCTCTTTTGAACTCTCCATGAGTGAAACACAAGCAGCAGATGCCCCAGCAAAAATGTGACAACTGTACTCCATACATAGGCGAATGGTGGCCTTTCAGGCATAAGTAGTTTTCTAACACGGTAGAGAGACTCCACCTTCTTTGCGACAGCCTTGGCAATGCTGTCAATGTATCTATTCTAGTTCATGTTCACTGTAAAATATTTTCGGGTAATGTATTATTGGCCATTGCTATTGGTGGTAGAGAAGGTTTCTTGTAATTATTGAAAAAAACAAATTTAGTATTAGTAGCATTGAATGTGACCATCAATTTTTGTCCCTATTCCACTACAGATTGGAGGTCATCCTCTAGTGCTTTTGCCATTTCTTTAGATATGTGTTCATTTGTTTTCCTCTCGTGCGTGTTATAGAGAGTGGTGTCATCAGCAAATTTACCCATCTCCGAAACAATTTTATCAGGGAGGTCATTTTAGAACTCTAGTAACAATCCGATTCAGGGACTTACGGGTCAATGTCTTCTATACATGTATGAGAAGTTAGTAGCATGAAGGTTTTTCTCATAAATTTTTGTGGTGTTGATTCAGTGCAATAGATAATATACGAATATATTTAATAGAATATTACAGTTTCAAAATCTTTCCTACATATCATCATTGAATGTGCATTATACTACAAGGAAATGTTTCCGGCAATGTTTTAAATAAATTACCACATTAATAAATTAATTACAAAATAAATTATTTTTGTGTTAAATAGAAATGATTGAAAACTTAACTGTTTTACCACAGAGAAGTGCGATTGACAGAAAGCTCCCAATTTTTTGCATTCGTTTCAGTCAATTAATATCTCCGTTTCCGTTCAGTTTATGATTTCTCCTGCTTGTTTTATTATCTGAAAAATCCTCTTCTCTCAATTTCGTTACGAGCTGGGAGAAACAAGTGGTCGGGCGTGGTTTCCTGGGCAGAATTTACGACTTCATTGATTGGTAGTTCATGCCGACGTTGCTTGCAACACATGACTAAAAATATAAAAGCAGATGTCATTCGTGAGATTTACGGTTTTGTAACACGTTGTCTGATTCCGAACTATTTCTGCTTGCAATGTATCCGAGTTCGACACACAGATGGCAAAATGAAAGAAACACATGAACAACCACGGTTTTATACTTAAGAATACTTTATTAAATAGAGGGCTCAATCAACCAGGATTCATATACAACAATCAATAGTATAATAATATAATAGATCGAGTGAAAGTGTGACCACAACTGAAATACTAATAATATTACAAGAAAGATCGAGCAGTCAAAATAAAAGAAGAAAATTTAAGCACAATTGAAACGGGGTATAAAAACTAGTTGGGTATTAGATTGAAGTAAAACATGAAGTAATAGCTGGTATACCTAATCAGGAACCCTAAACAAAAGATGTGAAAAATAATTTACGTAATTTTTGAAATATGACATATTCGTTCAGTGACGAGTACATACATGATTAAGATTTTTCTGTATTCTTTTTTTTTTTTACTTATGTATAATTCTAAATAAGAACAAAACTAACTCCTGATAGAAGCAAGATATTTCAGCTTGAAAAACAGTGTTTACCGATGTATTGGAAAATTAAAAATGGCGCCCAACTCTCTCTTGAAGTTTGGGAAAAGGAGTTAAAAATACAAAAATAAATTAGACAAAATACTGCTAGAAATTCGCTCAATATGTTACCGTGACATAGGCTGACATATATTTGGTGGGTTTTTAACAGTATTTTGTATAGTTTTTTCTTTTTATTTTTAACTCCTTTTCCCAAACTTAGCATGTTCAAGAGAGTCGGGCGCCATTTTTAATTTTCCAATACATCGGTAAACACTGTATGTTTTTGAAGCTGAATAAACATGTTGCATTGAATAAAAACACTAAAAAATATCCAGTTAGATAGAAAAGTAACTTATCTTGCCTTTGATAACATCTGTTATTTATTTGCTTTTTTTTTCCAACTTTTTCAAATCAATGAGTATAGTAATACAAACCCTCAGAAAGTCTACTACCTCCAGACTATTTTTTGATCGTCAGTAGAATGAGGATATAATCATATAACCCATATACTGTTTAATCGAGTTCGCTTTATTTTTTATCCTCTCGACTTTTCTTTTACATTTCTTTTCGGTTCTATTAGTATTTTCACACACTCACACACACGCGCACACACATAGTACAAAGTGTTGCTAAAATTTCAAATACTCACATTATTTTTTTCATAACTTTTGATTATTACATCGTGAATTTCCCCAGCTGTTTCGTTAACAGGTAGGCAAGTCGTTGATTTTATGCTCCCAGAGAAATGACAGCTGTAATGGGGAAAATCACGATGTAATTAAAATAAAAGTTAGGAAAATATGTGAGCGTTTGAATTTTTAGCAAAATTGTGTACTATATATGATCTGCTAATATAAAATAGATCCATTGATGATTCTGTTTTTTCCGTAACAGTTTAAACCCATTAAATGAAAATATTATACATTGAAATCAATAACATTTCTAAAATAAACATTATATATATATATATATATATATATATATATATATATATATATATATATATATATATATATATATATATATATATATATATAAGCATACGATTAAAACAAATCATTTTTACAAAATCTCTTTGGATTACCGTCGTTCGTATAATACATCACCTTACAACTAAATTATCTCGTAAGCTCTCTCCACATCTTTAGACTTAAACAACATATAATTAGCAATGCCCATCTGGTTCTATCTGGTCCAAACATGAGAAACAGAAGTACATCGCAAAAACAAAAACCTCAACTTTTGTTTAGACAATGCTTTAATCTTTCAGCAGGTCCATAGACTAGGACAATCAGTATTAGGTTTATTCACTATACAGAGAAATCTTGAATCATCGTCGCTCCTTTTCGGCGTGGACGCACGGAATGCGGGTTGGTATGCCGCGTATTCATATTATAGCTCGACGTAGTGAGAGAATCGTACCATAGAGTGATATTGTCTAAGAGCTTAGGGGTAAACTTGGCTGTAGAGCCACTAGGTAGTGCTAATGCAAGCTGTATCGAAGATAGGTTAGCCCAAAAAGAGAAGATAAGGAAAATATGAGGAGGCGATTGTCGACGAATATCGATGACATAGATATTAATGATGACGTGGTGACGCCAGCATTCGTGTGGAAGTACGCGACCTAAACGCACTCAATAATAAGGGTTTAGAGGAGCTGTAAAATGGTGTCAGATTACTGAGCTTTGAAGTTCGGGAGAATCACGAGCAACTGCATTTGCGGCGAGGATAACTATAACTTATTACTATGACAAGATGAATATTCTCCGTGTGTGGCAAACTGGGAAGCACTCGCTTGTGTGTCGATAGACTCGAATTTCGACAGCCTTTATTGATCGCTGCTCTATAACTCTCACACTGGACCAGAATGACAAGTTTATCGATTCCCGTTTAACTATACAATGGCGGACATATAAGATTCCGTCAAAAATAATGATTGATAAGTATGAAACTGGATGTGTCTATATAAATGGGCCTTATATGGATTGATAAATAAGACTAGCCCTGCACTTAAATAAAATCCAAGCAGACCCACGTGTGTTTATTACTGGGTTATCAACACCCTCATGAGAAACCTCGGTTTAGATCCAAGGCAGCATGAGTTCCGGAGATTCAACCGACATAAGTCCAGTTCAAACAGACAGAAGTATATAGAAGCTAGAAATAATATAAGAGAATAATAGCGACATCTAAGACGGATTACACTGAAACTACCAGGAAAAGAATTGAAGCACAGAAATTAGGAACCCGTGCAGTCAACGATTCCCCCACTATCAAACAATCATGAGGTTGTTTGCACGGCAACCGACAGTTGCCAGTCAGTTTGCCTCAAACTCCACAATGGACCCGGCACACCACTCCCTTCCGGACTTTCCTTTGTGGACAGACGCCACACTAGACGATTTGAAAATCACCCCTTCTCAGGTGCATGGTATCATAAAAAACCTTGACACCTCAAAAACATGAGGACCAGATCTCATCCCGGCTGTGCTATTAAAAATGCTCTGCTGAGATTGCTCTAGTTCTCTTCAAACTTTACCATAAATGCCTTAACGAATCTTGCTTTCCCGACTGCTGGAAAACTGCTTCTGTGTGTACCAGTCTTCAATAATTCTAGTGAAAGAACTGACCCACTAAATTATTGCCCCATTAGACTCCTCCCACTTTTCGCCCAAATATCTGAGTCCTTAGTTAATCAAGCCCTAGTCCAACACATAACAGCTGCTAAACTCCTGACCGACAAACAATATGGATTCAGGCAAGCCCGTTCAACAGCAGATATCTCAACTGTAGTCTCTGAACGTATATACCGTTCACTGAACAAAACAGGGGAGGATAGAGCGGTAGCCGTTGATATACCTAAGGCTTTGGACAGGGTATGGCACGATGGTCTTCTAAGGAAAATTAGATCATATGGTATCACTGGAAGAATACACAATATAATTAAATCCTTCTTAAGTAAGAAAAAAATCCAAGTTGTCCCCGACGGTCGTATATCGAAACAATATGATATAAATGCGGGAGTACCCCAGGGGTCTAGCCTTATACCTTTATTGTTCCTGATATTCATAAATGACCTCCCTGATAAAATTGTTTCGGAGATGTATATATTTGCCGATAACACCAACCTCTATAACAGGCATGAGGGGAAAACAAATGAAAACATATCAAAGGAAATTGCAGAATCACTAAAGGATCTGTATTGGAACTGGGAAAAATGGATGGTCACATTCAATGCTGCCAAGACTAAGGTTGTTTTAATCAATGACTACAAGAAATCTTTTCTACCACCAATAGCAATTTCTAAGAATAGACTGCCTGAAAGTACTTCGTTTAAACTCCTCGGCCTAACGTTTACAGGGAACATGAAATGGAATATATACATTGAGAGCATTGCCAAGGCTGCTGAAAAGAAAGTGGGCTCTCTCTACCATGCCAGAAAATTACTTACGCCTATACCTCTATAAGACCACCATTCTCCCATGTGTGAAGTATTGCTGTCACATTTGGGCTGGTGCATCTGCTGCTTGTCTATCACTCGTGGACAGAGTTCAAAAGAGTTGCCAACCTGATCGGTCCTGAACTGTCATCTAAGCTTCAGCCTCTGTGCCATCGGCGAAATGTTGCATCCCTCTGCCTGTTCTACAAATATTTTAATGATGGCTGCTCTGACGAACTGTAAGCACTTGTACCTCCTCGACGTGACTACCCCTGACGGACCCGACAAGAAGCTAAGTCCCGCCCCTTTACAGTAGAGATCCCTAGGTGTAAGAAAGCCTTTTACTCCAATAGTTTCTTCCCCAGAACTGCAAGTCTTTGGAACTCCCTTCCGGGATACTGCTTTCCCAACTGTACTGATATGCAGAAGTTCAAGTGTAATGCGAACCAACATTTTTCTACTCATCTCCCTTCATAATGCCCACGCAAATTGTCCTCGATAGTAGCCCCTACTTCAAAGTGACACTTGCCTTGTTTGGGGTGAAGATTGAATTTTAAAAAAAGTCTGAAAACGAGATGAACAACATTTCCGTTTACATCGAATGAGAATAACCTAATCGAAAGCGAGCAGAGTCATCGACCGGAGAGAGCAATTGTTCAGTGATGTGGAGACAGACTGAAAATATACAGACAGTGTGTGATTTTACCACAGGCAACTTTAATCGAATACCGCTAAAGAAAGTTAATCGGAAAATTGGCAATCCTGGAATTAGGTGAACATTCTATTTTGTGCGGAGGGTCAGGCTATTCAAAATAAAAAAAAAACAGTTTTTCGACATTCTGAGGAGGGATAGAGAATAGACAAGGTTTCAATGCGATGATAAAAAAGATACACGTCATTATATATGAAGATGAAGTATAGATCTGGCTTACATGCCACCACGCACTGCGATGGTTGCCATTTTTTACAATGTTTATTTGTAGCACTTCACGCTGGCAGTCGCTAAAATTCCCAGACCCTGCACATCCGGTCAACTAAAATTCCTCCAGCCGAGACCCTAATCGATAATGATACTACTGCAGTCAACAATTCTGACAATTCCCGAATGAATTTTATGTTAAATTCAGACCAGAGTGAGCATATATTCAATAAATAAAATGTACAATGAAAAAAGTGTTATAAGAACGTAAACACTTTCATATTTTTAAAGTTGCTGACTGCTATCGCTTTTTCCCCAGGGATTACGTGCCCCCCCCGCATCACCGCCCGCTAATTTGCTGCTGCCATACGAGGTTAGAAACAAAAAAGGTCTCTACACATTATGAAAAAAGGACGTTGATTTCGACCTCCAAATCCATACTATTTGTTTTCACTGAAGTGATGACTATAAATTCAATGCTCGTCAATGGCACTCCTCAGTACGTAATAGACATGCATTCACATTTTAGTTAATATCGTTATTGGACAGAATCGGCAGACTTTGCTGGCAAGAAGTTGATAGTGGATCAGTGTTTAACTTAATCCGACAGAAAAAACACTGACTTAGCGACGTTGAAAATGGCGGGAATTGTTTGTTGTTGAAACTTTAATGGTCAATGGCGTTCACTATCATTGTTCATTTATGCTACTCGAAGACGAAAATTGTTGTCTTTTCTCATAGACAAATAATTACAACGGACAGTTGGTTGGTTGGCTGTTTTTGTTTAACAGCATATGAACCCTTTTTAGGTTAATGCCGAATCCAAAGATTTTGAAGAAAAAGTTTTTAATACAATATATTTGTATTTCAAGTCGGTTTCTATTTAATCCATAGTTGGAACCCCCAACAGGTACTACCATTCCGGGTCAGAGTAGACCTGGGCGCAATGGCAATGTAAGGGTGGCTCCACACCCTGCAAAGCCCGCAAGTTGGGGCCTAACCACTGGATATAGTTTGAGGTCATATCCAGGACTACAACTGACGGGTTTTTATGTTAAATTACAAACTCATATATGTGCACTTACTCTTTTTTCTATTGATGTAGAACGTCTTAAAGTAATTTACATAAAATGATATATATTTTTGTAGAGTTAAACAACGACCAGTGTTTATGAAATGCGTCCATTTAATTTATTTATTTTGACTAATTGAATCTGAAACGTGAACGACCAATAGTCTATTTGAGCAAACGATATAACAAATAAGCATTTTATATCCTCGTGATAGGTTAAACATAGCGCAAATTATATTTGAAAGAGAAGTGTGGCAAATGAAGAAACGTACTACGTGAACGTGAAGAGGAACAGAGCGACTGATAAGCACAGAATACCATATAGATGTTTAGACGTATCTGAAATAAGATGCGTATAATAAGTTTGCATTGTGTAGCTATATGAATTATATTTTAACAATGTGCGTGGACAACCAAACAAATCCTATCAAAATTAAAGGTGACAGGTTAAACAGCACGATTAAAAAGACCCTAATCAATAATGACACATCTGTAGTCAACAACTTTGACAGTTTGTAAAAAAAATATTTTGTCAAGTTCCGACAACAATGCCCATTATTCATAAATAAAAGGCACGGTGAAAAATGTTATAAAATCGTTTATATTATTGAGGCTGTTTTCTGGTACAGCATTTCCTGTAAAGATTACTGTCCATTGTGGCATCATCCGCTAATTTGCTGCTGGTATACAAGATTAAAAAGAACTGAGGCAATTAAGTGCACTATTTGGATCACAAAATGATCTATACACATTATGAAGAGAGGGGCACAGATTTTCGTTTAAAAATTCATGTTTTTACTGAAATGATGGTTATATATTCAGTTGTCGTCAATGGTACTCGTCGACACGTAAAAGACGTGAACCTGCACTTAAGACAATATCAGTAGTAGACAAAACGACAATATATCGTCAGCTGGGAGGTAATAGTAGCTCAGTGGTTAATTGTTTTTCTTGATAACGTGGGTGTGCTAAGTTTAATCCCAGTTCGTTCTACTAAAAATAGGCAAATATGTTGATTCTGCAGAAAAAAAACCTTCACTAAGGAATGGTGACAATTTTTACGCTGTGTCACCCGTAAGTTCCTGACATTTTTCTAAATAGAATTCATAATAGAATGATAATAGGGAAACGAATACCCACAAAAATCCCCCTCCTCGTCATCATCATCATCATCATGAATGATGCTTAACAAATAAAGCTCATCAGCATTTACTAAAAATGAGAAGAACCTAATTTCGATGCAAGTAATAATTTTTCTTTTTTGTAAAATTTGAAATTGTCGACACCTAAATGTTTGCAACCTCGAATATCATAGCGTACGTAAACACACTGTATCCCTATATGTTATTATACACATTATGTTATAAATTAAAATATAATGAAGTGTTTTCGATTTATAACTAAGTACAATAAGAATATTGCAATTCGAAAACATATGGTTGATTCCACAGGCTATGCTGCTCACACCACAAGGCAAGTAAAGGTGGTTTTGTCACTTTAAGAATCAACCTTCCGTGAATATGTCAGATTTGAAACTCGCCAGAGGCGAACCAAAGTTTTTGAGAATTATTTTGTTTTTCAATGTCTGCTTTTCATTTGGGCAGTACACAAATGAGTGGATACGAAACAAAGAGGCAAGATTTACGTATCTTTTTAAAGCGTTATTTGTTTGGGGATATCTGCATGAACAATGAGTTATAGCTTCAAGCAACGACTCTCAGTGAAGCCATCCATTTAAAAGTACACTAGCACGCTTCGAGTAACAAAACATAAAAAGATGTTACGATGTTATTAATCTTTGACATTCTTATAAATATAACGCAAAATATTCGATGGTGTAATTCTCCTCTCTTTCATGTATAGGTGGGTATTTAAGCAGTTCTATTGAATTTCGATTATTGTATTTGTACTATTTATATTATAGAAACCATGATAAATATCATCGCCTGTAGGCGCGTCTTTATTGAAAGAAACATCATCTTATTTAATTGTGTAAAACAAGGACTGTCTTTTATTCTTCTTTTTTTTTTTACATTTTCACCCCAAACAAGGCACATTGCCAATTTGTTGTAGGGGGCTACTATCAGGGGAAACATCTACTGGGATACTATGTAGGGATTTGGGCAGCGAGATGTTGGTTCACGTTGCACTTGAACTTATGCAAGTCATTACAGTTGGGGAAGCAGTGACCTGGAATGGAATTCCAAAGTCTAGCAGTTCTGGGGAAGAAACTACTGGAGTAGAAAGATCTTTTACATCTAGGGATCTCTACAGTCTGGGGGTGGGATTTTGCAGCTTGTCGGGTTTCTCGAGGGTGTTTACGTCGTGGGGGCACAAGTGATTGCAGTTCATCAGAGCATTCACCATTATAATACTTGTAGAACAGGCAGAGGGATGCAACGTTTCGACGATGGGACAGAGGCTGAAGCTTAGATGCCAGTTCAGGGCCTATCAGATTTGCGACTCTCTTTTGAACCCTGTCAAGGAGCGAGAGACTAGTAGCCGATGCACCAGCCCAAATATGACAGCAATACTCTATACATGGGCGAATAGTGGCCTTGTAGAGGTACAGGATACTTTCGGGTGTTAGAAGTTTTCTAGCACGGTAGAGAGAGCCCACCTTCCTCGCAGCGGCCCTGGCAATGCTCTCGATGTAATTGTTCCAGCTCATGTTTCCTGTGAACGTTAGGCCAAGGAGCTTGAGAGACGTACTCTCAGATAAAGAGTCGTTGGTCATTGCTATAGGTGGTAGAGAAGGTTTCTTGTAATTATTGAATGAAACCAGTTTTGTCTTGGCGGAATTGAAAGTGACCATCCATTTTTGTCCCCATTCCACTACAGATTGGAGGTCATCCTCTAGTGCTTTTGCCAATACTTTAGATGTATGTTCATTCGTCTTCCTGTCGTGCCTGCTATAGAGTGTGGTGTCATCAGCATATATACCCATCTCAGAGTCAATTTTGTCAGGGAGGTCATTTATGAATATCAGGAACAGCAGATGTCCAAGGATAGATCCCTGGGGCACTCCCGCATTTATATCATATTGTTTAGATGTACGACCGTCGAGGACAACCTGGATTTTTCTCTTATCTAAGAAGGATTTAATTATGTTAAGCATTCTACCAGTGATACCATATGATCTAATCTTCCTGAGGAGACCCTCATGCGATACCCTGTCAAAAGCCTTGGATATATCTAGAGCTACCGCTCTGCCCTCTCCCGCTTTGTCCATTGAATGGTATATGCGTTCAGAGATTACAGTGAGGATGTCTGCCGTGGAACGGGCTTGTCTAAATCCATATTGTTGGTCGGTCAGAAGTTTAGCATCTGTAAGGTACTGGACTAGAGCATGGTTAATTAAGGTCTCAAATATTTTGGCAAAAAGTGGGAGGAGGCTAATGGGGCGATAATTTGATGGGTCAGTTCTTTCGCCAGAATTCTTGCATATTGGTACCACAGAAGCAGTTTTCCAGCATCCCGGAAAGCAAGATTCATTAAGGCATTTGTTGTAGAGTTTGGAGAGAACTGGAGCTACTTCGGCTGAGCACTTTTTTAATAGCACAGCTGGGATGAGGTCGGGTCCACATGCTTTTGAAGTGTCAAGGTTTTTTATGATAGCATGCACCTGAGCAGGGGTGATTATTAGATCGTCAAGCGTGGCGTCTGTCCGCATAGGAAATTGAGGTAGGGGGTGGTTTAGAGGGTCCAGTGTGGAGTTTGAGGCAAACCGACTGGCAAGCATGTTAGCCTTCTCGGTTGTTGAGCAAAGAACCTCGTGATTGTTGGTTAGTGGAGGAATTGTTGATTGCCCATTATTTACTACACTGTTGTAGATTTTCCAGAAGTCACGAGTTCCTAGTTTTTGTGCTTCGATGCGTTTTTTAGAGGTTTCCGTAAATTCCCTCTTAGCTGTCGCTATTTCTTTCTTGACGTTACTTCTAGCTTCTATGTACTTCTGTCTGTTTGAACTAGACTTATGTCGGTTAAACCTGCGGAATGCATGCTGCCTTTGGGCAATGGCAGTTGCGCAAGTCGAAGTAAACCATTGGGGAGAGTGGGGCTTGCTATAGAATTTCCGCATGGGAACATGCGCTTCGGTTGCAGTTTTGAACCATTCAGTAGTCTTGGCTGCGCACTGTTCAGCAGGAAGAGAAAAAATATTTCCCCATGGGGCGTCTCTGATAAGATCTCTGATTTCTTCCCAGTCAGCCTTTTTATAATATCTCGTTGTTTTGAGCACTTGCTCTTCAGTTTTGGGTCTAGAGTTTAGGGCGATTTCAACCATTATCACCGCATGATCAGCGTTCCCAAGTGGGCTGTCGGCTTTCGTTACACAGTCATCAGGAACTGTGGTCAAAAACAGATCTAATAGTGATGCGTGTTGTTCTTCCTGATCAGGGTTGGAAAAGTAACAATTTGTGATAGGGAGTGAGATACAGAGAAGCTATGAGTTGCGCTGCCTGCTGCATCTGTGTAAGTAGAGAATCCAAGCCAGTTTTTGTGGTGGACATTAAAGTCACCAAATATATGTACTTGAGCGCTAGTGTCGAAGGAGAGTGATGTGTCTATGCTGTCAGATACTTTGTTTATTATGGTGCAGTCTTGGGTCGAGGGAGAGCGGTAGAGAAAGTAAAAGTAGCTAATGTTGTGTTGCATGATTAGTCTAAAGCACATAAAGGCTTGATCATCCGTTTCTAGGTTTGTTTCTCTAGTCAAGGGAAGGGTGTTACGAATGTAAACTCCAAGTCCGTGCATATGTCTGTCAGAGTCCTTACGGCAGAGTGGCAGATATCCAGGCATGTTAAAGTAGTTAGAGGGGATGGAGGAGTGTAGGTTAGTGTCACTTAGTGCTAAGATATCCGGGGTATTTGTTAGGAGAAATTCTTCAACGTCAGCTAAATTAGTTCTAAGCCCACGGATATTTGTGAATGCAAGCCTCAAGGGAGGAGGCAAGTTTGATTTGTTTGACCCTAAGCCTGGTTTAAGCTTATTTTTAGATTGTACTGTCATCATTTTTAACGAGTTTCAGTTAGGTTAGGTTAGGGGAAGCCGAGCAGGAGGTTATGCAGAATATCACATGCATCACAAGTAGACCATCAGCTGACCCTCCATCAACTAGGACTGTGGCCTCAGGAAAGCCCACCGGGGATGAGTGCAGGGTCCCCTGTCCATGCGCGCCATGGCACTGCAAACATCCCGATATTATACAACTGTTGATGGAGCAGCCGCTCTAAGCGCTACCAAAGAGTTAGGGCCCCTGTACTACGAGTCGGAAACAGCAGCCAGTAACTGTCAATCCAGTACCCTCAACCCATCAGAGGAAGGTCAACCCAATCTAATTGCTCATGCATATATGGTACTCAAGCATTCTCAAGTGCCCAGCTTTAGGGGTGGGGTGTGTCGGGAGTGGGGGAAACGGCGTTCATTGCCCTAGACAAGAAACAAGATCTACCAATGGGTGTTTCTGTCGAATCACTGTGGTAGTATCTCTGCGCCTGACTAATAGGCAAAGAAGGAGTATGGAAGCCGGGCGATAGGCAGGACCTATCTACTCCTTAAGCAATTTAGGTTTGCAAACCGGTAATTTGTTTGAGTCACCAGCTCTAGGAAGGTTGTCATCCAAGACTGAAGAGGCCTCCCTCCTCTTTGGTTTACTTTCAGAGTTTTCCTTCCAAATGTAAAGTGTATCCCCCTACTCTAATGACCTGGGGTAGAATTCCTTAGCGTCATTTGCATGGTGGTCGAAGAGAGCCACACAGCTCAATTTTAGCTAAGTACATTTTATTTATTTATTTTTTTTGCACACTTTATTTTGTTTTAATATTTTATTTTATTCTATTTTTACTTATTTATTTTATTTTTATTTTTAAAACCAAACAAATCTAACCCTCCTTTTTTTTTCGTTTGTGCTCATATCATTCTATGTAATTTTATCTTATTTCTCGCAAATCTTGACCATTCTTGATTCACTTATTTTAAAACAATTTCCTGACAAATCTTTCTTTTTACCATGTCACATCGACGTAGTAATGGGGTGGGGGAATCCCTATTTAGATTAATTAGATGACAGAACTTTTTTTTAGGCATAATTTACTCTCATTGAAATAGATTAATTTAAATATGAAGTCGACTGCTTGACATATAAACACCCGAATCGTAAACCAAGTGTCTAAAAATGCTTCGTGGGCGATAAAAGAACAGACGCATGGACTTTCTTTACTGGTAAATGTCTCCGGCAAGAAATTGTCTTGATTTCAAATTACGTATCGCTTCTATATTTCTTTTCAGCGTAATTACCCAGTTTCTTAATTTAATTCTTGCCTGGCCAAGTAACTGTAAAATCTAAATGTGACGACGTTCAGAATCTATTCAAAATATATAAGCAGAATATTGGTTCTTCCTTTCCTTCTCCTTAAAAAAAGGAGAAAGCTATCAGTAAACGACCCCACATGTAAAGTGTATCCCCCCCTACTCCAATGACCTGGGGTAGAATTCCTTAGCGTCATTTGCATGGTGGCAGAAGAGAGCCACACAGCTCAATTTTAGCTAAGTACATTTTATTTTTTTTTTTTTTTTGCACACTTTATTTTGTTTTAATATTTTATTTTATTCTATTTTTACTTATTTATTTTATTTTTATTTTTAAAACCAAACAAATCTAACCCTCTTTTTTTTCGTTTGTGCTAATATCATTCTATGTAATTTTATCTTATTTCTCGCAAATCTTGACCATTCTTGATTCACTTATTTTAAAACAATTTCCTGACAAATCTTTCTTTTTACCATGTCACATCGACGTAGTAATGGGGTGGGGGAATCCCTATTTAGCTTATTTAGATGACAGAAGAATTTTATTTAAGTACAATACTTAATATTAACAGCCATGGTAAGGTGCAAAAAAAAAGTGCCGCCCAATTTTAACTCTCACTATTCGTAACATAAATATGCGGTATCTTAGCTGTGATACTAGAACTATTCTTCCTGGGTGGATGCTATGCTCTATGCGTGACCTTAATATCTGCCTATAAATACAAAATACGAATTTTCCGATCCGCCATGAACTAGTTCTTGTAACTGGAACAAACACCTAACTGCTAGCTACGAAATTTTTTTTTTTTTTACACAGTGATCACCACTTATCAAGGCCCGGAAGCCACTCAGGGATAAGGGTTATTGCAAGTACATTACGTTAGTGAGGAGATTTGATGAAGTGTTTAATTAAGGGGGCGGTTCATTAGGAATTTGTTAACATTAGACTTGAAGACATCCAAGTTGTAGTCCGGAGGGAAGCAGGCAGACGGAACAGAGTTCCACAGGCGTGCAGTTCTAAGAAAGAAGCTTTGTTCATGAAATCCGCGTTTTGATTTAGGCACAGATATAGAGTGGGGGAAATTTTTCACAGTGGATTCAGCTAGACGGGTGTTTTTCGTGAAAGATTGGCGAGGGGGGACCAGGAATTGGAGTTCAGACGAGCACCTGCCATGAAAATAAGGATAAAACAAAGATAGGCTCGCAACGTCTCTTCTGTGGAAGAGGGGTTGCAGGGTAGAGAAAAGGGCATCCCCCACTAAGCCACGAAGTCTATTTTGTACTCTGTCAAGGCATGATAGGCTGTTTTTGGCAGCTCCTGCCCAGATATGGCAACAGTATTCCATCCTTGGCCGATAGAGAATTGCATCAGTAGTGAGATATCTTCTGGAGCGGTAGAAGGATCCCACCATCTTTCCAGCGACCTTGGCAACAGACTTGATGTACGTGTTCCATTTCAGATCAGGAGTAAAGGTCAAACCCAGAAGCTTGTCAAAACACGGGGCCTCACCCAGTCGAGAGCCATCCATCACAATTGATGCCAGCTGAGGATCAGAGCGTTGATGATGTAAGGATAGGAGTTTGGTTTTGGATGCATTAAAGGTAACTAGCCACATCTTCCCCCACTGAACCACGCGCTCGAGATCAGAGGAGAGAGAATCCGAGAGAACTTCGTCATTTACAGCCTTTGATGTGTTGCCGTAGATGGTCGTGTCATCAGCATAGATGTCAACGAATGATTTAAGTATGTGTTTAGGGAGGTCATTGATGTAGATCAGGAAGAGAGTTGGGCCCAGAATTGACCCCTGAGGGACTCCAGCATTTATATTGCAGGCCTCCGCTTTTTGTCCATCTACCACTACTCTTATGAGCCTATCGGAGAGAAATGATTTAATGATTGAGAAAACATTTCCAGTTATACCGTAGCTGGAAATCTTGTGAAGTAGACCCTTATGCCATACTTTGTCAAAGGCCTTTGATATGTCAAGAGCAATTGCCCTAGAAAGGAAGCCTTTGTCAAGAGATTCACTAATCCTGTGGGATATAACCGTCAGCACATCTGCGGTAGATCTTGCAGAGCGGAAACCATATTGTGTGTCACTAAGAAGAACTAAATCCCAGAGAATTCGATTTTAATATATAGTGTTTTATAATCTAAAAAAAACTCCGTGAGTATAATCTCCTGAATGATGATTATATTCATCTGTATCTTATTTTAATGGAGATTACGTGTCTGTATTTAAAATATTTCATACGTGAATGTTTATATAGGAACATAATATTGAGCTGGAGAGTTTTCTTCTACTTCTAAATTTGTTGATACCGTCTAGCTTGTATAACTTGCTATGGAAGAAATATAAAATTTCAAGAAGAGAATCAAGTTCGTAGACTTTTGTTAAATTTAATTATGGTGCGTGTCAAATTTTATGTCCACCATGTTAACATTAATGGAAATTTAATTTTTACGTTAATAGTTGTCGCTGAGCAGCATTGTTCGGTTTTACGCCTCATTACGAATTTGAATTAATGTCCTTGTAATGGCGGGAATTGTTTGTTCCTGAAACTTTAATGGTCAATGGCGTTGCCTATCATTGTTCATTTATGCCACTCGAAGACGAAAATGGTTGTCTTCTGTTATAGACAAATAATTACTTACAATTGACGTTTTTTATATTAAATTACAAACTCATATATGTGCACTAATTTTTTTCCTCTATTCATGCAATACGTCTAAAGGTAATTTGCATAAAATGAAATTTATATCTTTGTAGACTTAAACAACAACTAATATTTATAAGATGTCTTCATTTTATTTATTTACTTCAAAATATAAAAAAAGCTAATTGAATACAAATATTTACAGACAAACAGACTATCCAAGCAACCGATATAAATACTAGCTGGTCGTGTGGCGTTGCCTGATCGTACTTTAACATGATATTTTAATTTGTGTAGATTGCGTATATATTATAGAATCCATCACATATTGATCATATATTACGGTGAATAATTTGCCTGAACTAATTTGCAAATGAAAATAAAAATAAAATAAAAATAAATAATAATGATAATGTCGTTCATCAAAATCTGTCCGTGTTTGTTTACAATATTACGTCAGCTGATATTTTTGCTTGACGATCTTAAACATAGGCTTTCTTCTCCTATAGATAAAAAATAATTTTTACAGGGGAATATTTTAACTTTTTTATTTCGAAGATCGGATTTTTTCGATTTTCGATACTTATCGAATGATCTTCTGTACAAAACATATCTAAGAACACTACCAAACATATACATTATTTTGTGTGAAATTTGATAAAGATAAGCTCAGCTATTTCGAAACCTATGAAGACGGAACACAAAGTGATTTTTCTATAATAGCAAAGATATGCATTTCATATCAAAATTCGTCGGCTAAACCAAAAAAAATGTTAGTTTAGTCTTTAACGTCACACAGCAAAAATTATATTTAAAACATAAGAGTGACAAATGGAGGAACGTGATATGTGAACGTGAAGCACAACAGAGTGACCGACAAGCACAGAATCTTATATAGATGCTTAGACGTATCTAAAATATGTGCATATTTAGTTTGCATGTGTAGCAATACTTACTATATTTTTATAATTGCGGGTGCAAGCAAATATAATCAATCAAAATTAAACGTGACAGGCTACAAAACCTAACTTTGTATGCTTAAACGTGGCGACACGCATACATCTATAACCTACTATAGAAGTGCTTATCTAGCACAAGATGCGTATATTGAATTCTCGTGTTTAACGATGAAACTACTTCTTAAATCTAAACTGGGACGGACCGACGGGCGAGGTGGGCTCTTCATACAAATGCGGAAGTATATCTCGAAAGCTAATAATAAATAATAAACGCTAAAGTGTTTTTTTTTATCTTAGAATGCAACAGATTATTTTATGGTTATTATTCTTGTACGGCATAATCATATTCTGTTTCTATAATCTTTTAATCGCAAATCTCGCCGGATCAGCGAAGTTAAGAAGGTTGAACCTGGTACGTACTAAATGGGTGACCATTTGTGAGTTCAAGGTGCTGTATGTGCTCTCTGCTAATCTCGGCCTTGTTTCCAGTCGTTCTGGACTTCTCCTTGCCACTGGATACAAACAGTACCGATTCAGTAAGTGTGATTGGGATTGCGCAACCCTTGTTTGACAATTACACGCGTAGCTGACCCTACACGGGGTATCCTTTATCTTTAGAGGCTGAACGGAGGCATCGTTTATTCCTTTAAAACAAGTATGAGAAATCGTATTTACAATTATAGTACTTTCACTGAATACCGTGAAATATTTTATAGCTGTATCGACTATATACATTGTGATGCCTTTTTAATGATCCCGAAATTATTCTTCCTGCATTTATATAATTTGTTCGCAACATTGATTACTGGACACAAAATAATCCCTATCCCGAGTGGCTTCTCGGCCTTTATAAGTAGTGATCTTCATGTAAAAAAAATAGTCAAACTGATTAGCTAAGAAGCTGAAGCACATTACTGAATCGCTGATATTTTGAAGCGACTATTTCTTTCGACACACGTAGCCAATGAGTACACTGTAGTGTCACTATTGCCGATAGAATAATGATTTCTTAAATATTGTGTTGGTTTTTTTTTATTATTTGCTGCGTTAGGAATAGCATCGTATTGTGGGGGAATCACCCTCCAAATAGACTGTTCTATCCATTATATTAACCATAGACCTTTTGATCCCAGGTGTGGATTAAACGCCAGAACGACCGATCGTCACGTTGGTTTGTTATTTTTCCTGCGATTGTTTTACATATTATTATTATTATTATTGCCGTGTTAAATTTGTTTTATTTGTTAAAGTTGTTATTGCTGTTATCTTCCTGCTGTTATTTTTGAACGGGACTTTTACCTTATTTTTTTTTATTATTTTTTATTTTTTCCCCCTCTCTAACCCGTCGGCCATGGCGTCCGCCAGCAATGTGCCGTCGGAAGAGGACAAAAGTGGCGAACAAAAGAATGGGTGGGCAAAACCACCCAAAGTTAAAATAGACGTTAACAACTTTTTAACGGAAGCAAGGAAATGTTTGCAACATGTTACAGAAACAGGAGTTACGTTAGAAGCACCACGGCTACAGGAATTTGCCAAGAAAACGATCTCACTTTTTGTGGTAGATCGCAAGACCAAAAAATTGATCAGGTCAACTAAGGAAACTGTAACTAAATTACTGGCAACGGCAGGAATGCGTGCGGATCGTGTAACGAAATGCAGAGGCTACAATACCTGGGCCGCCCTGTTTAAAACAGAAGAAGAATGCGTCGCACTAACTAAAAAAGAAATCATTACACAAGACTACATTTTAAGAACGGAGTACCTAGGACGGAGGAGAACGACTGTTTCCATTTTCGAAGTGCCAGGGGCGGTCCCAGGTGAATATCTAGCTGCCTACCTCCTGAAATTCGGTGATATTACTGGTATAGAGGTGGACCAGTACAACGGAGTCTGGTCCTTCGACATCCTTTTAAACAAAGAAGCTTTCCTCGAAATACCCTACTTCCTGGAAGCGGGAGCTGAAAAACTCCCCATTGTGGTCACAGGGAGGAGGCCGACCTGCTGGATTTGTAGTGAAGTAGGTCACTTAACCTACACCTGTCCGAAAAAGACCAAAACCAATATGACAAACACAACAAACCCTAAAGAGGTGAATGTTGGGCACCTCGAACCTGAGGCTAGAACGCCAAATATAAGCGAAAAAATTAAAGTGATTAAAGAAATCACAACAAAAGAATTCGAAAAAAAATTCAACTCCGAGATTGAATCGCCTAAAAAGAGAGAATGGACACTGGTACCGTTTTCTAAATCGCCTCGTAAAACGTACGCGGATAAACTGACCAAAGAGCAGATATTAGACATTAGGACCAGTAAAGACCCGGGGGGCAACAAGTTTAAGGCCCTGCTAAAAATAAAGGACTCGCTTGATGAAAAGCGCAAGCAAAGCGAGAAGAAAAAAGAAAAAGAAAAAATATTAGATTTCCCCGAATCTTTCCCCGAAAAGCCTGCCCCTCCTCCAAAAGAGAAAAGATCACCTCGTAAAGCGCCACCCCTCTCTCCCGCAAACGTACCAAAAAGAGACCCAAAGTTGACAACCCTAGGCTCCCCATCCAAAAAGACCCCTAAACCGTCTCCATTCTGCTCCCCAAACAATACACCCCAAAACTCCCCCCCCGCTTCCCCTATGAAAATTGACATGCCCCCTCCTCCATCACCTCGCCCTTCTACTTCTAAAAAGAAAAGACAAAGAAGTCCCTCCGTGGAAAAAGACCAAAAAAAGAAAAGACCCCCTTTTTTTCAGGGCAAAGATGTGTGTAAGATCACGGCTAATATAGAGACCATATCCAAAAATCACGTTAGAAAAGACTACCGAAACCTCTACGCGGTGAAGCAGATAAGCAAACTGGACATTACAAACCCAGAAAATTTTCCTAATGCCAAAAGACTTTTAACTGTGGTCAGAAGTCGTGAAGAGGCCAAAGGAGTTTGGACTATGCTGGAGGAAGCAAACTCTGCTTTTAATATCATTCCTCCAGCAGCCTTTTTTAGCGACTCCAACATACTTAAAATGGAGAAACTATGTGTTGGACGGGTCCCCATAAAAATCCACCCTTCACTTTATAGAGCGATTAAGTTAACATTTCCTCTAGACATCGGTGGTCTGTCCCCTGATGGGGCCATCACTAATGAGATGACCTCAGGATCATTGGGGACAGCTGTCGGTGTCTTGGCACCGTCCATGTTTGTTAAGGATACCCAACCCTAGATAGATCACAATGGCTTTAAGGTTAGCTACTTTGAATGTCCGAGGGTTGAGGGACGCCTCTCGTAAACTTCGAGTTGCACGCGACCTTCAACGCCTCGGGGTGGATATATTCTGTGTACAGGAAACGCACTTCATTCCCAGTGATTATCAGGGTGTGCTGCTTAGAGACTTTCAGCTCTATTCAGCACATTTTGATTCCCACTCGAGGGGTGTTTCCTGGCTAGTTAGACGCACTCTTGATGCTTCGTGTGACCCAGTCTATGCTGATCCAGAGGGAAGAGTGCACGTGCTGGATGTTACCGTAAAGGTTGTGGCATTTCGATTTATTGGGGGTTATGCTCCCAATAGCCATGGCGAGAGGGTTTCCTTTTTTCGGGGGATTGAGCCCTTCATAAATTCGTCTCGGCGGATAGTTTTAGCGGGAGACTGGAACGCGGTCCTGGATCCCGATTTAGATCGCGGGGGTAATACTTCAAGGGCTACTAACCAGAACTGGGATGCTAAGGCGTTTCGAGACTTTATTGACAAGTTTGATCTTGTCGATAAATTTCGAAACGAAAAGCCCGGGGATGTAGTTTGGACTTGGACAGGTAGACGCGGCTCCGATCCGGTGCAACTTTCGAGTTACATCGATTGGTTCTTAGTTAAGAGAGTCGACTTAGGGCTTTTAGACTGTCCAAGTTTTCATAACATAGTTTATTCGGACCATAGGTTAGTCCGGGTTCGGGTAAACTTAGATAGCGTTAAACCTAGGATGGCTAGTTACTGGAAGTTCAACACGTCGTTGTTCGACGTGAAGGGCTTCCGGGAACAGCTTTTACTAACAATATTGACGGGAGCCATTATCGGGAATAAGTGGTGGGGAAAACTTAAACAAGTAATTAGGTCCTTCGCTGCTGATTTTAGTCATCGACTCAATCTTAATTCTAGAGCAGCGAAAGCGGCACTAGATGATAGATTAAAAAGGGCGGTGGAGGAGGGTGATAGTGATAGTTATACTTTAATTAAGGCTGAACTGGACTCCCTGGATAACAGGAAGGACCAGGGTCTAGTAGTTAGGGCTAGGTTAAAAAGAGTGCCGAACGAGGCAACAAACATAGCCGCGTCAATGCGTGCGGAGGAGCGTCGACGTGCGACTGATCGACACATCGCCAGTGTCACATTGCCGGACGGACGAACCATAACATAAAATGATGGAATCCTGGAGGGTTTTCGAGCTCATTTGCAGGAGCTTTTTACCATGGAGCCCGGTCTGGAGATTGAACAGTTTGACACGTATTTAGCTGACTTTTCTCGCCTTGAAGCGATCGAAGCAGCTACGTGTGAAGGTAGCATAAAAGAGGAAGAAGTCCTTGAGGCTCTGAAACAAGTCGGGCTAGACAGGACCCCTGGGATTGATGGTCTGCCTTACGAGGTGTACTTGAGGCTGTCGCCCATTTTTATTCCTTTGCTGGCCACACTCTTCAACTCCTGGTTTAGGAACGGGTCTATACCTCAGTACTTTACCAGGGGGATCATTAAATTGCTTCGCAAAGATAAAAATGGAGGGGATGGGATTAGCAATTTCCGGCCCTTAACGATGTTAAATACAAAGTTAAAGATTTTGGCCAAGATCTTAGCAAATCGTCTGCAGGTTGTTTTACATCGTCTCATAAGTCCCGAACAGATGTGTTCTGTTAAGGGCCGGACGATTCAAGATAATTTGCACGCGATACGCTTGATCATAGAGAAAGTCGACACAGAAGCCGCGCTGATCAATTTAGATCAGTCCAAAGCATTCGATAGGGTGGACCATCGTTACCTAGCGGCTGTTCTTTGCTCGGCTGGGTTTGGACCCCAGTTTCGCTCATGGATTCGCCTCTTGTATGCTAACCCCGGTGCTATGGTGGAGGTGAATGGGGTGAGATCGAAGCCCTTCAGGTTAACAAAATCTATCCGTCAAGGTTGTCCGTTATCACCCATGCTGTATGTCATCGCGCTTGAGCCCTTTTTGCGCCAGCTTAGGGTGAATCCGGTCCTTCGCGGGATTACTTTGCCAGGTGGTTCTACCCCAGTAAAGTATACCGCCTATGCTGACGACGTGACTGTGCTTGTAACGAGCAATGCCGAGATTAGAGTCGTCGACATGGAAACAAGACGGTATGCACAGGTAACAGGGGCCATAATCAACCATGTTAAGTCTATTGGCTTACGTGTTGGTGCCTGGAGGGGAACGCCCCTTCAGGGGCCCTTTGGCTGGACTGATGAGCCCTGCAAGCTACTCGGCGTCTGGTTTGGCCCCGACCTCCAGCTGGAGTAAAATTGGTCGGAAGTGTTGAAAGCGGTCAAGACCACAGCTCATTTGTGGTCTTTGAGAAATCTAACTTTAAAGGGTCGGGCGGAGGTATGCAATACTCATATCTACCCCCTGATCCTATACCGTCTATCAGTGCTTCCACTCCCGGAGTCCTCACTACTTGAACTAGTGCGTGCTCTTTTCGCGTTCTTATGGCGCGGAAAGCAAGCCATGGTTGCTCGGGAGATCTGTTGCCTGCATCCATCTGAAGGCGGTCTGGGTATGCCTGATATCAAAATACGTAGACACACTCTAAGGCTGATATACCTGGACCGAATGTGTACACCTGACTTAGGAAACGGTGTCTTCTGGATGGAAGACACTAAGAAAGCCTTTCCGGCTTTGGAGAGTGTGCATTCGGCTGAGGGGGAGGTACGCAAGAGGTCCCGAAACGAATGCCATTTCTATCGCGAGTGTCGACGGGCGTTGAGGTTCCTTCAACGGGTGAATGAAAGCCTCTCTGACACCCGGCTGTTGTCTCGCAAAGCGCTATATAGGGTATTAGTGAGGGGATCTGTCCGAGACGAAAAGATTGAGGAGTTCGGTTTCACGAATGAGGAGCGTCGCTCGATATGGCCTTGGGCGCCCGGGATGAGCTGTTTTGATAACTACGAGGCATCGTTCACCTGGCTGGTAATCCGAGATGCCCTCTGGGTTCACAAAAAACTTTTCATAGCGGGTTTTACAATGACACCTAGTTGTGTCCGATGCGGAGAATGGGAGGAAGACCTAAGCCATGCTTTCTTCCGCTGCGCTATCGTTCGACCGTTATGTAAGTTAGTTGAGAGCTTCACGGTTCGCATACTGAACGGGCGTTTTTTTGTGCTGGATGCGGTTTCCCCGTGCTGCAATTGGGCGCCGAGTATGAAGAAAGAGGAACGTTATGTTTTTCTGTGTTTGCTAGCTGTTATGAGAGGCGTGATTTGGTCGACACGACAGAAGGAGGTTTACGGAGATGAGACCTTCACTGCTCCCCAGCTTGTTCTCATGTTCAAGCATCGGTTGAAAATTCGAATTAAGCTGGAGAAGGTGAAACTCACTCCTGTGAATTTCAACGAAAGGTGGGTGAAAGCTTCGCGACTGTGTAGAGTGACTGGAGCTGGCCTTGAATTCGTTTCTGATTTGATTTAGGTCAAAAAGGATTTTGGGTATCCTGAACTAACAAGACATCAGTATCGGACCGATTAATTTAGTATGGGTTAGTTAGGCTTTATTGTTTGATTTTTTTTAAGCTTAGCTAGAGTATGTATGTGTTCATCGTCCCAGTCCCTCTTTTAGTTTGCCCTTGTCCCCCCCCCCTTTTTCCCCCTACCTTAGGTTCGATAACCCCCATTCCCGACCCCAATTAGGTGACGGATGGACTGCTTTGTCAGTGATGCAGGTCGTCTTTGTGGAGTTTATTCAATAAAGTCAGTTTTCGTGTGGACCTGCGTCTTTTCGACTGACAAAGCTTTCTATCTGCCACAATTAGTAGTGGGGGGCTCTTTTACTAACTACTATTTTTTCATTGTAAATATTTCATTCTTTTTGTATATAAAATTTTTAGCCCCCCCCCCCACATCATGTATATATCATTTTTCGGGTTATAATTAGGATTCCCATAGAGTGATTCTGGTATTCTGGTGAAAGAGTCTAGTTAAGTTAACTTTATGTTAGATAGGTCCACATTAACCCCCCCCCTATTTTTGGCCTTGTGCCACATTTTGTGTATATTTATGCAAATAAATATTAACACCAGAACGACCCTCGCCTGCTCGGTGACGTTTACTACTCTTTTCAGTTGTAACCTTTTTACCTTGTTGTTCCAGTAATACATTGTTTAAACTCTATTCCGTTGTTCTGTTTTCTTTGTGGTTTATTGCAAGCCATAACACTGGCAACATTGGATTCGGAGAACGTACTCACGTTTAAAAACAGTGTTCTAAAAAAATAAACACGGACGACATTGCATTCAAGGAGCATACTAAAATCGAAACTAGTAACGACATTGAAAAAAAATACTCGCGTTGAAATAATATTCTAAAAATACTAACGACGTCAGACTCAAATGTTATCAAGCGTAAGGAAGTGTCCAACAGAACACTTGCAACTGAAAGGTTCACGGTAACTAAAAAAAACGCAGATCATTACGGGAGGGGGGGGAGAGTTGAAAAGAAAAAAGTTCGTCACAACTTTGAAAGGTAGCGCTGTACTTTTGCAAAAAGAAAAAGGTTTGTCGCGACTTGGAAAGGTAAATTTTTATACTTTTGGAAAAAGAATTTATCACTTGTGGTTTTCGCTAAAATCGGGCGTTATTTTTTTCTTACGAGAAAAATATACACTTTATTTTTTTTTCTTTAGACAATGAACTTTTTATATATTTGTTTTTTTTTTCTGTTCGTTTTATTGTCTGGAGGATGAAATAAGAAATAATAAAACGGTTTTGTAAAATTCAGCGAACATTTTGAAATTGCTAATACTGACAAGGCAAAATGGACAAATTGAAAGTAGCGTTGGAACATTTGTACCAAGTTGCATATCCATGCCGCAAAGCGTCAGTCACAATCCGAAAAACCCTGGACCGAACGTCAAATACGAACCGAAGAACAGCAAAAGGAAGTTCAAAAACAGTTAGCCGAACGGCAATTACGAACAGAAATTGTTAGAAATAATGCCAACGCGGAAAGCAATTCAGCATTTTCTCAGAATAAAATATAGACCGCGATAGACAATTTCAAATACGAGGAAGAGGAAAAATCATTTGCAGCGTGTTTTCGGCGTTATGAAGATTTTTTAATATTGACTGCAGCAACTGGTCTGATCAAAAGAAAACCAGACTTCTACTATGTACATTGGAAATGGCTGAGCATGATAAATTCATGGATTACATCTTGTCTCGGAAAACAGCAGTTTTATCATTCAATAAAACGGTAAATTTGCTAACAGAACTTTTCTCACCGAAAACGTCTCTTTTCCATAAGCGTTGGAGATGTTTGAATGTGGTAAAAGGCGATAATGACGATTTTGCCACCTACGCAGCTGTAGTGAACAAACACTGTGATGACTTTAAGTTGTCTGAACTAACAGGAGACAATTTTAAATGTCTTGTGCAAAAAAGGACCACGGCGACAACGACAATTTTTTATTGGAATTGTTTGCTCGGTTTCGGGTTGTAGATTGTCTGGTTAGCGACAACGCTACACAGTTCACCTCGACAGAGTTCAGAGAATTCTGCGAGGCGTATCAAGTCAAGCATATTTCGACACCCTAGTACCACGCCAGAAGCAACGGCCAGGTCGAACGCTTCGTCGATATGCTTAAAAGGGCACTAAAAAAGGCGTCCGGTACACCGACAGAAAGGGCCCTTCAGCAATTTCTGCAGGGTCTTTTTTTACACAGTGGTCACCACTTATCAAGGCCCGGAAGCCACTCAGGAATAAGGGTTGCTGCAAGTACAGTACGTTAGTGTGGAGATTTGATGAAGTGTTTACTTAAGGGGCGGTTCATTAGGAATTTGTTAACGTTGGACTTGGAGACATCGAAGTTGTAGTCAGGTGGGAAGCAGGCAGACGGAACAGAGTTCCACAGGCGTGCAGTTCTAAGAAAGAAGCTTTCTTCATGGAATCTACGTTTTGATTTAGGCACAGATAAAGAGTGGGGGAAATTTTTCACAGTGGATTCAGCTAGACGGGTGTTTTTCGTGAAAAGTTGGCGAGGGAGGACCAGAGATTGGAGTTCAGACGAGCACCTGCCGTGGAAATAACGATAAAACAAGGATAGGCTCGCAACGTCTCTTCTGTGGGAGAGACGTTGTAGGGTAGAGAAAAGGGCATCCCCCACTAAACCACGAAGTCTATTTTGTACAGGCAGGATAGGCTGTTTTAGCAGCTCCTGCCCAGATATGGCAGCAGTATTTCATCCTTGGACGTACTTGGCTTTTATATAGATAGAGAATTGCAGCAGTAGTGAGATATCTTCTGGAGCGGTAGAAGGATCCCACCATCTTTCCAGCGACCTTGGCTTCCATTTCAGATCAGGAGTAAAGGTCAAACCCAGAAGCTTGTCAAAACACGGGGCCTCTCCCAGACGAGAGCCACCCATCCCAATTGATGCCAGATGGAGATCAAAGCGTTGATGATGTAAGGATAGGAGTTTGGTCTTAGATGCATTAAAGGTAACCAGCCACGTCTTCCCCCACTTAACCACGCGCTCGAGATCAAAGGAGAGAGAATCAGAGAGAGCTTTGTCATTAACAGCCTTTGATGTGTTGCCGTAGATGGTCGTGTCATCCGCATAGATGTCAACGAATGGTTTAAGTATGTGTTTAGGGAGGTCATTGATGTAGATCAAGAAGAGAGTTGGGCCCAGGATTGACCCCTGAGGGACTCCAGCATTTATACTGCAGGCCTCTGATTTTTGTTTACAGAATCACGAGAAATCCGAACAAACCAGATGCGGGATCTCCAGCAGAAATCATGTTTGGGCGGAAAATAAAATCCGTATTTACACAAACACATAGTACACAACAGAACCTCTACAATGCCAACGAAACGGTTTAACAGTGCAGATAACGTGTATTTTAGATATTTTAGAAATAACGTTTCTTTTTGGGAACAGATACGATCTTACGAAGAATCGGCTATATTACATACCTCATTCAGGGCCCAAATTTCCAACATAAGAGGCACCTGAACCAAATCAGGAAACGCTTCTATGAGGATCAAGAAGAACCACCGCAGGACGGCAGAGAGGCGATTGAAACTGTGTATGACTGTTTTGACATAGACCCCCCAAAAGGGATGTCAGAACCGAGACGTTCCGGCAGAAAGCGGAAGCGCACAGACCCCTTGGTGGTCTGCACCAAAAGGAAGAAATACTGATTTTCTCAATCGCGGAAATCAGCTTGGGAGGCGGGGGTTGTGGGGGAATCACCCTCCAAATGGACTGTTCTATCCATTATATAAACCATAGACCTTTTGATCTCGGGTGTGGATTAAACACCAGAGCGACCCTCGCCTGCTCGCTGACGTTTACTACTCTTTTCAGTTGTAACCTTTTTATATTGTTCTTCCAGAAATACATTGTTCAAACTCTATTCCGTTGTTCTGTTTTCTTTGTGGTTTATTGCAAGCCATAACACATCTATATCCGGTAATAGTTCTCCGATAATATTTGTGTAAAGAAATCAAGTTTATCCATAACTACGTTTGGAACTAACCTACTGTTGCCTCGTATATACAGAATTCCTAGGAAGACACACCGGATACTACGTAAACAGGATTACGGGAGAAAGATATAATGTTTATACATACTGCATCGCATCCAAATAATGATATTGACATATTCGATGTAAAATAGAAAAAGACAAATGACTGGTGGAAAATGCTGTGTCGACAATGCGATTAAAAACAGAAAACAGAAAAGCTTAATTAGGTTTTTAAACGCAGCACATATGTTACTAATTATTCATACAAGCGAAATGGAAACATCAACAATGTCATTTATGATAATAGAATGCAATGTAAGATAATGGCGGCGAAAAGACAAGTGAACAAATAAACGGAAATTGTAAAGAGCTGCAGAAATAACGCAATTAGAACAAAACAAGTTGAAGTAAACATAAAGAAGATTAAAGAAATTTGGACAAAGGGCTGTAACAGAAAACCATATGAGAAATGAGCGCAGAAAACCTTTTCAAATAGCATAATAAACGACAGGAGTTGTGGGCGAAAGTGTTATATTCAAACCTATGGTGACGAATGCAATATATATATCTATAAAAGTTAACGTGTCTGTGTGTCTGTCTGTGTAAATTTCCCTACGCAATAACTCTGTCAATTTTAGTCTACACACTCGAAATTTGATTTATTGAGATACTGAGATTTGGGAAAATCTATGTGATCGGTTTTCGGCCAGAATATTGGCTGTTAAGGGGTCAAAGTTCAATGATTTGACCTTTGAGAACTCTACCAAACTCCTCCAATAATTTCTGGTCTAAACACTTGAAATTTTAGATATAAGTTCCTTGGACGTGGATCTAACTTAATAACTTGATTTGAGCCTAAAACAATAAATGTTAAGGGGTCATAATAAGGGTCAAATAAAAAAAAAATGACCGTTCTTTTTCTCAGCATACACCTCCAAACACCCGGGCAACGCCGGGTACCCATGCTAGTTTGAACATAAAAACAAATGGTACAGACACAAACTGAAGCAAATATTAGAAAATCAAATGCAATCAATTCTTAATGTATAAAAATGTCAAAACAAGAATAACATATTTGATAATAAGGACACAATGTGTAATTAGAACATTTCGCCCCCTCGGAAGTTCACAGGGTGGGCGTCAGGGTGATAAAGCTTTAATGCATAACGCGGGAGAGAATAGTTATCATGAGGAAAATAACTGCCATGCCAATAATTGTAGAAACACTTAGATCAGTTCTCAAAATATGTTTGCTAAACTACCATAACTTGAACTCAAAGGACGGATATGAAACATAGGAATTTCTAAAATATTCCAAAATATCATTGAGAATGATTACCAACTCACATAACACATTCACCCTGATCAACTACAGATTAAAGGAAATAGCATACTGATGCATGAACCTAAGAACAAATCACGATCCCGTTCAGATTTCAAAGACAATGGATACATCCTGTAAAGGATACTGTGCGTGTAATTATGTAGCAATGTTTACGCAACCTCTATCTTACTTCTCCTAAATCAGCAGTTCGTGATTACATGGAAAATGTGGGGTCAAGAAATTGGAAACAATGCCGACATATGCGCATCTGGTATTTTCAAATGATCACCGGTTTTAGTACTGACCAGGCTCAACGCTGATGAATTGCTAATTTAACGGGAACCTGTGTGTCTACGGGATTATGTCGTATACAATGAGAAAGAGAAAAAGCACATGCCATGAAACCAAGTGATTTTAATTGTTTGGCTGGAAATAATAATAAAAAATATAAATAAATAAAAATGTAATAATCTTACCCTCACCTAAAACGCATTCATAACTGCATCAGTGTGTACCTCACGAATGAATCAAGATGAGTCACAGACGATAGTAAGATATAGCAACGAGAGCATTGTTCCGATTCAATTGGAACAGGAAAACGGTACTGAGTTGTTAGAGTAATACACTCACGTTGACATTCCGATTCCTATTAGATCGCCAAAGTTAAGTACTTGTAAGTACTAAAATCGGTAATCATTTGGCAATTTCAGGTGCTGTCTGTTATATCCGCTTATCGGCATTATTTCTAGTCTTCCAGGCTTCATTCTTGTCACTGGATTGACGTAATACCGATTCAGGAGAGATGTGGTTGGGAAGGCGCAACTCTTTCCTCACAATTACATGCGCAGCTTCCTTTACAGAGGGTATCCATTGCCTTCCGGGACTGAACGGCGATGATAATACATATTTATAATCAATGTCATCATTGACGAATCTAATAGGCTCGTGTCGTTGATATTTGAGTTGAGTAAATGATGTTATCGTTTTGTTATATCAGCATGAGCTATCCTTGTCTGAAATCTGCTTTAAGATATATTATCGTTTTGTGAATCTTTCCATTGTGACTTAATACAGAGTTTGCGACTTACACACCTGTTTATGTGAATAACGTCTCACCTTTCTAAAGTTATTCTTTTGTGATGTCATCCATTACAGGCGGATACAAAGAAACGGGCAACTTGACAAAGTACAGTAATATGTAGAGATCTCTAAATATATAAATGCTTAAGCGGCGAATATTAAGTGTAGTTTTATAGAACTAAAACTTAAATATTTGCATTTAATTCTCTGTCGTTATTTATCTTCATGCTATTAACTTTTAATAAACTAAACAGAAGATCCAATTTGTTGTCGCTATATTTAAGCCTATATTGTGGAGCCTTCTCTTTTTTGTCTAAGCATCGCTTGCAACCTCATACAAGGTGACCAAAAAAAACGGTCCCCAAATCTAATTAGGCCCGTTTCTTTGTGTTTTGTCCGAATGAAATGAAACTTTGGCCATAACTAGTTTATTATATTCAAGACATCACATCAAAACACTAGGGTCTTTGGCCTTTTTTCTCCGTTCTAAAGCTTATGTTCTAGATGGCCTCCATTTAGCTTTTTTTTGGGGGGGGGTCACCCTGTACAAGTAGGATGTAACTTAGGTTTGTGCCTCTGTGGACAATTTTAAGATAATGTCAGGTTATGCGATTTTCTATCATATCCATCCAATTAATTTTTATTTCCTTCATTTCGAGTTCATTTTATGTGAGATGGCTTCCGCGCACAAGAATTCATTTCAATATTTATTTGTCATCAACAGTGTGCAGTGTATGATGCTAATTACCTTTTTGATTTCAATTTCTCCAAGACTGTTCTTATTTGTATGATAGTCATTTTATTAATGTCTTACGTTCATTGTTGTGAATCTTACCCCTGTTATTTGCAAGTAGGGCGAAATATATTACAGGGTATCCAATAATTCTCACGAATTTAAAAGCTGTATACTTTCCATTAATATTTAAGTTATACGAACCCAATTTCCTCAGTAAATAATTGAGCCTTTCCGTAACTTTTGGAAATATAGCAGAGTATCGTTCTTATTTTCACAACTTAATCGAAAGTATGTTTGCACTAATACTAATTTTAGTTATGAAAGATAATGTTATTCAAATGTCCATCTTCTTCAGTTTCATACTCTTGTAGGCTCTTCAGGGCATTGTCGAACACATTAATTAATGTTTCATGGCTTGTGGCTCTAATTACCTCATTTATATTGTTTTTGAGGGCATATATTTTAGCCAGTTTGGTTGCCTATATTCGCTCCTTTTCTTTTCAACGGTTTACACAGTCTTCCTGCTTCACTAATTATCTTACGCCTATTCTGTCTCTTGCTTTTCATCTGCTCTGCTTTTAATAACTTTGCTGACAACTTCCACAAACTCCGCAAGATATGAAACATTCGAACAAAAAATCTAGAGAAAATCCAGAACCGCAACTTTCAACGTAGAGCCCGCTATGTCGTCTCTTTCTCTAACACCAGCCGTCTACGTCTGCAGAGGTGGAAATCCAACGGCAGGAGACCAAACGTTATCCGTTGCTCTTGTTTGAAACTAGAATTTATTTAACTTCCTTAGCTGATTTCTGCATCAAAGCATATATGGAAACCCGACTATAAAGAGTGTCATGGATATGGAATATCTGCCTAAATCAAAGAATTTCTTCCTCTGTGGCAGAAATCTCTTTAGAAGCCACATCTCCAAAAAAAGACCCCGAACATCCCTACACTTGCTTTAGAGTATGTCTTATTCATAGCGTGACATTATATTTTCACTCTACCGTTTTTACAATGATGAAGTAGCTAACTTTATAAGGTATCGCCAATCAAACTAATCATACACTGCGTATGCTTAAGCCGTTATTCACATCTGTGCAGATTTCATTGTTCCCAATGTTTAATGGCTTGTTCTCTCAAATAAAGCGGGAAGGAGGATTTAGGATTTTAGGCCTTGATAAATGGTAATTTCCATGTAAACAATCGTTTCGAACGCGCCCTGTCTTATTAAAGAATATACTTTGGATTTTATTCGCCAAGACTAATGCTTGTGTCGTGAAAAAATTCTCGAATGCATTTCTGATTTTAGGTTGTATAAGGGTGTTAACTTTCGACAAAATCAAATTGTTCTTTCTGTACTCGGATTTTTTCGATGATCTATTTGCGATATTTCTCGGCAGCATTCCGATACGAAACCTATCTAGCAGTTTTGGAGTCCATAGGGAACGAATTCACATAGACACACTCAAAAAGTGCCTTATACTAAGAAATTGCATCCTAGGGATATTAATTAATACATCTACTTTTTCGATTTCTAAAATGCAATTTCTCAGTATAAGGCACTTTGTGTGTTTGCGTGTGTGAGTTCGTTCTGCATGGACTTCGATACGGCTAGTCCAATGTTTGTTTAAATTTATAACAAATGTACTTCATTAGTCTAATATTGTTCTTGTGGCTGACTGACTCTTTTATTTGGCACGATATGTATATTTCGCAGAGGCTAAACTCTTATCCTTGAGTTGCAATCGGCCTTGATAAGTGGTGATTTGTGTTTTACGTGCAATATCTTTTCTGATTGAAGATTGTAATTTATGTCACTAAGTTATGAACATTGTTTCTTTAACATTAGTCTGACATATTAGGCATTTACTATTTTAATTAGTTTTTGTTCGCGTTTTAACTGCAAAAGATGTAATCAAATTGAAATAGTTTAATATTGGCGATTATACCAATATTAAACGTGTCTCTATTCAAAGGAAATGTAGCAGAAAACGAGGCATTTCTTTAAAAGTGAAAACAATATGAGCGCATCTCCATGAAATAACAAGATAAAAATTTATAAAACACAGAAAGGCCGAAAGAAGCTGAAATAGAAGAAAAATGTCTATTTATGGTTTATTGCCTAAAATAGAAAATGTAAGAAAAACGTTATTTCTTTACATCTAGGTAACACAACAGAATGTAAAAATATGAGAACGAACATGATCAAATCGCATGTCGTCATGCAGAAATCGCATGCGATTACAAATTGTTGCTTTTGATTTGTACACCAGTGATAATAAAAATGTAAAATAATAAATTTATTTAATTGAACTATTATCATTATCATTATAATTATCATTATCATAATCATTATAATTATAATTATCATTATCATAATCATTATAATTATAATTATCATTATAATTATCATTATCACTATTATTATCATTATAATTATAATTATCATTATAATTATAATAATCATTATAATTATAATTATCATTAACATTATCATTATTATTATAATTGTCATTATCATTATCATTATCATTATAATTATCATTATCATTACAATTTTAATTATAATTATCATTATCATAATCATTATCATTATAATTATCATTATCATTATAATCATAATTATCATTATCATAATCATTATCACTATAATTATCATTGTAATTATCATTATCATTATAATTATCATTATCAATGTAATTATAATTAAAATTACAATTATGATTACCATTATCATTATTATTGTAATTATAATTGTCATTATCATTATAATTATAATTATAATTATCATTAACATTATCATTATCATTAACATTATCATTATTATTATCATTATAATTATCATTATAATTATCATTATCAGTATAATCATAATGATAATTATAATTATCATTATAATTATAATTATCATTATCATTATAATTATTATTATTATCATTGTCTTCTAGTTGTTATTTTCACAAGGTTTCGGGTAATTCTTCTTCTCGTTAGGTTAACCGCGCACGGGATAGGAATGACGAATCCGCCAACTACATCCACAGCAATTATTTGGCCAATCCTCTGACTATCTTTGAGTGAGATTGTGACCGCCAACTGCCAGAAAATGCGCATCTGGTATCGTAGATATTCTGCATTTATATCCACTGTGCCACAGGCCCCGAAGGGCAATCATGATTGGGCGTTTTGGACTTATAAATAAACATTTTTTATATTTTTTTGTTTTTCCAATCATCCCGTCAGTGAAAGCAATATCTAGATGATGAGGATAATAAATAATTAAACAAAATAAATAAAATACAAATAACAAAATAATTCCAAATTTATTCAATAATTAATTTATTGTGATTGAATTTACCTCAAACATTTCCTCCGACAAAAAGACAAGTTTAAAAAAATAAAACGTTCACTATAAGTGTAATGAAACGTGTAAAAAATAAAATAGAAAAGTGATTATAGATACTTGTATATAAATACAAAAAAGTAGATGTATGTATTAGTGTGTCTGTATTAAAATATTTAACCGATAAACTCTTAAACTATTAGTTTCATGAAACTGAAATTATCAGTAAATAGTAATCATACACAAAGCATGATTTAAAATGAATAAAATCTTGTTCGGATGGATGACGTGTACAGACATATACCGGTGAGTTGAAATGCAAAATATTCATTACAACATCATTGTTTTAGTTGAAAATGTATTAACTGTAACAGCAAATAATAAGAATACATTAATGAATAACGGTGTTTCGTCGTAAAAAAATCAGAAAATCTTGGTAAAACATGCGGATTCTACATGAATATGTATTTGCAACAGTGAAAATACCTCCTTTTCTTATGTGGATAAATATCTTAGGAGAGGCTATCGGATAAGAGAAAATGTAGAAATTAAAGTTTACTAAACGAATAGTATCAGAAATAGTCCAGTAGTGCTTTCGAATATGCAGATTTGTCGACAAAACTATAATGGTCAATGAAATAGGGGAAAGTAACTTTACTTCATCTATAATAGTGGATAGGGAGACGGTGTTATTCGGCAACAGATTGTGTGTTTATTTGTTAGGTTTTAAATGCTTTACATAAATATTTATCATTATCGAATTATCAAAGCGAGAAAGATACAAAAAGAAAAAGAAAAAAGAAAAATTAATAACTCGTTAAATATTAAAAAAGAAACAGATTTATTTTTTCTGAAGAATTCCAAAGAAAAAAAGTAGTTCTTTTACTAAAGTCAATGTTTAGTGATTAGAATGAATCTTGTTTAGTGCTACATGTAATATTAGTTCCTTGATATTTTTACTCTTAAAACAGGAGAAAATCGGATAAGCAGCCAGACAAATAACATCCGTTATTTAGAGATATAGATTGAGGCTGTCTTTCCGCTCGGTCTTAACAGGAATATCTTCTTCTTTGTTTCACTACTTTCTTATGGATTTAGTTAGTCATCCTGATTAAAATATTTTATAAAAACGTCCGTATTTTTGCAAAGAATCTCATGTTTACGAAACTTCGTTCAATAGTATTTTAGATGCGTCCTTACAATTTTATTAATCACTTTGTCCGTCGCTATGCTCATCACGCTTTAATTTAAAATAGTATTTCTATTGGTCTGTTTCGTTTAAGTTTAAAACAGTATTTCTGTTTGCTATCACGCTTCTGTTTAACGTAGTATTTTTGCTTGTTTGTCACACTTTAATTTTATATAGTATCTTTATCACGCTTTAATTTGAAATAGCATATCTATTAATTTATCACATTTTAATTTGAAATAGTATTTTTGTTAGTTGGTCACGCTTTCATTTGAAATAGTAATTTGTCATTTTGTGATACTTAAATTTGAAATGATATTTTTGTTGGTTTGTCACACTATAATTTTAAATAGTATATAAATTAGTTTGTGGCGCTTAAATTTGAAATAGTATTTCTATCCGTTTGTCATGTATTCCTTTGCAATAATATTTCTATTAACTTGTTACGCTTCAGTTTGAAATTGTAATTCTGTTAGTTTAAAGGCTTTACTTTGAAATAGTATTTCTATTTTTCTGTGACGCTTTAATTTGAAATAGTATGTATGTGGCATGACGATGTGAGGGAGTGATTGTTCCCCATTGGGGAGGTTGGGGTGCCCCTGAGCCCTGAGGGAGGCCAGGTAAATATGCTAGGATATGCTGAGATTGTCTGTTGAATTCTAATTGGATCCCATCAGCGATGGATGACCGATCAAAAGTACTTGAAATAAAACAGACATATATTTTATTGTTATGATCAGACATCAATTTTATTGTTTAACGAGATTTGTACTTGTTGGCCTGGAGGAGACCCGTTCAGACTATAGCTCTCTGAATGACAGGGTAGACCTCTTGAGGTCGTGTGAAAAGGATTTCATTTTTGGTCTCAGATTACAAAAACTCTGGACGTATTACTGGATTGCAAAAATGCAATTTGGATATGGAATTCCCCAGAAAACGTATTGAACGCTGATTGATTGAATGAAACACCGCACCCCAACCCGACCCTGAATATAAAAACAAGCGCTCAGGTTTTTTGAGCCGATTACGCTGGAATCTCCAGAGAACGACATGTGCCCAAGGACGCCCCCTCTCCGCCCATTCTGATCAGCCATCTTGAGGACAAAGAAAGAGAATTCTGAGACTTAAATTGTTTTGGTGAATTGAACGATGTACATATGTAAAAATTTGTAACTTTTGTAAAATTAACTTTTTCTAGTTAGGACCCCTGATTTTTTCTGTTTTCCTTTCCGGCGCATGCAGAGGTCATCATTCTTGCTTTTCAGCAGAAATCAGCGCAGAGCAGAGACGCTGAGAATCCATGTGACTTCACATCACGAGCCACAGTTTCCGAAGAAGTTAGAGGTCAGTTGCTGACCCGAGCACGGGAGTCCCACCACATTATCACACTTTAGTTTTAAATCGTATATACATTGCTAAATGATCAGTTTGCATTGATATATTTAATGTTAGATTTGAAAAAGTATCTCGTTAAAAGCCTTGTTGTTAATTGGGCCGTCATGCTGAAGGTTCAAATGGTATTTTCGTCAGTCTGTTAGGTTTAAAGTTAAAATAACACTTTAAGATGTTTTTAAAAACCACTATAAAGGGGCACTTTTTATTCGTTCGTCTTAATTTTTATTTAATACTTTATGAGTCTGTCATGCCTAATATTGAAAGAATATTATAATATTAAAAGAAAGTATGTTCTGATCTGTTAAGTTTAAGTTTTAGACAGTATTTATAGATGAATTCACATAATCTCATATATAAAACTCACTTTGTCTGTGTGTGTATCTGTCTTCCTTTTTTAAATTGTATCTTCTTCTAGACGGTTGATCTTTGGAAAACGTGCAATAGCTCAAGAGATTGCATTTTTGGCGCAAAATTTTATTAGGGGCATTTAATCGATAAAAATAATTGCTAACGGTTTCAAAAAGGGTTCAAACTTAAAAGCAATAACACCTTTAGGAGCGTAGTACAATGGCGTCATTCTACGCATGCATACATCGAGTAAAAGCAAAATATATGTATTAAAATATTTCACAACGCTATTGAAGATGTTGTCCATTTGGTGCAATGAGTAACGTGACCGATTACTAGCATGGGATGCGGTTTCGATCTCCATCAGTTTTTTTGTTTGTTTTAATTCCGATAGTCTTGATTTATAAATATTATGCAATAAAGACACAAGAACACTTTTATTTAAAAATACAGAAGAATGTTTTTGATTTACGTAACGAAAATGTCATATTCAAAATATATATATGCCAGCTTATTTGTTACATTCCAAAAATCACGTAAATAGATCAAGTAATGGCATTTGCATTGGCTCTACTTCTAAACTAATTAACCGATCATTAAGAATATTAATTATGTGTATATGTTTATATATTTCTATGCCTTGGATTAACCCCTAAACTAATTGACAGATCATTATGAATTTTAAATATATTAATATGATTATATATTTGTAAGTATTGGAATAACTTCTAAACTAATTAACCAATCATTATGAATTTTAATTATGTGTATATGCTTATATATTCTATGTATTAGGTTAACACCTAAACTAATTAACCGACCATTATGAATTTTAAATATGTGTATATGTTTATATATTTCTATGTATTGGAATCACTCCTAAATTAATTAACCGATCACTATGAATTTTATTTGTGTGTATATGTTTATGTTTCTATATATTGGATTAACTCCTAAACTAACTAACCGATCATTATGAATTTTAATTATTGTGTATATGTTTATATAGTCCTATGTATCGGGTTCACTCCTAAACTAATTAACCGATCATTATGAATGATTAGTATATGTATGTACTTATATAATTGTATGTATTGGATTCACTCCTATTCTTAATAACTGATCATTAGAAATTTAAGTATTATATATGTTTGTATATTTGTATAGTCATATTCCAAATATCACGTATAATGATCAGTTTATAATGTATTTATCTGTACAAGAAATTCTATCAAAGTAATAAGATACTTGTGTAGTATAGTACTCATGAAAAAACAAAGAAAATCTTACATTTGACATACATGAAAGTTATTAAAACCGAAAATCACGTTTAATATTCGAGTAGTATAATGTACATATGAGAAATAAGGTGCTTCTTCACTAAAGCACCCAGATAACAAAACAAACAAATTCTTACCCCTGGCGTACAGAAAATGTAATACAATAATTTAGCAATAGATGAAATAACAAATTTTACTCTAGACGAGCACAAAATTTAGCACAACAGAAAATTACTTAAAAGTATCGAGTTCTTTCATTTTTAAATTAGAAAAAATTGTACTTCTACAGTATCCTACCCAGGAAATAAGGTAAACTTATACAGTGAAGTAACCATATAAAAAACGAAGAAATTCTTATCGTACATAATTTATCAAAATCGAAAACCATGTAATCTATTCTAAGAATAGCAGGCATGTTCAAAAATTGTTCTCATGTCTTATACGGTCCCGAACAACGCCGGGTGGCCTTGCTAGTTCTATATAAAGATTTTCCATCATTAGCTAGTGCTATCAACTCAGGTGGTCTGAAAATATCGGCATTATGGCTTAAATAAGACATTGATGTTATTGTTTTCTCCATTTCTAAAACTCAATAATGTTTTTAGAAGTAGTAACTCCCATGTGACAAAATATTTCGAAGGAGCCCCTGTCTTATTAAAGAGTATACTGTTGAGTTTATACGCCAGGACTAATGCTTTGGTGGTGATAAAAAATTTCTAATTCATCTGTGATTTTAGGTTGTATAAGGGTGTTAACTTTCGTAAAAATCAAATTGTTCCTTCTTACTCGGATTTTTTTGATGATCGATTTTCGATACTTTTTGACAACATTCCGATGCAAAACCTATATAGCAGTTTAGGTTTCCATACGGATCGAACTAATCGAACTAAAACAAAAACTAACAAAGTAACTTATACTAAGAAACTGCATTCTAGAGATATTGGTTTTATTTTTTCTCTTTTCCATAAACTCAATCATGCAAAGCCAAAAACGGAAGCATTTTGCCTTGCAAAACAATCAACTTAAACACCATGAATAAATATTTGAAAATCCAAAACATTGAAGCAGAACAACTTTTTCCCCCTCAAATTACTGGATTCTGCATTAAATAATTCCAAATATGCTGATATGCCGTAAAACAAAACAACAAACTAAAGAAAAAGTATTTCAAGATATAAAACTTTAAAATGCATTTTTTATCCAAAATTACTAGGTTTATTATTTAATAACCCAGTAGGGTTAATATGCCGGAAAACAAAAGAATCAAACAATAATATATCACTAAACGCGCAAATCAAACAGTCGCATGTTTAGATTAACGATTGTTGTCTTTAATGTTTTGGGTACAAGAAATCCGATTTATGTCGAAGAACGGATTTTAATTATTCCGCTCGGCTAAACCAATGAAAGAGATTGCAACCGGCCTGAGTGTAATAAATTGGCAAGGTGTTTTTTCTTTCTTTTTTCTCCCTTTTGGTTTCACCACTAATTTAACTCTAAGGAATAATTGTTCTCGCTTCCAATTATTTTAGCGACGTGTTGTCGTATACTTTCTTATATTTATCTATTTTTTCTACAATATTTTTGTTTTTATAATATTTTACGATTTGTAAGTAATGATAATTTATATACTAAAATATGTGCTTAGCTGTAACACTTAGCTAAAGTTAAACGATTTTCAACGATCAGAATTGTATCATATTCTATTTTTTTATCAACCAAGATTTGATTGGGAGAGGTGAGAATTGTTTATTTATGTAAAAGATTTGACTATATCACATAGTTTCACTTTGTATTATTTGATTTTGTGGCTTTATCATATTTATTGATAATAAATATAAAACAACAGATTACGACTACGTGGGGATTATAGAAACAGCAAAACCTAGTTGTATGCAGTCTAAAAATATATAAACATGCGAACAACCAATCAGTACGTAGCATATTAACATTTGTAAAATATAAGATTTTTGCTGTTTTTTTTATCCACTATATATGTTAATTTATTGTAAAACAAACAAAACTACTAACATAACGTTGGATCCTGACTTGGATAGGATATGAACGACGGTGACAATAAAGAAGTTATGGAGTGGTGGATAAGAGGAATGGACAGAAAACAACAGTGAATAGAAAGTGAAATTGTGTTTCGCCAAAATAAAAATCTCATATATGAACGTTATAATTAGGCTTACAAGATATTTTTTAAGGAATTCGCTCCATACAATGCATCAATTCACTTAATTTAAAGATTTAACTACAACTGCAAAACATAAAACAACAACTTTTACTTAATAGACAAAATCTAACAATAAGTGTGAGACTGTAAGGTTTAGACCTAGGAAACAGCAATTATTTTCCCTTTGTCAAAATATAAAAATGAACATCAATCACAGAATGTAACCACTACAGGCCTAAAAATTTGTGTGAAAATTCAATATTTTAAACTGGGGTTATTTGTTCGATGAGTAATTTCTTATTTATTTTTATGTGGAGTGCTGTTTTTTATAATATTAACAAAATTAGTTTTAGAATATATGATATATAATGATATATAATTATATAAGAATCAACAATTAATATGCATACTATTTTTATTGTTATTTAAAGTTGCTTTTAAACGAAAAGGAGGACAATTATGTTTTTATAAATCTTTAGGTAATTTTAGCTAACAGTAGGAAAACCGATGTAGCTATTGTATGATAATAATAATAATAATAATAATAATAATAATAACAACAAAAATAATAATAATAATAACAACAATAATAATAATAATAATAATAATAATAACAATAATAATAATAACAATAATAACAACAACAATAATAATAATAATAATGACAATAAAAATAATAATATTATTAATAATAATATTAATAATAACAATAAAAATAATAATACATTTTTATAGATAACACCACTAATGGTGGGAGCGCTAGAGACAATATCGAAAAACTCTGAAAAACAATCAGAGAGATGGCTGAGATACAACAAATAACAATAATAAAAATTGTACAAAAATTAAGGAAAATCATTAAATGCGAAGGCTAACAACACACATTTTTTTTTACACACTGATCACCACTTATCAAGGCCCAGAAGCAACTCAGGGATAAGGGTTATTGCAAGTACATTACCTTAGTGTGGAGCTTTGATGAAGTGTTTACTTAAGGGAGCGGTTCATTAGGAATTTGTTAACATTGGACTTGAAGACATCCAAGTTGTAGTCCGAAGGGAAGCAGGCAGACGGAACAGAGTTCCACAGGTGTGCAGTTCTAAGAAAGAAGCTTTGTTCATGGAATCCGCGTTTTGATTTAGGTACAGATATAGAGTGGGGGAAATTTTTCACAGTGGATTCAGCTAGACGGGTGCTTTTAGTGAAAGATTGGCGAGGGGGGGGGACCAGAGATTGGAGTTCAGAGGAGCATCTGCCATGGAAATAACGATAAAACAAGGATAGGCTCGCAACGTCTCTTCTGTGGGAGAGAGGTTGTAGGGAAGAGAAAAGGGCATCCCCCACTAAGCCACGAAGTCTATTTTGTCAAGGCAGGATAGGCTGTTTTTAGCAGCTCCTGCCCAGATATGGCAACAGTATTCCATCCTTGGACGTACTTGGCTTTTATATAGATAGAGAATTGCCTCAGTAGTGAGATATCTTCTGGAGTGGTAGAACGATCCCACCATCTTTCCAGCGACCTTGGCAACAGACTTGATGTATGTGTTCCATTTAAGATCAGAAGTAAAGGTCAAACCCAGAAGCTTGTCAAAACACGGGGCCTCACCCAGACGAGAGCCATGAAATACAGACAGAGATACAGAAACGACTACAGATGTAAAACACAGAGATACATCACATCGAATCATGCGCTTTCATGGGTATTTCACTATAAGCTGGCACGACACCAAATAAGTGATGAGGCTGAAAGGGGATGGAAATATCGAGGAGAGAAAGCACTAGACAGACCTCCGCTGGATAAGTGCAAAAAGAGCTGGGACCTTGGGGATGCTTATTGCTAATCAAATGCCAGTGAAGACCAATAGTCGCTTCTAACGAGATAACGATGTGTGGCGGGTGTTGTGATAACGCTAATTCTTTTTCAAAGGTTATCGGATGAGGTAAAAATTACTGGAAAACAGGGGAGACGTGTTGTCACTCAGACTCCAGATAACACCACAAGTTCTCAAGAGAAATCTTTGATAATGGCTTGTGTGCCTACTCCTAGTAAGCAAATACTACTACTACTACTAATAATAATAATAATAATAATAAATATAATAATAATAATAATAATAATAATAATCATAATAATGATTAGAAACAGCTGAAATATTAAGGAAACCCCTGAATGCGGAGACTGATACACATGAGCCACATACGGGGGTCAGACAAACTGCTGCAGAGGCAAAACATGAAGAAGCGTTACATATAACCAAGAACACTGAAGCTGCATATCTATAAGTTCTCTATCCTCTCCGCATCCGCCACCACAGCCCCCTCAAAAGTGTGAGGCTAAATAGCCAAGAAGAATAAAAAAGGATGGAAAGACCGAGGAGAGAACGCTGACCAGACCTCCGCTGAACAAGTGCGAAGGCTTATTGTCACTCAAATTCCAGTGGAAGCCAATGAAAAATCAATGGTAAGCGGGTGTTGCGATAATGCAAATTCATTTTCAAATGTTATCGAAGAGATGGAGAGTAGTGGAAATCTAGGGAGACTTGTTGTCACTCACCTTCTAGGAAACACCACATGTTTTTCAGGGAAAGATCTTTGATAACCTGTGTGAAAGCTCCTTGTGAGTCAATAATAATAATAATAAATAATAATAATAATAATAATAATAATAATAATAATAATAATAATAATTCTCATTTCGTTTGTAAACGTCTCTCTGGAAAGTGATGGGATTCATTTCCAGAGGATTTCCCTTAATCCCGGCTTCAAACCAGGAGCTTCAAAGATCAAGGGTTTTCCTAAGGATGTTGGTGGTACCTATAATTGCAGAGGTTTGAAGGCCGCCTAAAACATCGGGGATTTTGTAGTTTTTTTCAATTGTCCTTCCAGACGACTTGATACTACTCCTAGTGTATCAACTACTACCCGTATTATTTGTATTTAATCCCGTGTATACGCCTTATCTCCAAGGCCAATGGAACATAATTGCTCAACTTCTCATTCTCCTTTTCTCTCATATTCCTGTCCCATGGAACTGAGAAGTCTACAATCTGCCAGTTTTTTTAGACCTTGTCAATGACGACGAAATCTGGACGATTATGCTCCAATTGCTTGGTCGTTATGACACTTTTGTCCCACCATACCTCTACCTTGCCATCCTCTCTTGTTCTCACTTCATCAGGCACCTCCTCAAACCATTTTCTAGCACACTTCACCCCAACCCTCTTACACACCTCCCAATATATCCGGAGTCCCATGCGATCGTGTCTTTTGCAGTACTCTCTCTGTGCCAGTCTACTACACCCTGCTGCAAGGTGCGCAATTGACTCTGAGGTCTTACCACAAATCCGGAATTCTGCAGCAACTTCCTCTCCTAGAACCACTTTTTTAACAATCGTGTTCCTAATGTCTACACTTGTGCTGCACAAACAAAAGCTTCAGTTCTCTTAGCCAGATACCCAGCTCTAAGCCATTGCCATGATCTTTCATCAGCCACTTCTGATATATCCTTGAAGAACCTCCCATGCATTTTCTTCCTAGCCAGTTCCTCTGCCCTTTCTCTATCCATACGTTTCACATAATCGGCCTTGGTCTTACATACCTCCACATCATTGACCACAACCTTAAGCATCCACTTCTCACTTCTAACCACAAGCTTCTTCAACGACATCTCCTCGGTTCTAACAAAATATTTTACACTTTTCAATCCTCTCCCACCATCTTTCAGCTTTTGATACAGCCTTGCTACACTACTTCGAATATGAAATATAGCAAACATTGTTAAAATCTTTCTTGTTTTCATATCCATGGCATGCAAATCCTTGTCAGACCATTCTAAAATCCCGCACTGTATCTCAAAACACTGACTGCCCATGCATTTACTGCTTTCATTAGGTTTCCTCCATACAGTTTCGACTTTGCAATTAGTTTCACTTTTCTAAGATACTCATTCCTGACTTTTTTCTTCATTTCTCTGTTCATGATGCCTACACCCTCGCACACTCCCAATTATTTATACCCTGTATCTTTTATTTCTTTCATGATTTCTGCATTTGGCAGCATTATTCCATTCGATTGAACCTTCACTCCTCTTTTCATCACCAGCACCGCACATTTACAAATCCCAAACTCCATCTCAATGTCTTCTGAGTATGTCCCCACAAGTTTTACCAGTCTCTCCATTTCCTTTTCATTTCTACCGAATATTTTCAAATCATCCATAAACAGTAGATGGTTGAGGCGTCTGTCACCAGATCCAAAGTTATACCCCAGATTTTCTTTCAAGAGGATGCTCAGTGGCATCATTATCATTACAAAAAGAAGCGGCGATAGCGAATCTCATTGAAATTCCCACGTTTAATGCCAATCTGCTCCATCTCTTTTCTGCTGCCGGCACTGTTTTCCATTGAGCCATACTTGTCTCCAAAGGCCCTACCACATTCTCAGCAACTTTCATCAGCAATAGTGTTTCACGTATCCATAAATGAGGAACCATGTCATAAGCCTTTCTGTAATCGATCCATGATACGCTCAGATTCCTCTTCTTCTTCTTCTTCTTCGCATCCTGCATTATTGCTTTATCAATTAGCAGTTGCTCTTTACTACCTCTCGAGCCTTTCCGGCACCCCTTTTGTTCGTCGGGAAAAACACCATTACTCTCTAGATGTTCATAAATTTTCTCCGCAGATATTCCAGAAAAATACATGTAATTGGTCTATAATTATTGGCATCTGTTCCTTTTGCAGGATCTTTCCTAATCAGTGTTGTTCTTCTCTTCAGAAGCCAATAAGGGAGATCTCCCGACTCTACAACCCTTTGCAGAGCAGCAGCTATAGGTGGATAAAGGCATGGAAACTGTTTAAACCAGAAGCCCATCACTCCATCTGGACCAGGTGCCTTCCAGTTTGTCATCCTTCGTATGCCAGCCTTAACCTCATCGATAGTTATCTATATGTTCTTCATCTGCTGCATTTCTGATAGCTTTTCTCTGACCTCTACCAACCAGCTAGCCTTCTCATTATATCGGCCTTCGACAGACCAAATCCCATTCCAGAACTTCCTTGCATCTTTTGCATTTGGATTATTGTTATTTCCCGCCTGTTTACTACCATTTAATTCTTTATACAACTGAGACTGATTGTTCCAGAAAAGGTTGTTCTGCTGAAATGCAACACTTTCCCCAACAAAGTTCCTAATTTTCTATACCACCAGTGTAGACCTTCTCTTTCAACATTGTTAGAACGTTCATCGTTCCTTTTTCCAGCAATCTATACCTCCTTTCAAGCTCGTCCTTGGCTTTTTGTCCTAGTTTAACTCCTTTTCTTATTTCTTCGATTCTACCAATGTCGTTCCGACACGGTTTAATACTTTCTTCAAGCAGCCTCTGCCAGTGTGGCCTTCTATCCTTCATTTTTCCCTTTTTCTTCTGTAATAAGCCAAGACGATTCGCAATAACGTAAGACGCTGCATACAGAATCTTGTTAAGTTCCGTAATCGAGATGTTCTTTCTTATGCTGTTGTGAATTACCCCTTGAATTATTTTTACCTCGTTTTTTCACCTTCTGCCTATCACTACTCTTCATACTTGGAATCTCTATGATATCGTCTCTAAGAAGAATCTCTCTTAACTTCTGAAGTACTTCTTTTTCTACAGAAGTCAAAGTTCGAGCTTCATCACCACTTCTCCATACATCTGCTCCTTTCACTGGCTACATTGTCTCAGAGTCAATGATCTCATCTGCCTTAGATCCTTCAAACTTTTTCTCATTACTTCCCCTAACAATAGGATTCCATCATCGCTTACATTTCCCTTCTACATTTCCACTCCCTCAGTTCTTTCATCAGAGCTAGTTTCATCAATTTTACTTTCGTTATTCATTTCATTCCTAACCATCAATTCAATCTCTTCTCTTGCAATCACTGAAAGTAGGTTGTTATTTTTTTAATTTGTTTTAACTGGGATACCAAACTCGCGACACTTCTAGCTCCTCCTCCTCCTCCTCCTCTCGATTCCCATTCTTCCTTCACTTTTCGGATATATCCACCAGATTTGGTACTTCCACTTCTTACAAAGCATTCCCACAGTACTCTTCTTTCCTCATCCGTCCACGTTTTTATTTTTTTTACATTTCCTGTTCCAACTCCCTTCGTGTCTTGGGACCCTCTCTGGCAATTCCCACTCCCCCTATATCCAACCACATCCTTAGAATTTCGAACAGTTGTATGATGACGACAGGACCCACCCTGTTGACCAGTGGGACACCTACCTTACGTGAGACCATCACAAGATGTTCTAGCCTTATTCACTTCGTTATTTTCAATATTTTTATTTGATATTCTCCCATAAATGGGCTTAATGAATTTAAGGTTACACCACCACCGATAGTTTTATCGAGACATTATCTCTAGGAGGGTTCCCCACCAAGGTCAAAGATCCCCTCCCGACCGTTTTCCTCCATCACCATCACTATTCCCATTCCCACCACCAACAACAACAATAGAAATAAAATCTAAAATGATAATGGCAACACTAATATCGGTAGCAATAATATTAACAGCAAAAACAACAACAGCAATGAAAGCAAAAGACAACACCTACCATTACAGCTACAGTAATAATAAAAATATACCACAACTTCTACCACCACCACCACTACTACTACTAGAAATAATATTAGTGATAATAGTCATAACCAATAAAGTAAATTTTATTTTTAAATAATAATAATAATAATAATAATAATAATAATAATAATAATAATAATAATAATTTCAGTTAGAAAAGCTGACTTTGTTCGATGTTGCTTTTGGGCAGAAAAATGTACACAAAAACAGAAACATAAAACATCCAAACATGTGAAAGACAATTCCTCGTTTACCCGTTGAGGTTTTTATATTTGTAGGATTTTATTCTTTCTAATTGGAATAAAAAATTCTTTTAAAAAGACTGAGCTTATTGAAACGTTGTCAATCGTTTACTTATATTTTAAAAACAGTTCTTCAGGAGCACAAATTAATAAATTTGTAGTATATTTTATTGTTTGTGTGTGAAGAGAGAGAGAGACAGAGAGAGAGAGAGAGAGAGAGAGAGGAATTATAGAAATTATTGATTATTATTTCAATTTTTTACAGGTTCATTCGTTTATATGCTTTCTACATCAAACATAATCACGTTGACACATCGGTTCCCACTGGATCACCGAAGTTAAGCAACGTTGAATCTGGTCAGTACTAAATGGGTGACCATTTGGGACTTCCAGGTGCTGTAGGTGCTCTCCGCTTATCTCGGAATTGTTTCCAGTCGTTCTGAACTTCTTGCTACTCGACTCAAACAATGCTAATCCAGGAGAGGTCTAGTTGGTGATTACGCAAGACTGACCTTGCAATTACACGCGAAGCTGCCTCTTTATCTTTCGAGACTGAACGGAGGCATCGAACATTAACAGACAAGATTGACATATCTAAGAAATCATTATAAGATCAAAATAGTAACAAAAGAAATTTGCACAAATGAATAATTCTGATCTTTACGAAATTTATAATGAAATGCTATTATGGAACAAAAATCTCCCGGTTATCCAACATTCCTGATATTGCTTAAACAGCAACCGTGAAGATCGAACTACTTCATCTGCTTCTGCTTACAAACCACCCCTCACAAATTTCCCTTTGCTGACAAAAATCACACTCAATGATCTGATAATACGATATTAATAAAGAATACAGTTCAGAAATATACGATAGGAGCATTACAGTTAAAACTATTAAAGTATAATTGAAAATTCATTTTCTTAGATCTAAATAAGATAATACTTGTTTGTGAAACAACAAAATAGAAATATATTAATATCCGAAATAATAGGCGTAAGTATGAGGTTTGACATTGGTGGTAATAGTCAATGAGTAAGTAATTTCCGGCAATATCTTGGAATGTCAGAAATCTAAATATTATGTTATCTCTGTTGATTAAATAAATGATTCCATTCGAAATTGCTTAGAAATTCTTGAGTTCCACGGAAAGATTCTACATTTCAACAAGATATACGTAAAAAAGATCAGCGGTTACATCGGCCGAAATGTTGGGAAAACAAAACTCAAGATGAGAGCCGTAGTCTAAATCTCCTAGTGTAAAGGTACTTTTGAAGGACGCTATGCACTCAATTCTGAAGACAATTTCATATTTAAAATGTATTTTAATTCAGTCTTTTATTAATCTAAAGATAGAAAACTTAAATTTTGTGCAACGAAAAAGCAAAATGAAATTTCATTACTCAAGTTTTAATTAAACTGTGATAAATAAATGTTTACCGATGAAAAATAGTACAAAATCGATCACGGCGTCTTGGTTGATTAAAAAATTGATAAACTCTAAAAATCATACTTAGAAAAACATTTTCCTTATATAAAATGTATTCTTCATCTATATATTAATACGTGAGCGTGCGTATTATTTTCTGTGTCACGCGTACGTCTTTTTCTTCCGAGTGACTGTCGCTTAATTTTACTAACGTTCATTTTCTTGTAATAAATAAATTTATCAAGAAATCTCATAAATTTTGGTTTCGGTTTCAATTATAGCTGATGGTACTCAAGTAATCTAGTTTTTTAATAAATAATTTTACCAAGAATTTTTCATAACTTGTTATTTCGGTTTCGATTATAGCTGAACGAACTCTAGTTTATATATATATATATATATATATATATATATATATATATATATATATTATATCTATAAAAGTGAACGTGTCTGTCTGTCTGTCTGTGTGTATGTCTGTCTGTGTACATTTCCCTACCCAGTAACTCTGTCAATTTTTAGTCTATCGACTCGAAATTTGAAATACCGGGTACTGAGATTTGGGAAAATCGATGTGACGGGTGTCAGCCAGAAATTTGGCTGTTAAGGGGTCAAATTTTAACGATTTGACCTTAAGAACTCTACCAAACTCCTCCGACAATTTTGGGTCTAGACACTTGAACCTTAAGATATAGGTTCCTTGAACCTGGATCTAACTTAATAAAGTGATTTGAGCCCGAAACAATAAATTTTAAGGGGTCATAATAGGGGTCAAAGTTTTAAAAAATTAACCATTTTTTTTGTTTTTTTGCTTTTTTTGCACAGCATAACCTCCAAACACCCGAGCAACGCCGGGCACCCCTGCTAGTATATATATATATATATATATATATTTCTTCTTCTTAAGTTTTGGTTTCGGTTTCGATTCGAGCTGATGCACCAAGTAATATAAATATATACTATTTAATTTTTTTGATCAGAACTTCAATAATATCTAAGACTCCATAGAAAATTTACTCTATAATAATATATACGAAATCTGCATGAATTGAAATATCATATTTAAGCGTATTTTACAACCGAGCTACACCGTGCGTCCCTTCTAGCTAAGAAAAATACTTTTGCAGTTTTAATATAAGAGCAACAATAATGTCAGGGCGTATCCATTTACGCTGAACACCCACAGAATTGTAACATCAATATATTATTATGAAAGTATCCGCTGTAGAATTTCCACAGGCCCCGCTAGTACATCATTACTTTCATATTACATAGAGTGCCGAGTATCATTTGAAAAATAACATTAATATCGGACTCTTTTTATGGTCGTGTCTGTAAACAATCATTTGTAATAAAAGAGACTGCAGTGTTGTGATGACGATGATGATAATGGTGATGATTATGGTGATGATTAAGGTGGCAACCTTTAGTGTCGGGAAACGATTGCGTTATTCATCTAGTCTGGTACACTGCAATGTCTGCTGTGGCTATACAGTCTAAGCTAGTTACCTTCCTAGATGCGAACGTAATATGGAGATCTAAATTTGCCTAGTTACCTCTCAGCGTTCCAAACAAAGTCCGAATGAAAGACGGTTGAACTGCGACTATTTCTCTCTTACAATTATTTCCAGCTTATACAAACTTTGGACTTTTGTCTAATAAGTCTGTGGAATACATGTTGCCTTTAAGCGATAACAGCTGCAAAATCAGAGGTGGACCATCGTGGAGAGTATGATTTGATAAAGTATTTCCGTGTGGGAACATTTGCTTCAACTTCCACTTCGAACCATTTAGTCGTCTCATTTGCAAGCTGTTCCACAGGAAAAGAAAATATGCTTCCCGATGTACCGTCTCTGCATCTTACCGATACTTGCTTGATTTTTTTTTATTTTATTTGCATATTAAATGTGTAAATGGCGAAGATAAGGTGGACTAAACGGGAAGTGGGAGAAAAGGGGCATTGCTAATTTTAATAGCAGAAGAAATGAATATATTTGCACTAATAATACATAAATAACGAAGAAAAGAGAATAGAAACTACAGTGGACGGTCAGCATTATTAATCGAATTATAGTATTTACGTTTTTGTGATCGAGCGAGATTTTTCGAGGAATTACTTTCTAGTTTAATCACGTAAATTCTTTGGATGTCGAAGTTGTCTGTGTTTGTATCACGTCTGAAAGCAGAGAAAGAAAAAAAATTGGTCGGAACTTTTCTTAACTCTCGGTGTTGTACTTAGGCGGCATAGGAGTCTCTTTCTCTTGCACAAATCGCTGGCTTCCTCGACGTTGTATTTTCCTCTGTCTTCTTCCTAACTGCCAACAATCTTACGTGAATGAGTAACTCTCTATTTTTATTTATCTTTTTATTTTCCTATAATGTTTTGTATTGGAAGGGTTGCAGGTTCGAGTGGAAGTTCTTCTCTTCAGAAGGCAAATGCCCACCGTGGATGCTAATTGCTTTGTCTCTCCACACTTTTATCACGAGAAGTTGTGTAAATATGAAAATTGTGATAAAAGGCACACTAGTAGCACCTGCGTAAAGAAAGGAGAGTAAAACGATGACATAAGTAAATGATGGAATAGAAAAAATGGAAATGCGTTAACAAAAATAGCAAAGAAATACGTGCTGGATAGTGGGCCATATATATCGAGACAGAGTGATTATTGCTGTGTTGACATGTGTAAACCGTATCTCATTGTGTGTGTGTGTGTGTTTACATATATTGAGGACTGTACATATTGCCGAGTGGGTAGATTCTTCTGTCTGATAGATGACGGGATACGTTTTATAACAAGAGCATTTATAACAACCGCTGAGAGATATGATGTGTACAATTTTTTTTTACTCGTCAGAGTGGGGACACATTATTGATGACGACGGAAGGAAAATATAATACTTTGAGGGTGTTATACAAAGTTCGTTTACAACATGATAGATAAAAAAAACATTTACCTTTTCAGTTATTTAAATGACGACAGACAAAGAGAACAGTTTACAAGTATAGATGATTCTTTATTCATCCAGCTCAATGATGACTGACGAATTCAAGCTTATATGGCTACATGGTCTTTATTCCCCCACTTTGGCTCCCAGGAGCCTCAGCTCTCGTTGAGTTCTCTCTCTCTCTCTCTCTCTCTCTCTCTCTCTCTCTCTCTCTCTCTCTCTCTCTCTCTCTCGGACTCCAATTCTTTTACTAACTAACTCAATATATTGAGAATCTCCTTTCTTGAGGACTTCAGAGGGGTGGTCAACAAATGTGACTCCCTAGCGTTTCACACTACACGCGCGCTTTGCACATGTATCTACATTCCTCTGGTAAACACAAAAAAAATTCGTAAATTGAATTGTATCGTTTGTAACCTATTTTGTTAATTATTATTTCTAAACTCGTATGGTCCATACTTTTAACTGACATATTTAATATCCAGTTATTTCTAAAAAAAAAAAAATGAAACAATCGACTGCAAGTCTATGATTAAATAACTATTATCTTTTAACACTTGCCTACTAGGTTCGATCCTAATCTTTTCCAAATATAATTTTCAAACTTATCTAGTTTTTCTTTCTTACTTACGGGGGTCTGTCTCTTTTCATAACACTCGTGCTCTTCTAATTTTAAAAAAAATGGACGCATATTAAAATTCCAGTACATTTTTTTCTTTAAATCTTTACAACCCCTTATGCTAAGAATGATCATAAAAAAAGCTTTTTAATCAGCCCTTTCTCGGCTGACTCCCTAATTATTTTTAGAACCGAATCTCCACCCGATCTCCGTGGCATATTTCTTTTTGGGTGTAGGGTAGTACCTCCTATGATCCATATCAGCTGCTCAATCCAGCAACACGAATGCCGTAACCGAGGTCCCATTTTATCTCTTGACCAATTTGAGGACACTTCGTCCAAATGTTTCCTGGCCTTTTCTTTCGCATGGTTGTTCTACTAATTAAAGATTTGTCTCATTTTCTAACTATTTTATTTTTTTGGTGACATACATCAAAGCTCACTTACTTAAATCTTTATGCTTGGCTTCTAATTATCAAGATTTACTTTTTCATCACACTGATTCGCTCGGATTTTCTCGTTTGGATTCTTAGAACTAAACAAAGACAGAAAACATCACCCTTTACTAAATAACCCCCTTTTCCTTTGCCCCAAATCCTACTTTGCGCACTGAGTTCTTACTATAGCGAGGAAATTTGTGATTTTTCTTTTCTTTTCCATCAGAGCGTCCAACATCCGAAAACAGTGATAGCCACATACATTCATCTCTAAAAAAATGTCATAAATCTTTTTTCTACGTGTTTACGTAATATTTTACTTTTTCTCTCTTATTACTCTGAGTGATTTTCCCTTGTACTGACTTCCTTTCGCCATATATGTACCCTAAAATCTCTTTTGTCTTCCAACGTCTGTATTTTAAATTTATTGCGTCTATACTTACCATTTGCTCGAAGCCGTTATTTGCAGCGCGCCTTAAAAGCCACAACATCGCAGATGTCCATTTGTATTTTTCTACAGATGCACCCAGTGCTGTTCTCATACAAGTAACTTTCTTGCAAAAAATGATATGGACAAAAAAAAGAACAGAAAAAAAAAAGCAAAAACAAAAATCCTATCTTTCGGCTTACCACACCCGAAAACCTCTAAAAATACCCGTTTACGTAATTTTCTCTTGTCCCCTCTCTAAAATTCTAACTTATTTCCAGGCCAATCATTCGTCTTATTAATCTTTTCATTTTTTCTTATAACCTGTGTTTTTGTTTTAATTTATCTCTACTTAATTATGCTTGAAAATACATTTCATATACACCTTCTCCGAAACAATAAAGAGGGAAAATGTACAAGACAGCAATGGTTGTTTGTAAAATGTCAAGCGTATGTATGGAGTGTTGTTGTCATATTTGGGCTGGTTCATCTACCACTAGTCTCTCGCTCCTAGACAAGGTTCAAAAAGAGAGTCGCCAATCTAATAGGTCCTGAACTGTCATCTAAACTTCGGCCCCTGTCCCATCGACGAAATGTTGCATCCCTCTGCCTTTTCTACAAGTACTTTAACGATAAATGCTCTGCCGAACTGCAGGCACTTGTGCCCCCCTACGTAAATACCCCTGACAAACCCGACAAGCAGCTAAATCCCACCCCTTCACATTAGAGATCCCTAGATGTAAGCGAGCCTTCTACTCCAGTAGTTTCTTCCCCAGGACAGCTAGACTTTGGAATTCACTGCCGGGTCCCTGCTTCCCCAACTGTATTTACATGCAGAAGTTCAAGTGCAACGTGAATTGACATCTTGCTGCCGCACTCCCTAAACAGTACCCCTGATGCCCATGTCCCTGATAGTAGCCCCCCTACAACAAAGTGGCATTATGCCTTGTTAGGGGTGAAAATGAAATTTAAAAAAAAAAAGAGTCATTCCGCACTATTTTATGCATACAATGTGATTTCTTTTTACTCATGTTCACCTCCAACAAGGCATATCATCACTTGTACGTAAGGGGCTACTATTTCGGACGATGCATAGGAAAGATTAACAAGTTGTCGGCTGATGTTACATTTGCACTTCTGCATATCAGTACAATCAAGGAAGCAAGTAGCAGGAAAGGAATTCCAAAGTCTAACTTTTCGAAGAAAGAAACTATTAGAATAGACAGTTTTCTGGCATTTAGGTATTTCAACAATAAAAGTGTGAGCTTTTGTTGTTAAGCGGTTTTTTCGGAAATATGTGCGTCGAGGGGACACAAGTGCAACGAGTTCATCAGAGCATATTCCGTTAAAATATTTGTAAAAGAGGCACAGAGATGCAACATTGCATCGATGGAACATGGTTCGAGCCTAGTCTACAAAGTGGGGCCTATTAGATTGAAAACTCTTTTTGGACCCTATCCAAGAGGTAATGAGAAAATTCAGTTTGGGTTTCATACTACACCGAAATGTCTCATTTACAAACTATACATACAAAGACTTACCTGGAAATTTTATTCATCTCAATCCCACATCGAGATGATGTGACACAAAGCTTGAGAAGTGGGATTTAGAAAAGTCAGCATCCTAAAGGCATAACATATTGCCATAGGAAATATATAAGTAGTCTTATAAACATCCCACTGCAGGGACGCCTCGGCCAGTATAAATAAACTAATTTATTCGCAAGCGGAAAAGAAAAATTCTGGGAAGACGGATTTTCTAGAACAACACAGGATAAGAGACATACTTCAGTCAACAGGGAACAAATACTCTAAACCTAGACCTAGACCCGGTTAAAAAGAACACACTGTATAAATAGATAAAGAGGTAACGACTTCTGTTGTGGTGTTTTGTGTACTTGTGGTTCGTCATCTTTGCCTTAAGTGATACGACCGTTGTTTTTTTTTTTTTTTGTACACAGTGATCACCACTTATCAAGGCCCGGAAGCCACTCAGGGATAAAGGTTATTGCAAGTACATTACGTTAGTGTGGAGATTTGATGAAGTGTTTACTTAAGGGGGCGGTTCATTAGGAATTTGTTAACATTAGACTTGAAGACATCCAAGTTGTAGTCCAGAGGGAAGCAGGCAGACGGAACAGAGTTCCACAGGCGTGCAGTCCTAAAAAAGAAGCTTTGTTCATTGAATCCGCGTTTTGATTTAGGCACAGATATAGAGTGGGGGAAATTTTTCACAGTGGATTCAGCTAGACGGGTGTTTTTAGTGAAAGATTGGCGAGGGGGGACCAGGGATTGGAGTTACGACGAGCACCTGTCATGAAATTACGATAAAACAAGGATAGGCTCACAACGTCTTTTCTGTGGGAGAGGGGTTGCAGGGTAGAGAAAAGGGCATCCCCACTAAACCACGAAGTCTATTTTGTACTATGTCAAGGCATGATAGGCTGTTTTTGGCAGCTCCTGTCCAGATATGGCAACAGTATTCTATCCTTGGACGTACTTGGCTTTTATATAGATAGAGAATTGCATCAGTAGTGAGATATCTTCTGGAGCGGTAGAAGGATCCCACCATCTTTCCAGCGACCTTGGCAACAGACTTGATGTACGTGTTCCATTTCAGATCAGGAGTAAAGGTCAAACCCAGAAGCTTGTCAAAACACGGGGCCTCACCCAGACGAGCGCCATCCATCACAATTGATGCCAGCTGAGGATCAGAGCGTTGATGATGTAAGGATAGGAGTTTGGTTTTGGATGCATTAAAGGTAACTAGCCACATCTTCCCCCACTGAACCACGCGCTCGAGATCAGAGGAGAGAGAATCAGAGAGAACTTTGTCATTTACAGCCTTTGATGTGTTGCCGTAGATGGTCGTGTCATCAGCATAGATGTCAACGAATGATTTAAGTATGTGTTTAGGGAGGTCATTGATGTAGATCAGGAAGAGAGTTGGGCCCAGGATTGTTTTCTGTACATTCTGTTTTGTTCTCAATGCAAGTACTTTCTTTCTAACCCATATCTGTGCCTGTATATTCCTTAGCGATCTTTCCTCCTGAAACCATTTATCTTGTAATGTGTTTACTTCTTGTACATTTTTATATTTATTAGATTTAGTAATTGTTAGATTTACAGAAGTTTCAAGCTTTTAATGTATCAGCATATGTTTAGAAGTTCGACGCTAGAACTGATAACCTATACATGAGTATAACTGCCTCAAATTTTTTAACGGCTCACCAAGTAATTCTGTATGTTTTAAACAATAAAAATAAGGAACTTGTTTGAAAATAAACGAATAAAATTCCGTAAGATGTAATGTCATTATCAATCAGTATTACATACGAGATGCCTTAAATACATATATGAAACCATAGTCCGCTTGGAATTAATCTCTTCCGGCTGCAATGCATCGTTCCAACAACCTCTGGAAGACCCCATAGAAATCCACTTGTGTGAGCGTTTACACTTCCCTCGACACAGCCTCTTACATCTTTATTTTCTCATGACGAGAGTCTCTTAGATTTTCCTTGGGCTTAGAGAATAATTAATAGTCACTTGGAGTAAAGTCTGGATTAGGAGAAAGAATTCTATTGATGCCTATCTTGGTCAAATAGTCTGTGACAAGGATGGAGTGTTTGTCTGGCTTCTTCAGTTCCTCGCAAATTACTGTACAGTTCCGACATTGACATCAAACTCTGCACTTATTGTCTCTATTGACAGACGCCGGAAATTCATTATTTGCCCTTACTCCCTCCACTACTCTCATCATCCTTTATACATTCCTTTGAATGTCTTAAGTTACTCAAAAACTGATGCTTCCTTTTAAGTTTCTCTGGCATTTTTTCTGAGTTTAAAACGGAATTTTATTGCATATCGTTCTTTTAAAGTATTTTTATGTCCAAATTTCATTTTTGAAACTCATCCGCCGTGACAATCAAGCTTTAGCAGGGTGCATTACAATTACTGTTGTAGCTGTTCATTTAAACCTGGAATTGTAAAAATTGGTCAGTAATCTCGTAAGATGTATATCAATAACATGCCAGATTTTCAAGAGTCCACGATAATCTTAAATTCATGTATAAAACAATCTCATCGAACCTCATCGAACTAAATAGTTCTTTGTTATTCAAATAATGATAAGAACTAACTAAATACGAAATTATCAAAGCAACGTTGACACGTGAAATATATATATACGTGAAGTTAATTACTAATTTTTTTAAGTGTAGAAACACGATAAATATTATCACCTTACATATGTAATTATGATATGAAAATCACCACTTCTCTTGTCTATCATAACAAAACTGATACACCTTGAATGCGGGCGGGTCTAATCTCATTCCTTGCAATACTAGTTGATAAATGCTCAGCTCAGTAGCACAGTAAATTCCTAACCATAAATGCCTTACTTTCCCAGTTGCCTTACTTTGCCAGTTGCCTATGTGGTACCAATGCACAAAATATTTTATGAAATAACTGACCTGCTCAATTATCATCCTGTCTGTCTACTTATACTTTTCGTTAAAATCTTTGAGATATTAGTAAAATATTAGTCCACCACCTCGCAAAAGGCAATCTTCTCTGTAACTGACAGTTCGAATTTAAATAATGCCGTTCTACTGCACATATTTTAATGGTTATCTGTACGCTGGATCAGACGGGGGAAGTCAGGGCTGTAGCCCTTCATATATATATATATATAACGCATTTAAAATTTGGCTCCTAAGGAAAAGTAAATCATACAGTATAACTTGAGGAATATTAAATATAATTCGACCCGTCTTAGACAAGAAGACGATCCAGGCTGTTCTTGATGGATGTATATCCTAACAGCATAATGGTGATGCGGGAGTAATTCAAGGATCGATTCTTGGGCCACTATTATTCCTGATATTCCTAACGATCACCCTGATAACATTCTGTGTGAGGTGGGTATATTTTCCGAAGATACAACGCTCTATAATAGGCACGATGGAAAAACAATCGCAGAATCCTTAGAAAGTGATCTCCAGACCGTAGTAGGATGAGGCCGAAAATGGAAGTGTAACGTTTAATGCTATTAAGACTAATCTGCTTTCCATTAATAATTACAGAAATCCTTCACAAACACCGATAGTCATGACTCATTACACACTATATCTAAGAGTGCTTCCTTTAAACTCCTCGGTTTAACATTTACAGGTAATATGAACTGGAACAAATATATTGAGGACATTGCGAAGGCCGCTGAAAAGAAGGTGGGTTCCCTACATCGAGCTAGAAGATTACTCACATCCGAGAGTATCCGGCAACTTTACAATGTCACCATTCGCCTTATGCATGGAGTAAGGTTGCCACATCTGTGCTGGTGAATCCAATGTTAGTTTCTCTCTTAGACAGGGTGCGAAGAAGAACACCTAATCAAACAGCTCCCGCACTGCAAAATTAGCTGAAAGCCCAAGCCCTATTTTGGCAGTATTGCATCTCAAGTATTTTAATAAAATTTGTTATAATGAACTTATCGCACTTATTCCTTTTCGACTTACAAACCCACTTAGTGACAAAATCACAGTCCTTCACTGTGAAGGTCCCTTAATTCCGGAAAATATTCTACTCTAATAGTTTCTTCTCTAGGACTTCTGGATTTTTTAATTTCCTCCTTGTTAAATATTTTACTCTAATAGTTTCTTCTCTAGGACTTCTAGATTTTTAATTTCCTCCCTGTTAAATATTTTACTCTAATAGTTTCTTCTCTCGGACTACTAGATTTTTTAATTTCCTCCCTGTTAAATATTCTACTATAATAGATTCTTCTCTAGGACTTCTAGATTTTTAATTTCCTCCCTGTTAAATATTTTACTCTAATAGTTTCTTCTCTCGGACTACTAGATTTTTTAATTTCCTCCCTGTTAAATATTCTACTATAATAGATTCTTCTCTTGGACTACTAGATTTTTTAATTTCCTCCCTGTTAAATATTCTACTCCAATAGTTTCTTCTCTCGGACTACTAGATTTTTTAATTTCCTTCCTGTTACCTGCTTCCTTCACTGCATCAATATGCAGAAGTTTAAATTTTATATAAACCCATATCTCATTCATTTCCCCTAAACATGGTCCCAAATAGTAGCCCCTTACCTCCAAAATGGCAATATGAATTGTTTGGGACGAAAAACAGTGAAACAAAAAAAAACACCTGGTAAATTTATAATTCACAGATCTAATAACTTAAAGGCAGTAACCCCATACAACAAAAAAGCGTGGTTGCTCCTTATTGATATTCCGAAAGATATGCCTTCTCCCCTGGACCAATATTCTGCGTACTCCTTCCGATAATGGACTGCCCAGGTTGTATCAAATTCCCTTTTCCTATAATTATCTCCATATAATCATCATTCACCATAAAAAAAACTATCTTCAATATTTGTGCTGAAAGGTAAAATAAGTGTCTATTCACAGCTGAACATTTTGCTAACCGCAGTTCATTTCCTCTGATGATATAAGCCATTATTGAAAATCCATGGATTAAGGAAATCAACATAACCCCTTCTTATATATTCCTTTTTTCAAACAATAAATTCTTAATTCGAATATATATTTCTATATATTCTTTTTTTTTTCAGAATTTAAATGTAACTACTAAAATTATATATTGCTCTATTCTTAAATATTGAGCTTCACCTTTTTGGCTAAGATCGCCATGAAAGTATTACTTCAAGTAATATCTATCAGGATTTTCATCTAATTTCTAATCAGTGTCCTACCTCAATTATATATATATATACAGAGGGAAGAAAGATAAACAACGGGAGGGACACAATACAAAACGATTGTTTCATAACTCATCAGACACTGTTTTTGATTATATCGTTCGTCGAATGAGCTTAGAAGTACCAAAAGCAGAAGTTATACTTGCGGTAAAATTTGTCACTATGTTTTCAGACGTACACATTGCATATCGTTTTGACATAAAATGATTTTTATCAATTTCAGTTGCAAAAGTTTTAGTTTAAATGTCTCCATATTATTGTAAATATATTTCAATATCATTGACAAAAGTGTTAAATCAAATCTCTCCAAATTATTTTCAACTTTTTTTCAATTTCATGTTCAAAAAAATCGGTTTAAATCGCTCAAAATTTTTCATAATTTTTTTCAATTTCATTTGCAAAATATAAGTTTAAATGTTTTCAAATTCTTTTAAACATTTTTCCATTTCGATTGCAAAAGTATCAGTTTTTATGTCTCTAAATTCCTTTCAATATTTTCTAAATTTATTTGCAAAAGTTTCAGTTTGTCTTCAAATTCTTATTAAAAAATTTTTCAAGTTTAGTTGCAAACGTTCCAATTTTAATGTTTCAAACTTTTTACAACATTTTTTTAATTTCATTTGCAAAAATATCAGTTTAAATGTCTAAAAATTCATTTCAACATTTTTTTTAATTTCATTTGCAAAAATATCAGTTTAAATGTCTAAAAATTTATTTCAACATTTTCTTAATTCCATTTGCAAAAATATCAGTTAAAATGTCTAAAAATTCATTTCAACATTTTTTTAAATTTAATTTGCAAAAGTACCAGTATTAATGTCTCCAAAGCCTTTTCAAATTTTTTATAATTTTATATGAAAAAGTTTTAATGTCTTTAAAATCTTAACATTTATACAATTTATTTGCAGAAACATCAGTTCAAATGTCTCCAATTGTTTTCAACATTTTTAAGTACCATTTGAAAAATTATCAGTTTACATGTCTAAAAATTACAAAAAACATTTCTCAATTTAATTAGCAAATTTTCTAGTTTAAATATCGCTAAATTTTGTTAAACATTTTTCAATCATATTTGCAAATATATTAAATAAACGAAAGTTTTAAATTCTCCAAGTTCTTCTTAACAGGTTTAAATTTTTTATTTGCAAAAGTATCAGTTTAAATATCCGTAAATGCTTTACTCCATTTTTGCAATTTCATTTAAATGTCTATAAATTTATTTGCAAAAGTATTAGTTTAAATTATTACAGATTCTTTTGAACATTTTTTTTCATTCCATTTTTAATAGTATTAGTTTAAGTTTCACCAAATTTCTGTTTGTATTTTCAATTCCAATTGAAAAGATATTAGTTTGAATGTGTCTTACTTCTTGTGAATATGTTTACATTTCTATTTGCCAATGTATCAGTTTATATGTCTCCACATTCTTTTCAACATTTTTCCAATTTCATTTGCAAACACGTCAGTTTAAATATCCCTAAATTCTTTTCAACAATTTCAAATTGCATTTAAAAAGTATTAGTTTAAATGTGTTGAAATTCTTTTCAATATATTTTTATTTCGATTGCAAAAGAATCAGTTCAAATGTGTCCGAAGTTTTTTCGGCATTTTTTTCAATTTCCTTTGCAGAAGAACCAGCATAAATATCTGCAAATTACTTCCAACATTTTTTCAGTTTCATTTGCAAACACTCGGTTTAAATATCTCCAAAATCTTGTCAACATTTTTTTAAATTTCATTTGCAAAAGAATCAGTTTTAATATCTGTTAATTCTTTTCAACAGTTTTTCAGTTTCATTTCCAACAGAATCAGTTTCAATGTCTCCAAATTCTTGTAGACATGTTTCAATTTCATTTGCAAAAGAACCAGTTTAAATATGTAAGTTTTTCTAAACATTTTTTTAAATTTCATTTGCTAAAGAATAAGTTTAAATATCTCCCAATTCGTTTGAACATTTCTTCGATTTCATCTGCAAAAGAATCAGTTTACATACCTCCAAATTCTTTTCAAAATTTTTAAAATTTCATTTGAAAGAAAATCGGTTTGAATATCTGCAAATTCATTTTAATATTTTTGAAAAATTAATTTGCAAAAGTACTAGATTAAATGTGTCCGAATTCTTTTCAACACTTTTTCAATTACCTTTACAGAAGAATCAGTTAAAATATCTGATAATTTATTTCCACATTTTTTTCAATTTCATAAAAATCAGTTTACATATCTCCAAACTCTTTTCCAATTTTTTTTAATTTAATTTGAAAACAAATCAGTTTAAATGTCTCCAAATACTTTGCAACATTTTTCAATTTCATTTGCAACAGAATCAATTTAAATATCTGTTAATTCTTTTAAACATTTGTTCAATTTTATTTGCAAAAAAATCAATTTAAATGTGTCCAAATTCTTTTCAACATTTTTGTCGAGTTCATTTGAAAAAGGATCAGTTCAAATATCTGTTAATTTTTTATAACATTTTTTCAATTTCATTTGCAAAAGAATCAGTTTAAATGTCTCTAAATTCTTTTCAACATTTTTCATTTTCATTTGAAAAAATAAATTTAAATATTTGTAAATTCCTTTTTAATATTTTTAAAGATAATTTGCAAAATTACTAGTTAAATTTGTCCGAATTCTTTTCAACCTTTTTTCCATTTCATTCGCAAATGAATCAGTTAAATTATCTCCAAATTCTTTTCAACTTTTTTAAAAATTACTTTGTAAAAGAAACCGTATAAACGTCTCCAAATTCTTTTCAACATTTTTTTCAATTTCATTTGCAAAGGAATCAGGTTTAATATCTGCTAATTCTTTTGAACATATTTTCACTGTCATTTGTAAAGAAACTGTTTAAATGTCTCCAAATCTTTTTAAGCGTTTTTTCAATTCCATTTGCAAAAAAACGTTCAAATATCTGCTTATCTATTTCAACATATTTTTAATTTCATTTGCAAAAGGACCGTTTTAATATCTGCTAATTCATATCAACATATTTGTAATTTCATTTGCAAGCAAAAATTTTCAATATCTCCAAATTCTTTTAGACATGTTTCAATTTCATTTGCAAAAGAATAAGTTAAAATATCTGTTAATTCTTTTCAACATCTTATCAAGTTAATTTGCAAAAGAATCGGTTTAAATGTGTCCAAATTATTTTCAACACTTTATTAATTTCGTTTGAAAAAGAATCAATTTAAATATCTGTAATTCTTTTCAACATATTGTCAATTTCATTTGCGAAGATTCAATTCAAATATCTGCGAATTCATTTCAACATTTTTGCTAGTTCATTTGCAAAAGGATCAGTTTAAATGTCTCCAAATTATGTTTAAACATTTTTCAATATTATTTGCAAAATAATCAGTTTAAATATCTGTTAATTGTTTACAACATTTTTTCAATTTCATTTGCAAAAAAATAAGTTTAAATGATCTCAAAATTCTTTTCAACATTTTTTCAATTAGATTTGCAAAAGAATATGTTTTAATATCTGCAAATTCATTTCAATATTTCCTAATTTTATTTGCAAAAGAATAAGTTTTAATGTCTCCCAATTCTTTTAAACAATTTTCAATTTTATTTGAAAAAAATATCAGTTTAAATATCTGCAAATTCATTTAAATATCTGCAAACTGTTTTAATACTTTTACATTTCTATTTGCCAAAAATGTGTCCAAATTCTTTTCAACATTTTGTTTCAATTTCATTTGCAAAAGAATCAGTTTAAATGTATCCAAACTCTTTTACAACTTTTGTCAATTTCATTTGAAAAAAAATAAGTTTAAATATGTGTAAATTCATTTTAATATTTTTAAAATTTTAACTTGTAAAAGTACTAGTGTAAATGTGTCTGAATTTATTTCCAACATTTTTTAAATTTCATTTGCAAATGAATACGTTTTAATATCTGCGAATTCATTTTAAGATGTTTTCAATTACATTAGCAAAGGAACCAGTTTCAATATCTCCGAAGTCCTTTAAACATTTGTAAATTAAATTTGCAAAAGATCAGTTTAAATATGTGTTAATTCTTTAAACGTTTTTCAATCGAATTTGCAAAAGAATCAGTTTAAATGTGTCCAAATTCTTTTCAACACTTTTTCAATTTGATTTGAAAAAGAATAAGTTAAAATGTATGTTAATACTTTTCAACATATTGTCAATTTCATTTGCGAAAGATTCAAAGCAAAATAATCAGTTTAAATATCTGTTAATTCTTTTAAACAGTTTTTCAATTTCATTTGGAAAAGAATCAGTATAAATGAATCCAATTTTTTTTCAACATTTTTTTTTATTTTCATTTGCAAAGAATCAGTTTAAATATCTGCGAATTCTTTTCAACATTTTTCAATTCCATTTGCAAGTTTAAATGTTTCCCAATTCTTTTTAAAAGTTTCAATTTCATTTGAAAAAATATCAGTGTAAATATCTGCAAATTCATTTAAATATCTGTAAATTCATTTTAATACTTTTTAAATTTTTATTTGTCAAAAATGTGTCCAAATTCTTTTCAGCATTTCTTTTCAATTTCATTTGCAAAAGAATCAGTTTTAATATCTGCAAATTCATTTCAATATTTCAAAAGTTTAATGTGTATAAATGCTTTTCAACATTTGTTCAATTTTATTTGCAAAACAATCAGTTTAAATATCTGCAAATTCATTTCAATATTTTATTTATTTAATTTGCAACAGAATCAGTTTAAATTTGTTCGAATTCTTTGCAGCATTTTTTCGATTTTATTTGCAAAAGAATCAGTTTAAACATCTGTAAATTCATTTTAATATTTTTTAATTTTAATTTGCAAAAGAATCAGTTTTATTATCTTCAAATAGCAGAATATTTTAAAATTTATTTTGCAAATCAATTGAAAAATATCAGTTATATGTGTCCTTTCAACATTGTTTCAATTTCATTTGCAAAGATTCAGTTTAAATATCTGTAAATTCTTTTCAACATTTTTTCAATTTCATTTGCAAAAGAATCAGTTTTATTATCTGCAAATAGCAGAATATTTTAACATTTATTTTGCAAATCAATTGAAAAAATATCAGTTTACATGTATCCGAACTTTTTTTTCTTCAATTTCATTTACCAAAGTATTAGTTTTTATGTGTTTATATTTTTTTACTTTTCAATTGAAAAATATCAGTTCAAATGTCTAAAATTTCTTTTTAACATTTTTAAATTTCAGTTTTATAAGTATCACTTGAAATTTGTTGAAATATCATTTTATACTAATTTGCAACTGTATCACTTTAAATGTCTTGAAATTATATACAACATTTTCTAAAACCTATGTTTGCAAAAGGCTCAATACAAAGTTCTTCAGATTCCTTTCAACATTTTTCATTTTGCAAAAGTATCAGTTTTAATGTGTCTTAATTCTTGTAACTATTGTTTCAATTTCATTTGCAAATGTATCAGTATAAATGTCTCCAAATGCTTTACAACATTTTTTCAATTTTATTCATAAAAGTATAATGTCTCTTAATTATTTTCATCATTTAAAAAAATTCAATTGAAAAAGTATCTGCTAAAATGTCTCCAAATTCCTTACTAAACTTTTCAATTACATTTGCAAAATTATCAGTTTTAATGTCTCCAAATTGTTTTCCAATTTTATTCATAAAACTATTAGTTTTAAAGTCTCCGATTTGTTTGCAAATTTTTTTCCAATTTGATTCATAAAGTATCAGTGTAAAAGTCTCAATTTAAAAAAAAATAAATAAATATAATTTGAAATATATTTATTTAAATGTTTCCAAATTCTTTACATTTTCTCAATTTCATGTGCAAAGGTATCAGTTTAAATGTTTTCAAATATATTTTTACACATTTGATCGGATTCATTTGCAAAAGTATCAGGTGAAATGTCTCCAACTTTATTTTAACATTTTTCGCAATTTAATTTTCAAAAGTATCAGTTAAAATATCTTAAAAAATTATTTACATTTTTCATTTCATATGAAAAAGTATCAGTTTAAATATCCCCAGATTCTTTCCAGCATGTGTTTAATTTTTTTTACAAAAGAATCAGTTTTTATGCCACCAAATTCCTTTCAACATTTTTTCAATTTTATTTGTTAATTTGTTTAATTGTCCCACAATTCTTGTCAATTTTTTAAAAATTAATTTGCAAAAGTATAATTATCTACATTATCTCACATTCTATTTTTTAAAAGGTATATCTAACCTGTCTCTTCGTCGGTTTAAATCCTTTCATTCACTGCAATTTCAGTGGATGACCTCTAAAGACCTATGTCGTTATGTTTCCGTCCACCAACGCTTTTCCAAAATCAGGAAAGCCCACGGCCGTCTCCTCTCCAACCTACTGCCCGAGTCTGAACAGACTCTTGCCTGCATATAATGCGATTCAATCACCAGGAGAACTCTTTTACTAGTGGTAGCCTTAACTGTTCCCTGGACAATCGAGAGTTCTCAAGTTTTTGCTTGATAAACTGTGATACTAGTCTGCTATCTGCTTCATACTTGCCCAATAACAATCTGTCTCTCACCGACCACCTGCAACCATCTATTCGACTCTCTCAGGTCACTATCGGCAATCTCACCTAACAAATTTTACCTCCCCTTTTTTTTTCAAAATACGACTCAGACTTTTCACATTCTAATTACAAACACTAAATTTCTTTCTTTAAAACACAATAGATACCATTCGATAGTTTAGAAGCATAAAATATTTTTACTTTAAAATACAGTTCGTGTTAACCGTTAGTTTAACAAAACAGTAACAATTTTTCACCCTAAAATATGACTCCTGTCAATCGATTGTAATATATTTTTCAAAACAAAAGAAACCCTTAACTATTCTCCATTTTAAATTACGATTCTAATCAATCGGTAATTATATATATATATATATATATATATATATATATATTTGCTCGAATTTAACGAACTTCTAATAAAAAATAACATGTACATACGTATGTGTTTGTATGTGATAATATAAATATTATTTCATATATATGTATGTATATATATATATATATATATATATATATATATATATATATATATATATATAGTAAACAATAAAAATGGAAAAAGAAGTCACAAAAACTATATATTGGGGAATATAGAACAGTTCATTTATTTAATAAGGGTATACAAACATTTAGTTGGGGATAGAGGGGACTCTTTATACCAAGGTATTCCGAAACCCAATGCTTCTCATCAGAAGAGTAGAGAAGATGGTAGGTAACATTATGGTGATGCGATATCTAGCGTGCGGAATACCATAAACGAAATAAATCATTAACATTATAGATGTTGTTGGGAGGAATTATATCGAAATCTAAGATAAAGGAGGAGCGTATTATATAAAGTGTGATGCAAAAAGGTGTATGGGTTTTCTATCATAGTCTTCAATAGTGTAGGTAGTTTATGTTTTAAGATTCAAGGGGCGGTATATGGGTGGATGGGTGGTAGTTCTATTTTATCAGTATGTAAGATGTATAGTATCTATGCAGGGGTTTTATCGACAGATGCGACCGAAATAGTAACATCACTTTGAGACGGTGTATAATTTCAGGAGAAATATTATGATGATAAATTAAGGCGAAAGAGTGTATTCTAAGTAGTATTGAACAAAAGTAACGGTTATCCCAACATTAATTATAAGAAGATTACTGTAATAGCCTGATGTTATGAGAATTAATAAAAGTTGTGAAGTGGATTACTGAGGTAGTCGTGCACTTGGCTATTAATTTAGTAGGGCAAGGGAAGGTTCGGAAGTGAGTTAAAGGAGTATGTTAATTCAACTCCACGAAATGCTCGGCAAACCTTCTCATAGGAAGATGACGGGGTGAGTTTGACGAGGTCTGAGTGTTCATTCAGTCAATCCAGCTTTGTAACGTCAAAATCGAATTCGCACTGATTGACCAATTTGGTAAATTTACTTTTGAAAATAAATCAGTAATTTTCGATAAGTTTCATTTTCTATCATTTTTCTTACACGGGCAAACTCTAAATTTTTGACCTTGGGTTTATATCCGCCTTGAAAAAAACAACAACAACAAAAACTCTCTCTCGAAATACATGGTCTAATTAGCGAAACATTATTAGTCTCACAATATTATTATCAATCTCAAATTCGATCTGCTGAAATAATTTTTTATGATATGAGTCAACAACCAAACAAATGAAATCAACAAGAAAACCAGGATTTGTCCGGGATTGTTCACATAATAAAAATGCTCTAATTCTGCTCTATTTAAATCGTTACTTACTTGGCTTTTAGTTGAATACAATTGAAATAATTTTATTAATATATATATTATTTTATATATATATATACATATATATATATATGCCTGTGTTATTTCATTTATACTATGTATATTTCACGCATCAACTTTCAGTATTTACTTTGAAAGTCATCAATACTTGAGTAGATCTACGTAGTAAGGTATAGAAATTCGTTTGGCAATCAAACTACACAGGACACGCTAGGTATGGAATTCACGCTATTATTATTTAAATACAAACACTTGGCTTTTAATTTAGCTTGTTAATCTATGGGTTAATAACTTTATTAGACAATGGTAGAGACTTTTATCCAAAATTTTTATTTACTTCGTCTATTTGATTTTTAAGAGGCATATTTTATCTTGAATTAAATGATGACGCTGCTAAAAATATGCATGGTTAGAGTACTTTTTCTATGTTTATATATATGCATATGTAAGTTAGATTACACACTACATATGTTTTGGAAATACATTTTCAGCGTATATTGCTTCTAGCAAACAACACCAAAAGAAAAAAATCGAAACTATATTTATTCTTTTATTTTACATTTTTTTCCTATTATTTTCTCTAATTTCTTTTTCTTTGAATTTCTCGTATTTGTTTAGCAATATCTAACATTTAACCAATATTTGCTCGAACTTAACGAACTTCTAATAAAAAATAATATGTACATCTCGATACACGTACATACGTGTGTGTTTGTATGTGATAATATACAACACAGTTATTTATGTTTCTATTCGATTACCATGAGTATAAATTTCTAAACCAAAATTATGCTCAATACTTTTTAAAAATGATATAAATAGTTGTAATAGGACTCTAAATAGATAAAATAACAGATCATTGTACACAGAAAACAAGCAATGAAAATAAAATGAGTTAATGACAACTAATCTATATCCATCCGTATAATTAACTAGAAACAGTAGTCGAAGCACACATTGTTAAAACTGCTAAGTTGATCCATTCTCAACGAGAAGGGACGGCGATAATAATTTAAACAAAATAAATTAAATTAAAAGTCTGCCATGGATAAGCTTGTGCGAAACACTGCCATGGGAAAGAATAACGATGTATGATTGGTTGGATATCTTGACTAAACAATATGTGTATCTATAGAACGTCTGATAATACGAATTTCATGCATTTTAGCTGACGATGCCATCTGTTTGTCTCTGCTTTATCGTTATTTTCATAGTAAGTGCGCAACTGAGCTTCAATCTATGTTCCCCTCGCCAAACTGTCACAAGAAACACTCGTTTAGCTGAAAACACTATCAATAATTCCCCACACTCTTTACCTGTGCCTAAACCTAAACGCAAATTCCATGAACAAAGCTTCTTTCTTAGAAGTGCACGCTTGTGGAACTGTCTTCCATTTTCCTGCTTTCCAACTGACTACAATCTGCTTGTCTTCAAGCCCAACGTAAACAAGTTATTGATGAGCCGTTCCACTTAAGTTTACTAATTTACCAAATTTCCATTACTAACGATTACTATATTGTCCAATTGACTACTGTACACTCTTAACCCTTATCCTCGAGTGGTCTCTGGACTTTCATAAGTGACGATGCCTATGTAAAAAGAAACTGCCATAAATATATTTCTATAGTGTAGACGTAAAATCACAACGACTACCTAAAATATTCTATTTAGAATTCATAAAAAAAAATCATAAACCGTGACATATATTTCTAAACATTCTTATGGAATAACTAAAATGTCTACTTTTTCTATATTTTCACTTACATATAATCTCCTAATGAAAAGATTTATTATAGTGCCAACAATTGTACAAATGTTGTCAAAATGTGAAAAAATATTATGTAAATTATAAGCAAAACTGTAAAGAGAATCACTATTTCATTGTATGCACATAAAAACATTAATAAATATTAGAATGTGAACGAATATACAGGGAGAAGTTAGATAGGTGATTAAAATTAGAACCAGTTAAAACGATACCCCAATTCCAGAACTAAGTTACATATGAAAACGCAGTTTGTGCGCTTAAAGTAGATGATAAAATGCTGTATAGAAATGGCCATGACTACTCAATTTTAGATTTTATTTTCATGATGCCAAACCTTTTCAACGGCCTTAGATATGTCTAAGCCTACTTGAGCTAGCCTCCCCTATATTATCTAGTGCGTGGTATATGTGTTCGGAGATTTTTGCTCGGACATCAGCTGTAGGACGGGCTTGTCTAAATCCATTTCGGAAAGTAGTTCATTACCCATAAAGTGGTGAACTGGTTCTTGATTGATTAAACACAGAATTATTCTTTTGAAAGGACGGAGGAGGCTAATAAGGCGTTAATTTAGTGGTCAGTTCTTTCGCCAGAATTCTTGAAAAACTCGAAGCAATTTTTCAGCAGTCAGGAAGGAAGGATTCAGTAAGGCATTTATTGAACAGTTAGAGGAAACCAAAGCAACCTTAGATGAGCATTTTTCATAGTATGCAGGGATAAGATCGGTCCATATGCATTCGATGTGTTACGTTTTTTTTGTTTTTTTTGCATTACAAACATGGGAAGGGGTTATTTTCAGATCGTTGAGTGTTTCACATGTTCGCAAGGGGAAATTTGGGAGAGATTGGTTTGTTGGGTACACAATAGAGTTATAGGCAAACCGTCGGGCAAGCAGATTTGGCCTTTTCCTTGCTATGCAGAGAAGCTTAAGGTTGTTGGATAGTGAGGAAACTGTTGATTGCCTATTATTTATTAAAAAGATCACTAAATTCTCCAGAAATCGCAAGTTTCTAATTTCTGTGACCCGATGCGTTTTCTGTTGACTTCGGAATGCTTTTATTTTTCTACGGTTTTTCTCTCTGGCAAACATTGCTAGCTGTTACAAACTTTTGGCTATTTGTACTAAACTCATGTTAGATTTGTCTGCAGAATGCATGCTACCTTTTAGCGATGGAAGCTATACAAGTAAATGCGAACCATTGTGAAGAGTCGGGGTTTCTTTAAACCACTCAATAGTCTCATTTGTACACAGTTTTGCAAGAAGATAAAATATACTATTTCAGTCAGCCTACTTGAACTATCTCGTCGTTTTGGGTCTAGAGTGTTTGGTAATTCTTACCATTATTAGAATGTGATCAGCATTTCCGAATGGGCTATGGAAATGCAGGTTATTTTCACTTAGAGCTAAAATACTAGGAGAGTTTGCTATGAGAAATGATTCTACATCATATAAGTTAGTTTTACGTTCGAAGATATTTGTGAATGCAAATCTCAAGGGAGGAGACGAATTCGTTTTATTTGAGTTTACGTCTGGTTTGATTGTAATTGTTATTTGAACTGCCATTTTATTGAATGGTCTCACTTTTAGGGTGGGAGGTAATCGACAAAGTGAACGTACATAATACAAAACAAGCAACACAAGTAGATCATCAGCTAAATTAAAATTGTGACCTCAGTAAAGCCCACTGAAAATTAGTGCAGGGAACTTTTTCATGCGCGACATTGTACTATAGCTTCTCGATATTATATAACTGATGATGAGTTAGGACTCATGTACTGTAAGTCAGTATACAGCAACTAGACAAACTGTCAAACTGGTACTTTAAAACCGTAGGCCAGAGCGGCGCAGTCTAGTTGTGTTGATATATGTTGCAATTAAGCACTGCAAAAATACCCAAATGGATAGAAAGCGAGGAACAGCGTTCATTTCCCAAGTAAAGAAACAAGGTCAAGCAATGAGTGTCTCGGTGATCTGACCTCTGCGCCTGACTGATAGGCAAAGAAGGAGTATGAAAGCCAGACGATAGGCAAAATCTAGTTAGTGCTTAAGCAGTTTAGGTTTGAAAACCTGTAATCTTTCTGAGTCACCAGTCTAGGAAGATTATCGATCAGGACTAAGGAGGCTTTCTCCCTCGTTTGCTTGAATCAAAACGTATAAGGTCAGTAACACATTTACTTCTCCTAGACGGAGGTACCTGATGAGTCTTCCGAGTCCATCAGCGCCGAAAAGGTTAACATTGCGTCTGGGTTCTAAACCAGGTATTTCTACGCCCCGGCATGAGTAGGTAAGATAAATTGTGTTACTACTAAGGATATATGTATCTACTAAAAAGTTACACGGTTCATGTGTGTGTGTATGTGCGTGAGAGAGACAAAGAGAGTTTGCGTTTCATTAAGTATTTTATTAAACGTTAGTGTCATTGAGAGCAAGAAAAAAACAAATTCATTAGTTTCCGTCTGATTGGATGATCCACGAAATCAAACGCCGCCTTCAAAGAGAATATAGTAAAAATAACTCGTGGATTAATTAATCTTTATAAAAAAGGTAATTTTATTAAGAGAAAATTAATATTTACACCTTTTTTATCTACATAATGTTTTCATTAGTAAGTTTATCCACCTGATATTTTCAATATACTAAATAAACACCATCACACTTATATATGTACATGTGTGTGTGAGTCTGTTTGTGTGTGTATTATTTATTTTAACCTACAGTTATTTTTACTCCAAAACCTGTTATTAAACCCTACATTTTCTATAATGTTGAGTAGGTGGTTCACTCTCTCTGTATAATATTAATATATATATATATATATATATATATATATATATATATATATATATATATATATATATATATATATATATATATATATATGATACAGAGAGAGCGAACAACCTACTCAACATTATAGAAAATGTAGGGGAACAGGTTTTGGGTTTTGGAGTAAAAAGTAACTGTAGGTTAAAATAAATAATACACACACAAACAGACACACACATATATATATATATATATATATATATATATATATATATATATATAAGGTAAAATTAAAAGCCAAGAACAATGCGAGATTTTTTTTATAGAGTAAAATTAAATGAAAACAAAAGAAATAAATTTCTTTTTTGTTGTTGTTTGTTTTTTCTTTTTCACACAAATTTTAACTCTAAACAACAGTAAATTTTTTTTCTGTTGTATTCAATGGTGTTATAAATCTCAATATATTTCAGACTTATTAGTCCTTTTACAAGAGAAGACAGCTGTCTTCTCTTGAAAAAGGACTAAAACATTATGTAGATATGGACATTCATCATGCAGCAAGCTTTTTAATCAGTTTTTTTGAGGTCAAAGTTGAAAGAGTTGACCAATGCAGACTCTAGCAAACACCTTCGCCAATTTTCGGTCTAAACGCTTGAAATTTTGGATGTATGTTACCTGGACATGGGTCAAAATTATATATATATATATATATATATATATATATATATATATATTATTTGTAGTATTGTTTAGTTATTTAAACAATAACAAAAAACACAATGTGTCTATCAAAGAGTGCTATATGTTTAGACAGATCAATATGAATATGTTGAATATGGAAACTAATGGCTACACATATGCAAATATGTTTCACTGACCACTCTGATAGGGAAAATCACATCATTAGTTTTCATATTCAACATATTATATATATATATATATATATATATATATTTATAAATATATATATATATATATATATATATGAACAAATGATTAATAAAACATGTTAAAAGACATCTTGAAAAAGAGTTAAAAACATATTTAATTTTTAAAAAAGAAAACACAAGATAAATGGATAGTCCTTAATCCGCGGAGTTTAGAAGAAATACTCTCCTTCTCATCAGAGGGCAGGAATTAGCAAAATGCAGGATCGGATTTTGCATATACAAGTATTTAATGAAACTACAAGTAAGTCACAGATCTTACTTGGTTGAAAAAAAAGGGTGAGCCTCCTGTTCCTCTTACCTCACCCTTTTTTTAACCAAGTAAGATCTGTGACTTTTTCAAGATGTCTTTTAACACGTTTTATTATCATTTGTTCATATTATAAGCTCTATTTCCTTTTCGGTTTTATTAAGCTTTTACATCTGGCTGAGTTTATTTTACTTGTAAATATTAACTCTTTAATATTTATAATATATTTTAAGTTTACCATTTTGATTACCTTGGTAAACTTATTGGAATTTTTATTTATATATATATACATATGCACATAAAGTTATGAACAGTACGTAGGGCCCGAGGAAAGCCGGGCTGAACTGCAGTATAAATAAATATATATATATATATATATATATATATATATATATATATATATATGCATGTATAGGTTTATATACATATATCTTTAAATATATATGTATATTTACATATAAAGAGCTCGTATGCAAATTGTGATAACCGCCATTACGAAATCCAGCTGCCTCAATATATAAACTTTAAGATACAAATGTGCATAAATAATAAAACTGATATTAATCATGATACATCAAATAAGCTTATATAAAATATGTTTAAAAATATAATTAATTAGTGAATTTTCGACGCTGGTGTTATTTCTTCTAATATATTGAGTATCTCTCAATTATATTAAACTCATGAAATGTTTAGTGAAAACGTTTATAGATTCGATATATTTAAATAAAACAAAATATTTTAATATCTTTTATCATTATTTTATTCGAAGTTTGACTAGGTTGTTTATACTAAGGACTACAATCAACATTTAGAGAGGAGATTAAGCTATTAGAATATGGAAGTAAGTATTAGATTTCTCATAATAAATTTAAATAAAATTAGTTTTACTTCAGACTGAGTATATTTTATAGATTATCTCCAACGCAACCGGGCATAAAATATCTACTGACAAATGAACTGTAACTTGGATAATAAGTCTTCCTCAGTTCATATTTTGCAATCCCTTAGATTCAATTCTTCTGATTTCATATCACACCTTCTGCCATAATTTAAGTAACGGAAGACAGTCTCATTAATAACTCATTAAAATAGCGCTCCCTTCGTATCAAAACATAACTTTTTTTTCTTCTCTTCTTTCCATTTTATCTTCTTTCCATTTTATCTTTTGTTTTCATTTTTTATATACTCGGTTCTCATTTACATCAAAATTAAAAGAACTTACATCGAGTAATTATCGACGATGTTTTCCAACGCGGAAACAATAAATTTACTGTAGAGACTTATGGTCATTTTGTATACCTAAATTGAATAACATATATATATGGTTGGTTGGTTGTTTTTGTTTTACGGCATATCAACCCTTTTCAGGTTATTTAATGCCGAATCCAGTGATTTTAAAGAACAATATTTTAATAGAATACATTTGTTTTTTTTTCTAATTAACCCATAGTTGGGACCCTAACACGTACACCCACTCTGCGTCAGAGTGGACCTGGGAGCAATGGCAATTAAAGGGTGGCTCCACACTTCTCAAAGCCCGACAGCTGGGGCCTCACCGTCAGATATAGTTTAAAGTCATATCTAAGACCTTTAAATTAGAAAGTAAATAGAAAAGTGGGAATGTAGAAAAAAGAGGGGAAGGGAAAGAGACTATTGTTTTCGTTTGGGGCTTTGCAAAACATGCCTTAGTTGTACAAATAATTTAAAAGAAAAACAAAAACAGAAAGGTGTTCATGTAGGTGCATTTGTGACAGGGAGTTATCTTCCAACAACCTGATCTGGTTACACCAGCATATATATATATATATATATATATATATATATATATATATATATATATATATAGTAATTTATAAAATATATATAGCGATTAAGCTACACTGAATATTTGAGGATTTTTAGTTAGCCAATCAGCTTTCTAGTATTTATTTTACATTATGTATATACTATATATTACCAAAACAATGTACACTTTATATATCCTACACTTATTAAACTAACTATGCTTAACTAGTGCTGCGGGACAGAACGGTCGCCCCTTCTCGTTCACAGAGAGACAGAAACACTCGTGCTCTCCCCATGTTGTCGGGACGAAAAATTGGCCGATCATGAAAGGGAATTCTAGGATTGCATATCTGTGTATCAGTACGCTTATGGCCAAATCACCATTCGGCTATGCTGAAGAGTGCTAGCAACCGTGGTAATGAGATATAGTGCCACAGTTGCTAGTGTAGCCGGACTGAAAAGTTGTTTTGATGGAAAAAAGTCTGTAGAGATTTTCGTATTCTTGGAGTTAGTCTCTGTTTTGTGGCTGATCTTTATTAGAGTTACCCCCCATTTGTCAACCATGTTTCTCATACATACGAAACCACAGCAATAAAACATAGAATAAATCGAAGAATACGAAAATAACTATGGAGCCAGTGACTGTTCTCTTTTCTTTCCCAAACAACACCCAACATGCCTAAAGACAGTCGAAGGTTAAACCTACCGAAACGATGTCACAATTACACTCAATATGAGAACAGTAGACTGATCAATACAATAAATCTAATATATAAATGGCTGTTTGTCTGTCAGTGTATCAGTCTACTTGTCTGTTTGTCGGTCTGTCTGTCTGTCTCTATATTTTCAAACTCTATCTCCACCGAAATTAAAAGTTGCAGAGCGGCGCTAAGGGCCTCAAATAATTGGACTTTTATCGGACAGTGTTTGATAGGTCTGAAGCCGGTTAAAATTGTTTTATAGGGGTCAAAAATGGATCAAAATTGAACAAATTTAGTTTATTCTTAATTTTTACGTAGGTACAGTGGTGACGTCACCAGCTGTGAATTCTTCAGTTTCGGTTTCTATTCTAGCTGATGACACCTAAATACTTTTATTACTTTTGAAATTACGAATCCATAATAGTATATACGAAATCTAGACCAATTAAAATATCATATTTAAGCGAATTTTATACCCGGGCAAATCCGCCCCCTAGTTTAAATATGCTTTACAGTCGAATTTATATTCGAGATGTTCTTCATTTTTATAGGCAAATAATTTGAAGAGATTTTATTCACGGCGGCTTGTAAACGAACACTTCAATTGGTAACGAAATGAATAAAATTAATCGGGCGATTGTAATCATCAACTGCAAATCGCAGTGAACCTACTCGAAATATAAAAAGCAATGAATCAATTTTACAAGTAAAGTCCATTTGTTATTAATTTGTTGAGGCGCACAATGTTTTGAAGTGTCAATAAAAAAGCAAATTAATCTCGTATCTTTCATCAATCTCGACCGATTGTTTTCCATAATTCATAATAAACGGACAGAGTCGATTAGCGAAACGTTTTAATCAAATTACTTTGTTACCCTCGTCAGTTTTATGTTTTATCTTGCGCAAGTTTTGTTTGTGTTTCCTTAAGTGTAAAATGCATTTTTTATCGCAATCAATTTGAGTCTGAATTCCCAAATAAATACTTATTTATTTTATTCTAACAATTTTCTGGCGAACTTAGGCTTCCTTTGTTTTTTTATTCATTGTTTTATTTGAGTTTAAGTTTCTCTTTAATTTTTACCTTTCTGTTTTTATTTTTATTGTTCTTTCTTTTTCGGTTATTTCTTCTATTATATCGCTTTCTTGCAGTTATTATTTACGTTTCTAATTAATTTGTTATCATTTCATTCTATTGTCACTATGGTTTCCTGTTTTTTTTTTATTTGTTTAATGTTCCTTATTTATTCCTTTGTCATGTTCCTTCTGTCTTTCTCCTCAATTCTCCGTTTTACTTTTTTCCATTCAAAAAAAGGCTGTCTTACACATTATTACTTTGCCTGTGTTTCTATCTCTAACATTATTTTATCCGTGCACGATGCGTCGACTTAAGAAACGGTGTCTGGCTACTGAAATAAATGCAAAGGGTAATATTTAGATGAAAACGAATCTTCTAATGGCCGAAGGAAATAGAAATGATGCAGAAAAGAAATAGGTTTTACATTAACATTAATACGGTCATGTTTGCTTTTAGAACCAAGAAAATATGAATATTTGATGCTTTTTCATAATTAGAGCGTAATTCAGAAATCAGGGTTGATTCCCAACGAACACGATACTCTTTCTACTAGGACTACAAATATACCTCAAAAGTCCTTCAACATCAACCAATGTTATATAAAATGTTTGTCGGCTACGGAAAAAAAGTTTCAAGACTCTATTAAAAAATATTTCAATTTAAAACAAAAATAAATAAAACGGTACTCATGATTTTCTCAAATCTATTATTTTCTCGCAGAAAATAGATAAACTGTTTTAATGTAAAGCGTAAAACTGTAATTATTGATATTACTGTGCTTTTTTCTCAATTAAGTAAATTTCGCTTTTGAAAAATGTTTACTCGATGGACGATCTTAAGTAATTTATTCTTCTGATGTTACAACACCAACAACAACAACAAAAAGCTTATGAAAAAGCAACAGAAAATAGAAGAACCGATTTTCCAACAATAACAAGAAGTAAAAAAAAACAAAGACGCCACAACAAAAAAATTGAAGAAATGTTGATACTAAACAACAAAAAATGGAAGAACGTTTACAAACTATCAGAAATACTTCCAACAAGCTTCACCAATATCAGGGACACAACAATTAATTTTGTACACGAACGTTTTTCTTTTTTCAGTATGGTAGACTACATTTCGAGTGATATCAGCACTTGGTTCTTATTTGCAGAGTAAAGGGAGTTTTGTGGTATTTTAAAAATTAATCATATCACTGCGCTTCAGCATCATTTTAGCTCAAACAGCCAAGCCATGAGATTTGTAGAGCACAAAAAGGCACAACAGATGAGCCTTTCAACAATTCTTGCAGGTATATAGAATTACACTGACTCCAACACTCTTGCCAAAAACATGTTTGCACGGAAGATGAAAAATCTCTTCCAAAATTAGCAGAATTGCATTAGATCGACATACCCAAAAGATGTTTAAACCCTCCAGAGAAGGTTCTTCTTTTCAAAAGTTTTAAAAATAACATTATCTTTTGGGAATTGGGCACGATCAGCAAAAAGAAGTGGCGATATGGGTTACATCATACACGTTCCATAACATATTAATAAACGCCACCAAAAACAGTTAAAAATGTCACTCAGATGACACCAGTAACACATTACTCGCAGAAGATCGACCCAATTTTTAGACATTACACTTCGACCTAACTCGGGTTAGAATCCAGTCCGTTCTACAGAAATAGAAAGTGCAGCATAAAATGTTATAAACCTTCATGTGGAGACAAAATATTTACTAGACTGATTTTAAAGAAGCATTTGATACTTATTGAATGAATTAATAAATTTTGCTTATTTTTTCATTACCTTTTTTTCTTATACTTTTCGCTTCTTCTTTTATTTCTCTTAATTTATTCTAAACATTTTCCTTTCTATTTTAGCAAATTTACTTGTTGTAACGGAGCACGACCGTGCGTGTGCAAATACATGCGAAATAACGTCACTGGTCAAGAAAAATACTAGAAAATATAAAAAGAGCACGGTTAAGAAGACAATCACGGTAAAGACGTGGATGACGTTCACGAGCACGCTTGAGACGTGGCCGACGACAGTCATAACGAGAAGTCAGGCGTGGCGGGAGAATAGGATAATAAATGTCGTTTTTACAACAGGAAAAGACGAGTTAAAGTTATTCTCAATTCCTTGTCTACTTTGCTACTCTGGCTACAACATGTTGAGCATCGTTACACTGTTATTTTTCCCTCCATTTCTGGTATTTTTCTTTTCATCTATTGTACATAATTCAGTATCGCATTTCAGTTATATATATATATATATATATATATGTGTGTGTGTGTGTGTGTGTGTGTGTGTGTGTGTGTGTGTGTGTGTGTGTGCGTGCGTGTGTGTGTGTGTTTGTCTGTGTGATGAGACGATTCCAACATTTTCCCGATTCCAATATTTTCCCGATTCCAATATTTTTCCCGATTCCGATACAATTACCAACTCAGTAATTAATTCCCGATTCTAATACAATTACCGATTCCGATAATTCATAAATATATAAATATTTAGTTATAAAGTTGTTATTTTACCGATAAGCGTAAAATATGCATATATTTTCTCAAACGTACAAACTCACTTGTGGGTTGGGGTGATCTATAGATTTTAGTTTCACTAGTAGTTAAAAATCAATAAATCAATTGCTTATTGAATCATTACTTACAGCAGTGGAAGAGTTTGTGTTAAACAAAATCAAACAAAAAAGGTGATTAAAGGCATCGTTTTGAGCATCGGAAAATAGTTACAGTTTTTTCCTGATTCCGATTATTCCGATTTTAATAACTCCAAAGTCTGATTATTCCGATTCCGATTTCAATTAATCGCCCTATATATATATATATATATATATATATATATATATATATATATATATATATATATATTAAACATGTTTATATTCTTTGTCTCACTTATATATCTTTCTTGTATCTTTTATCTATCATTAGATTATTTTAGCATCGTTTCTTTTCGTCCACTTTACAATTATTTCTAATTTTTTGTTTTCCTCTTCTATTCAACCAACTTTCTTCTTTTTATAAACTCAGGCGCCGTCCTCTCATCAATTACTTGATAGAAAACCGGAAAAAAATTTAAATCAGTTATAAAAAGTGATTATTTATTTTCACTGTATTTCAGAACCAAGTACTAATTTCAGCAGCTGAAACTATTTGCTAAAGATTTGCTAATGCAAATTGAATACGCGGCAGCAGTAACATACGATCTCAGTTATTCTACCAAGAAAAAATCAGATTTTAATCAATGCACTTTTAGTAAGGTATTAAATGCGACCACCTTTCATTCAAGGCTAAACATAGAATGAGAGTTCATATAGAAACGTTGTTTTAATATGAATAAAATAAAGTACGTATCAAGTGAGATTGAAAGCCAAATACAACGTAATATTAGGAAAATAAACAAATATTTTACTTGTTTGTAATTTATCACAAATATATTTCATAGGTATACTCCATCTTCATCTTTGGATAAATTGTGTATTTGTGCGTGTGTGTGTGTGTGTGCATACTATATACGGCTAGTATGCACACACACGCACACACACACACACGCACGCACACAATTTATCCATATGTCGCCTCTAAACGGAAATATATACGTTTTAAATAAATTTAATTAAACCGGATTACACTACGCTAACAATCGTAACGAACAAACTTTATCTCAGCAAATCAGGTTACTTTTAAATAAATTCTCATAGCAATAAAATCTCAACAATCCCTCACATCAATATCAAAATTACAACTCTAACCGACGAGCAACTCCCCCAAATTAAATTAAATTAAACTAAATTAATTTTATCTATACCGTCCTCATAAACTTATCCATTTCATAAGCATGCATAATTTTTAACTCACTTAAATAATAAATCCCCCAAGCATTTCAATTCTTACACGTCATTTATTCACCCACCTCCCACCGATCCTAAAAATAGCATATCCATCCCTCTCATCCCCCTCCCATCACAAAATCATAGAATATATACTTCCCATTTGAACCCCAAAATTAAAAGGTCAGCACAATGACCGACGCCTCACACCAAATCCTTCCCCGAGGAAATTCTAATACACACATGCCTGCTCATACGGACCTAACTTTCCCCCTTTCCCTCCTCATTCTCTTTACCCTACCCTCTCATTCCTTCTATTCCTTTTCTCCTCTAAATGGTTTTATTTTCAACAAGTAAACCGACCCTTAGAATACCAGAAATTCAACCTATATTAGAAGCTAATCGTCTTACACATCGAATCGAATAAGCACCCCCGAGCATTTATCAATCCAGGCCTACTAATTTTCGAAGACTCTCGCACCCGGGATATGCATATATGACTCAACGTACAAGTTTCATCACCGACGGAAATATATGCTATGGAATGGAACGTTGATTCAATATTTAATACACTCTCTCCACACTCACAAGGATTTTGGATCTCATCTACCAAAACATATTTCAATCACTGACGAAGACGGGCGCTTCATATACACTTCGGAATAACAGTATGGTGCAACCAAAAATTCTTGTTATATAGAATTGCTGGCTTCTCCCCTGGACCACTATTCCTCCGACATGGTAATAAATAATACCCCAGAAAATACTGTGTACTTCCCGTTAGTAGAATAAAATTCCTTTTGCTATAAGTATGATTCACCAATCAAATAACATTTTCAATATATGTGCTGAAAAGCAAAATACGTGTTTATTCACAGCTGAACATTTTGCTAACCGCATTTCGTTTCCTCTGATGATATGTGCCAGTATTGAAGGAAATTAACATTTAAGGAAATTAACATAACTCCCCTCTATATATTCCTTGTGTCAAACAATAAATTCTTAACTCGAATATATGTGTTTATATTTTGATTTTAAGAATTAACTTTAACCACTAAACTTATATATTCCTCTATTTTTAAATATTGAGCTTTACCTTTTTGGCTAGTATAACCCTGAAATTATTACCTCAAAGTAATAGCTAACAGGATATTTCACTTGACCTTTAATCTGTGATTGTCTCGCATATATATATATATATATATATATATATATATATATATATATATATATATATATATATATATATATATATATATAAAAGACCATATGTCTATCTGTCTGTCTCTATCTTCTCCGGAACTAAAAGTCGCAGAGCGACACTGGAGGCCTTAAATTATTGGATTTTTATCTACCATTCTTTTATGGGTCTTTAGTCGGTTAAAATAATTTTGAAGGGGTCAAAAAGGGGTCGAAATTTAAAAATCCATTATACATTTTTTCATTAATTTTAATTTTGTTTAAATTTTTAATTTTTAATCAGTTCATGTGCGTGTCACGTTGGCACAGTGTTAACGTCACCAGCTTTGAATGCTAGTTGTACTTTCGGTTTTGATTCTAGCTAATGGCACTCAAATACTATGTTTATTTTTAACATCACAACTCAATAATATTTACGAAATCTTGGCAAATTAAAATCTCATATTTAAGCGTATTTTACGACCCGGCAAAGCAGGCGCCTCCGCCGCTAGTATATATATATATATATATATATATATATATATATATATATTAAATTATATTTTAAAAATTATATATATGTCGCTCCCCATTAAAAGGGGGTTCCATATTGGTCAATGGGAAAACTATTCCCAACAAGCATTTAGGTAAAAATGCACTTGCGTATAAATACTTGATTTCATTCAAGAAAGTATCGCTAACAAAAACAAATAAAAACATCTACGTAAAAGTGATACATTTAGTAATCCGGCGAGGTTAGCATCGTGGTAGAGGTTTAGGCTTCTTATCACGAGGGCCGCTTTCGAATCTCGTTAGATTCAGCCACTCTGATGAGTCGTGGACGACGAAACACGTGTCAGTGGATAATTATATTTTAAAAATTATATATGTATATATATATATATATATATATATATATCTTAGTTATTCTAAATAACATTCTATATTTTTTAAAAGCACGGTATTGACTTAGTTGTTTCTGCCGCCTTAAAAATCATGTTAGTGTTATAACGGTTACAATTTAAGCTTTGCAAACAAAATTTATTACGTTTCCGAAATGATTATGGTCTCAGTGGAATCACATAATACGTTATGTAATGCAATTCTCTTTCATCTGCTTATATAATAAGGAGTGTTGAATTCTGACAGAAATTAAATATTTTCGTCGGAAAAATATACACAACAGTGATACATATAGCATATACTTATTTTAGTTATCTCAGGTGGAAATGTACACGTTTTTGAAAAGCGTTTGCTTGGGGCATGGTTGAATATGGTCCGATATAAAACTGTAATTTCAGCATGAATAGAATGACAAATTATACACTGACGCCAATAGATATTTACAAGTTAAAAAAAAACCTTTATCTACTGTACATCGTTCGGTTTGTAAAAATGTATAAATCTGTTAAAAAGATACCAGTATTAGCCACTAGTCACAAGTTACTAATCTGATAATCTATTTCGTAGCAAGAAAATAGAAAACCAACCTAATTACAAGCTCGTTCTAGCAATTCGTAAAAAGCCTTCGAGGCAGTAAATTAGTAAATATTACCAAGCCGCCCGGCGTAGCCCAATCGTAAAATACATGGATATTATATTTTAATTAATACAGAAACTGAGACATGTACATGCGAGTATTATGTTCTTTATAAACAGTTCACTTCTTGTAAGTAAAAACAAATACCTACAGAAAGTGAGTCAAGTACAATAACCATTAGACCTGCTTGACACGGTTTTCAAAGGGTTTTCAAACCTACTTAATCTTAACATGAATAAGCTAACAGATAAAAATATGACGAAGTTCACGTACTAATTTTGCAATTTTGACCTCTTAACAGCCCTTTTTTCGGATAGAAACTGAATAAAGATTTCCTACATGTCTGACTACTTTATACACCAAATTTCAAGTCTGTAGATAAAACATTCATTGAGTATATAAGTTGAGAAGTGTTGTTACACACATTTTCACAGATGTGTACATTACGAGAAAGAAATTTAGAAAAGCAAAAAGAAAGTGAGGGATATTGAAAAAGGGAGGATGATATAAAAGGATATAGGTGACGGTGTTGTGTTGAACGCAATATACCAGCTAGGAACATAAGAACAGGCTCGGTAAGGCACTCAAACTAACAAATGAAGCCGTCAATTGTGAAAACGGTGATGCGATTCGAAAGAGACGATGGTGATGCCTTATTGTGTTTTCTGGAGACTATCCACCTGTGACTTGGTGCTATGACTTCGTCGGAGAAGCAAAAACCGACGACGTCGTTCAACGCGTCGGCAATGGATTAAACCAGAGTGGAAACTTAATTGATCGTCGGTAAAGCTGATTTTCTTTTTCACTTAAGAAGAATGAGAAGATTGTGCATCATTTCTGTACAAGATACAGATGAGGGGAAATAAGGGTGATGTTGCATCTATTGTTTGCAATAAAGGTGGATTGAGAAGGTTGAAAGATAAAAACATGCATAAAAAACAATAAATGCAAACAGAACAAAATAGGAAAAAAATGTAATACTAATAAACTATAATAGTATACTGGATAGTAATTGTTCTTACAATATACTCACATGGATTCCAGTCATCTATATTTTTCTCATAAGCAATAATGTATATAACGTTTAATATGTTATGATAAACTTAATTAGGTATTACAATATTTAGTGATATTATATTTTGTTTCTTACACGGGATATTTACCTGATAGAACATCTAAACATACAATAATAATAATAATAATAATAATAATAATAATAATAATAATAATAATAATAATAATAATAATAATAATAATGATAAAAAATAATAATAATAATAATAAAATGATGATGATAATAATAATGATAATAATAAAAATGATAATGATAAAAATAATAATAATAATAATAATAATAATAAAAATAATAAACGTATTTTCTAATAGCGTAATATACACCCGAGACAGATTAACAAGGAAACTTCAAATACCTCCATAATACAAAGTATTTTAACTAAGAACATAGTGAATTCGGAAATATTTGTTTTCAGGAATATTTGAATAACTAGCAAGGTTATCAATGTTATTGTAAGAGTATCTTGTGTAGGAGACGGTGAGACTCGTCGTGGGCGACGAAGCGGTTCACTGAAGAACCACAGCAACACACAGCAAACCAACAAACAATCACAGCCACGGCGCGAAGGCAACTTACAAAGCTCAGCTGACTGCACGAATAGACACGGAACCCAACGGTCACTGTACTGATCGCCACGAACGTCAGAACCCGACTGACTCGCACCTCCAATGGACCGATTTTTATTACTCAAGATGGCCTAGCTAATTTGCATCCCCGCGAGATCTCGCGCGATCCTGCGAGATTCCGTCTCTAATAAAAGCAGGCAGGCGCCATCTTGAAACTCTTTCTTCCGCTGCCCCGACCACAGGATCAGCCACCACCCCACACGCCAGGCACACACGGACCCTCTTGCGCCGAGGGCTACGGTTAGTCTCACACTCCCCCCTGGTCTCCAGATCACATACGTGACACGGCGGACGTGGCCGTTTGATTCGAGCACTCCTGCGGAGGGGTATTGCCGGGACTTCCTCATCGGAGCTCTCAGAAGTGGCATCGGAAGCATCAGCATTAGAGCTCGCAGTTGAGTCATCAGGTCCATGGGGCACAGGTTGGATCCATCGCTCATCGTCGGATGACTCGCTCCTTCCACTGCTCGCAGTTGAGTCACCAGGTTCGTGGGGCACGGGTTGGATCCATCGCTCATCGTCGGATAACTCGCTACTTCCACTGCTTGCCGATTGGTCAGCGCTTAGAGCGGGCCGGACATCCCTTACGTGGCGCGGAGTACCATCGACTAGTATGGCCTGTTCACTGATGACGCCGGTGACCCGCCCCCGTCAAAAAGCTGCTGGTGCACCGGCCGCCGGGTGGCTTCACCCAGACGGTGTCTCCCACTTGGTACGTCCCCTGGGGTTCTCGTTGGTCGGGTAGACACACTTCAACGTCCTTGACGCGCACGTGGTAGTGATGAATCGCATCAGCAGGCGCACTGCCGCCAGTCACGGTGTCCTTAGGCGTTGTGTTGTATCTGTAAACCGCCTCCGCGATCGTACACTTCTTCCTGGCTCTGTCCACTAGGTCACTCAGCGGTAGTGAGGACATGGTAGAGGTTGCTCGCAGGAGCTGCTTTGCTCCAGCGGGGAGTCCTGACAGGAATTTGTAGGCTAGGGCCCTCTCGGGAAGACCGCCGAACAACACCGTCAGCTTCTTAAGTTCGGCGAGATACACGTCCACAGTTTCGCCCAAGCGTATAGACCTCGTCTCAAACTGCTCCCATGCAGTGGCGGGGTCAGTGGCGAAAGCCCTGTACAACGCCGCCTTGATACTCGAGTAGTCACACTTCTCCTCAGCGCTGAGTTGCTGATATACAGCGAAGGCCCCGCCGGTCAGCCGCAGAGGAATCACGCGCTCGACATTTTTCACGCCGGACAACTGACAATGTAACTCGACCTTCTCAACCCAGCTGAGTACCGGGTCGGATCCGTCGAATTCCGGTATCAATTTTAGATCGAACCTATCCGCCATTGAAGAAAAGAAAACCAAGTTCGGAGTGGGGAGGCCGAAATAGCTTGTAAGAGTATCTTGTGTAGGAGACGGTGAGACTCGTCGTGGGCGACGAAGCGGTTCACTGAAGAACCACAGCAACACACAGCAAACCAACAAACAATCACAGCCACGGCGCGAAGGCAACTTACAAAGCTCAGCTGACTGCACGAATAGACACGGAACCCAACGGTCACTGTACTGATCGCCACGAACGTCAGAACCCGACTGACTCGCACCTCCAATGGACCGATTTTTATTACTCAAGATGGCCTAGCTAATTTGCATCCCCGCGAGATCTCGCGCGATCCTGCGAGATTCCGTCTCTAATAAAAGCAGGCAGGCGCCATCTTGAAACTCTTTCTTCCGCTGCCCCGACCACAGGATCAGCCACCACCCCACACGCCAGGCACACACGGACCCTCTTGCGCCGAGGGCTACGGTTAGTCTCACAGTTATGTTAAACAATCTTATTTTTTCATTTTTTTCCTTTAAATGTTATAGTAAATTCATTTGACGGCATATTTATCCATGGTGAATTTATTAAACAATGTATACAGCTAATGCCTACTTTCTCGTTTTGAATGAATAATTTCTTTTATTTTTAAATATAATGATAGTTCATTTAGCATTAAAACAGAGAGAACATGCTGTTATTTAGAAGTCGTGTTCAGGTTGATACATTTCAGTACAGGTACGATATTGTTTCTATGTATTTCGTTATGAACTTTCATTTCTCTCAGTAGTGTGGGTTAAAGAAATTTATGATCTTTCGCCTGGTTTCTTAATCTGTATGAGCTCATCCCGCATGTAATCTTTTTTTTTTTATTTAGATTATCTTTTGAATAAAATGCTGTTACATATATAAATAAGTTTGTGTTTTGCAATATGCAGTAAATTTCCGAAATCTTTTAAGAAAATGTGAAAGTGTGTTTGTCTGCTTAATTCTTATCCAAATACACAACGTGATCCAACAAACCCCCCTAAAAATAGAATAAAACGATAATTGAGAACGATCACAAATTCCAATCCTCGCATACGTTCTTGCACCAAAATGATTGTGTCAATACATATCTTCTCGATGTTTGATAATGTCAATGAAAGCGAATAAACTGATGTTTTTCATTTTACTATATAAATGTAAACAAAAATAAATCAAGACATGTGTCTAACATTGCTGCCTTTCTTACACATATACTGATTTTAGTGCAGCTTATGTTATATTTATGAAGCGGTTGTATATTTGTATGTGACTATGTGTTTTTAATCAAAACTTTAAAATAATATATATATATATATATATATATATATATATATATATATGCGCGCGTGTGAGTGTACGTGTGTGTGTGTGTCAGATTGGCAAGAAAGTTATTGAAGTTATAACTTTTAAATTCATATGAATATATCTCAGATATAACTAAAAAATAAACATCATCAGAATTAAAACACTTTGCAAACGCTAAACAAAAGTATTTATGCCAGTAACGTAAAAATCTTGCGTTCTGGTGGCGCTGAAGTCACTGAAACCGTTTTTGATATCGTGTAGATTTTTTAAGCATTTCGTACGCAGAAAGTTGTCGAGATGCTTGACGAAGGTGTAGTCAATAGGTGAGAGGTCTCGAAAGTATAGCGAATGATGCAGAGTTTCGTAGCGCAATTCGATCAACTTCTGCAGGGTCAGTTTGTGCACGCGTGGTCGGGCATTGCCGTAAATGAAACTAATTTTTAAGTTAAAAAAAATGTTATACCTATAAGTCATAAGAGTGTATAGAGGGGACTTATCGCTCCACACTATAACTCTTCTCAGTGTTTCTCAGTCTTTTCTCTTTTTGTTTCAGCATTTTTCTAGTTTCACCGTGTGGGAAAATATATCTTTTATAAATGATAAAAGTGATAACTTGCCGCTATTCTCGTTCACCTATTTTCTCATCTTAGATCTTATTTTTCTTTCCCATGAAGTCTATATTGTTATTTACGAGATAAAATGACAAATCTATTTTCATGTAATTCTGTACCCAAGCCATTCGTTTTCCCTATGGTGTTTGTTTAGTGGAGGCCTTGAAATAGTTTTCATGTTCCTTGCCATCTCATTCAACGCATTACATTGGTCCTGCCTGGATCTTGGAGTGATTCCAGTCCTTGCAAAAATATAAGGACTGGTGCTGTTTGGATTTTGGTTGACTTCCCTATGAATTTTCCGAATATCACGATGCAAAATGTTTCTTCTGGTGCCTTTATCCTTTCTGGATTTTGTGTTAGGGTTGTTCACAAATTAATCCAAAGTTCTTGGATCCCTTTCAAGCTCCATAGCTAAATCTTTTATGAATAATCTTTCTGCGAGTCCAGCAACAATCCTTTCCTTTTCAATAACCGTTAATCGATCCTTGTTGTGCATTTTAAAGGACCTGCAACAAAGCGATGGACAATATAAATTACTTGATAATAAATAAAATGTTATAGCTTCGTGAATATGGTATGGATTTGAATAAAATGTTGGGAAATAACTACCCTTGAAACAGTCATTTGATGATACAATTGTCATTCTCTTGCGACGTATATTTAGTGAATATATATATATATATATATATATATATATATATATATATATATATATATATATATATATATTACGTGCATTGAATTAGAAACCAGGCTATTTATCGAACGGTAACGAGTTCGATCGTTATCAAAATTTTAGCTATGCTGAAGACAGGTGATACCTAGAAATATGCATGAAACGTCCATGGATTACTTTTATGCATCTGAAAAGTATTCATAAATATTTGAATAAATCTATTGAAATGTTTAATAAATAAAATAATTAATGATAATAACAAATAATATTTCCCAATTAGGGAAGACTAGTGTATAAACAAACAACATATTACTTCCCTCAGGGAGCGGAAAGAAATACCACTGAATCACTTATAAAAAATAAATAAATAAACAATCTTGAATAAAAGTCGTGCATAAAAATTGATAAGGTCCAATGGTCTAGTAGTAAAATACCAGGCTACTTCTCGAGCAGTGACGAATTCGATCCTTATAAAAGTTTAGCCATGCTGAAGGCAGGTGATACATAGAAACATGTTTAATAAAAAGTAAAAAAATATTATAATAACAAATAAACTTCCCAAATAAAATATTAACAAAGGGCAGGTAACCTGTCTCAAAAGCACTCAGGGACCGGAAAGAAATACCACAGGATCGCTAATAAATAGATAAATAATCTCATATATGCATATGAATATATATTTATATTATGTTTATAATACGAGTAATATTTGTTGCATATTTGCATACATGTTTAAATGGAATATCAATTCATCAGACTGTAAAATTTCGCCCCCTTTCCGGCCTGGTTAGGTGGATCTCACTAAATTGAGATTCCATTAAACATATATGCACCGGTGGTAAGAACAATGCTTTTATAATAAACATACTATATATTTGTTCTGTCCTCTATTTAGCACTCTTTCATAATCATCTAGTAAACACGGCTATATTATTTTATCATATACTAGCATTTCAGGCAGGCGTTGCCCGCATGTTTGGAGGTGTATGTTGAGCAAAAAATAAAGCGGTACATTTTTTTTAACTTTGACCCCAATTATTACCCCTTAACATTTATTGTTTGGGGCTCAAATCAAGTTATTAAGTTAGATTCATATCCAAGGAACTTATATCTAATATTTCAAGTGTTTAGACCCAAAATTGTCGGAGGAGTTTGGTAGAGTTCTCAGAAATCAAATCGTTGAACGTTGCCCCATTAACAGCCAAATTTCTGGCTGAAAACGGATTAGAAAAATTTCCCAAATCTCACTACCCTATATATCAAAGTTCGAGTCTGTAGACTGAAAATTGACAGTTATTGTGTAGGGAAATGTACAGCGAAAGACACACAGACACACAGACAGACAGAAAGACACTTATATCTATATATATATACACTTTGCAAGCCAAAAGTGTTTGCAAAATTATAATATTGCCGAACTACTGTAATACGCTTTTTCAAAAGTAAAATCTTTTCATCTATTATTTAGCATGTACGTTGCATATCACCGTCGAATTACCTTAGGAAGAAGATTATTATTATTATCGACTTAGATATTTTTAAAGAGAAAATGCTATTCGAAAACAAATATTGCTAAATGACGTTTTAGGAATTTAACTTGATTAGATTCTAGAAACAATAACAAAAATGAAATTTTAGATAAATATAAACAAATATTTTTTCAGAAAAAATAAATGTTAGTTTCCATAAATAGCACAAACAATAATTTAAAAATATGCTTGACCTTTAGAGTCTGATGTAGTTTTACGAAGAGGTCAGTTAAGATAACGTGGATCTTAGAAGAGGTCTTGAAATAACACGTGCTAGTAAGTCAGGAGTTGGAAGTCAGCTGGAGAAGTCAGATGAGAAGTCGAGGAGAAGAAAGCCGGTACAGTCAAGATCAAAATGTGAAGTCAAAGCGTTGTAATCTCCGAAATTTTTATACAATCTGTGAATAAATGTCATATGAAATATATAACTCTATGAGAAAATGAAAAAACAAAACAACTTTTTTTATTAAATTGAAAAATAAAGAATGGGTATTATTTTCTGTTTATAATGTGACTGTTTTAAAGATTTAAAACAGAATAGCTGCTAAACTCGTGACTCTTCAATAGAAAACACAATTACTTGAATAAATAATAAAAATATAAACCCAATCTGCTTACTATTTTACTTTATATGCATAAATATAATACAACATATAAATCAATAAAAAGAATTAAAATAAAATATACTATTCCTATTTTTTTATTTTGCAATACGTGTATTAGAATAATAGGAATAAAGATGCATAACAAGTAGTGTTGGAACGATTATCGGAATTGGAATTGAGAACATTTGCGGGTATCGGAATCAGAAAAATTTGTGCATATTTTCCTATTATCTTTTTTATTTGATTAAAAAAGACACATTTTTCCACTTCTCGTAGTAATAACAAAAAATTAAATTCTTATTTATTTTGAACTACCTGTAAAACTAAAGTGAATAGATCATTCCCCACAAGTGTGGATTTACGTTCGAGAAAATATATGTCCATTTAACATGTGTTTTTACGGTAACAGGGAAAAGTAACAACTTTATAGTTAAATATTTAGGAGTTATTAAAAAGAATCGGAATCAGAATCGGTAATTGTATCGGAATCGAGAATGTAGTACAAAATCGGTAATTATATCGAGAACGGGATAATATTGGACTCGTTCCATCACTAATAGCAAGCTTAAATTAGAGGGAATGAAGGAGTGCAGGTTAGTTTCACTTAATGCTAAGATATATGGGGTGTTTACAAGGAGAAATGATTCAACATTATCTAAATTTGTTCTAAGCCCGCGGATATTCATAAATGCAAGCCTCAATGGAGGAGGCAGGTTGATTTTCTTTGAGTTTGGACCTGGTTTAAACGTAACTTTTGCTTGTGTTGTCATTTCATTTATTTAATTTAATTTCAGTGAGGGTGAGTGAGGTTGTGCAGAATATCAAACATGCAATACAAATAGACAATCAGCTGTCCTCACCTACAGGATTGTGGCCCCAGGAAAGCTCACCGAGGATGAGTTCAGAGTCCCTTTCCATGCGTGACATAGCAATACTAACATCCCGACATTATACAACTGTTGATGAAGCAGCCGCTCTAAGCGCTACCAAAGAATTAGGGCTCCTGTGTTATTACACTCCTCAAAGTGATTAAAAAGAACATTACTATACTTTCCATTTTCATTATTAATGGGAGAAGGGATAAATAAAAATTCATGCAGTGGAAGCAACTAAATTTGCAACAGCATTGATTTGACGGAGATTTGTATGGTTATATACAGTTTAGTTAGTTTAGGAATAGGATAACATTTTAAAGTATGATTAACGTAATATTAGGAATTAAAATTTGGTGCCGAGACTGAGTATCTAATACGACTGAAAGATAAGATGTATGCTCAATATAGATACAAAAAACATTTGATTTGGAGTACAGTTCCGTACAGGAATACCTGTACTATATAAGTTATTGCGTATTCTGTAAGTATAATTAAATATAGATGGATGGATAAGTTGCACGTTTTCAGTGTATATGAATGTATGAAATTTAAGACATTGAGTTGTTAAGACTTCTAACGAAGGAAGATTGCTTCGCTTTTCTCTTAAAATCCGGAAGATTGTATTACAATGAGTACCGGTTCAGTTTATTATTGCAATACTATCTAATTTCAAAAAGATAGATATTTAGGTTTGCTGTTCATTATAAATCACTTTTAATCTATGTATACGACTATGGTTAGTAAGTATTTATTTAGAAGCTTAGTCATGTGATAAGAGTATAATCAAAAGCATGCCTAAGAAATATCAAGGTGTTAATGTGTATCGATTTACGCAAAGTCAGTCAATTAAGGTTAAGGGTTGAGAGCTAGGACCCCTCTAAATTATGTGCAATGTATTAGATTTTATGGCAACTTTGGAAATTGAGCAGTTTGTTAGTTAGTGATCAGCAGAGAGGATTTAAATAACAGTACCGTATAATAACACGTTAGAATATAGAGTTTGGGGTAGAGTTAAAAAGAAAAAAGTTTGTCATGTAAAACAGACAAAGGCAGTCGTCTTGGAGGTAAAGTATCTATAGGATATACGTAGCATACTAGTAGCGGTATTTCTTATTGTTTTGAGGGAAATTATACGTACATAATGTTGTGGTTTATTGTTCTAGTGCGTAGACTAGGTCACGCACAGAGCACTTCAAGGGAGTCTCTGATATTGTAACTGCGTCTATCTAATTTTTTAAAAAGTAGTTGAATAGAGTATTATGAGGTGTTTATCTTAGCTTATGGATAGAATGAAAATTTAAGGTAAAATTCAAAGTGAAATAAGGAATTAAATGAGGATTAGATGAACGATCACTGGGTGTTGAGCTGATCGGGAAAATTGTTTGTATCTATTCAGAAAATGTCTTAGTGATATCAGATTTGAGGAATTAACAGTACGAGGATACTGCAAGTAAGTTGTGAGCTGATGGGGATCCAGTATAGGCGATTAGAAATAGGTAGCAAGATCGTCATAGTTTAGTATGCACAAATTGTACATATTAAGTATACTAATTAAGTTCTACCCTCTATCGTAATATTGAATCCGTTTGTAATGCGGTTGGCTAATTTGACAAGAAGCGTGTAAGGTTGTTGCAATGGACAGAGCTTATCTCATTTTTAACGATATCAGTTTACAGACAATTGTACAAATTGTAAATTGTTCACTAAGACATAGGAGTCCCTCTTCCTGGTGTTTTGATGAAGTGACGGATCAAAAGCATAGGCTTTATAGCTGTGAAAACACACACCCGGAATAGGTGTCCGGAAAGGAGATGGCAGTGTGCAGTGGGGGCTACCTTAGATTTCTTATTTAATTAATTTTTTCTTATTTTTTTCGTTTTTTTGATTTGTTTTTTATTTTAATTTTTTTTTGCGTCTTATCATGGCTGATTATATATAGTATCATACTAAAATACAGTTTTTCTTTAATCTAAATAAGCTATCATAAACTGTACATCAATGTAGCATGGCAAAAGTTTAGTCAGAAAATTGTTTTAAAATAAGTGAAGTAAGAATGGTTAAAATATGTCTGAGAAATGACAAAAACATTTTTTTTAAAAACTGCACAGAATGATATATGCATACGAGACAATTAGGTTAAATTTAGATTTGACTTTTTGAGAAATGTGCGGATGAAATACACTTAGCTTAAGTTATCGTCCTATATTTTTCATTTTACTATTATTTACATATACTAACCTTCTAATTTACTCTTATATGTACTTTTATATTTTGCTATTTCTTAATTATTTTATACTATACTAGCAGGCCACACGGCAATGCTCGATCGTAAAATACGCTTAAATATGATATTTGATTAATGCAGATTTCGTAATTATTATGCAATACTAGCAGTTCAGCCCGGCTTTGCTCTGGCTCTATGTAATGTTCATAACTTGTCTTACACGTTATGTAGATTTCAAATGTTTCAAATAAAATCTGTCTGAGTATTTCCGTTGAGACCGCAGAGGTACAATTTTTAAATTTTGACTCCAAGTTTGACCCCTAAACATTTACTATTTTAGTCTCAAATAAAAATACAAAGTTTTGCCCATGTCCACGTTACCTACATCTAAAATTCCAAGTCTGAAAACCCAATATTAGCGGAGGAATTTGGTAGAATCTGCAAAGGTCAACTCTTTCAACTGTGACTTTTGGCAGCTACATTTTCTCCAAAACTGCTTAAAATTCTTGCGGCATGTCTGAATACGCGTTATGTATAAATTTCAAATGTTTAGACCTAAAATTGACTAAGTAGTTTGCTAGACACCACAAAGGTAAAATCGTTTGAAGTTTGAACCCTTGGCAGCTCAATTTATAGACACAAACAAAATGTTCTCCCTACTTCTGAATACCCTTTATATAAAATTTCGAATGTTTAGACCAGAAATTGGCTGAGTAACTTGCTAAAGATCGCAAAGGTCAATGTTTCAAAAACTTGATCTTAATTTTGACCCTTTAAAATGTATTTTTGGGGGCCAAATGAAATTTAAACGTTTGATCCAGGTCCAAGTAATCAATATTTAATTGTTTATACCCTAAATTGGCGGATGAGTTTAGTAGAGTTTTCAAAGGTCAAATAGTTGAAATTTGACTCCTTGACAGACAAATTTCTGGCCAAAAACCGATTAAAAAGATTTTCCCAAATCTCAATACTTGTTATTTAGTAGGGAAATGTGCACAAACACGCACAGATACACACAGACATTTTCACTTTTATTGATATTTAGAAAGATTGGACCCAATATAGAATAATGATTTAAAAAGGAAAAAAAAACTCTGACTCATGCGCCAGCACCGAGAACCAAAACCAAAACGTTTAGCTTACGATTTACTTTTTCCTTTCACGTTTATACCTGAACTATGAAGTAATGTATGTTGCAATGCTAAAAATTTAAACATGAATCAATAGCTATTACGTTACCCATGCATAGACGTAATGCCGGTGTTCGATTTTCACCTGGCAAATTCCATGTTGTAATTTTTATACATTTGCACCAATTTATCAGGGCTAAAACCCAAAATAAAAAGTTCCGCATGGGTTCGAATATCCTAGATATAAAGTTTCATGTCTGTAGACCAAAACTGAGAGAGAAGTTTAGGAGTCAAAATTTTTTTAAGAAATATATATATATACACTTAGGTATATATAGAAAGAGTTTTGTGTTTACTAAATATCACACAAGCATAAATCATTTAGAATATCTGCATGAATATAATTACACGTAATAGTAAACTAAAGATGATCGTCCCATAAGAAAACCAAAAAACTAATAGGGACTTAATTTAAATGAACATTTAAAAGAATATGCAAATTAGCTTAACCTTTTGTTAGTGAATGCAATTCGACAGTCTGTGTATAACAAAGTTTTATTTTCTTTTTAAATACATATAAAAAGGGTGTTTAATATTAATAGGAATGCACAAAAAATTATAGATCTTATCCTTCATTTACATTTTTATATTTGCATTTTTTATAATTTTAGTCTTTCTCCTCTTCTACTGAAAAAATTAAGCTTCGAAATGCCATGAATAAAGAGGTTCCTTTTAACTTAATTTTCACTTTTTACTTTCTTTCATTGCTCTGATGATATAGTAAAATATATGCAGTCGTGGTAAAGGTTTACACTTTTTATTATGGGGTCCTGATTTCGAATCTCGCTAACATCAGGCACTTTGGTGAGTCATAGACGACGAAACTCGTGTCAGTGGACAATTATATTTGAAAAAACAATACACATGATGCTGCTCTCCATTTGGGGGTACTAAATTGGTAAAAGGGAAGTTATTCCAAACTCGCATTTGGGTAAAAATGTAATTGAATTCATTCAAAACGTTTTGCAAAAGCAAAAACAGATAACATCTACATAAAACGCGATACATTCAGCAGTCGGGCGAGATAGCCTAGTGGTAGAGGTTTACGCTTCTTACTATGGAGTCCCAATTTTGAATCTCGCTAGATATAGCAACTTTGATGAGTTGTAGACGAGTAAACACGTATAATTGTATTAAAAAACATATATCGTTCCCCATTTGTAGGTACCAAATTGTTTCCGACTCGCATTTAGGTAAAAATGCACTTTCCTATAAATAATTGAATTTATTCAAAAAGTATTGCAAAAAACAAATATATATATATATATATATATATATATATATATATATATATATATATATATATATATATATATATGCATGTGTGCAATGTCCGTGGAGGAGAAACCTAGCCAAATGGTCTCGATGTTTTGAATTTAAAACTGACGGTAACGATGTGAGTCAGGTCTATTGTAACACACGCACACGCACACGCACATACCTACATATATATGCATCTATATACACGGACATGACAAAAAAGAAAAGGCACTAAGATAAATATATTTCCTAAGATTGATATATACTTTATTATATTTACAGATAAGGATAGTGTTGAAATGACTACGAGTATCTAATTCAAATTGCATCTAACAATATTGAAGCATGTCATGAACTAAAGGAGCATCAATCCTATCAGAATATCTGCACAGACAAATCGTTGGTCTATATGAAGTAGGTATTAGTAAACGCAAAATAGCAGGATATCTTTCAATACCCTTTTCTAGTGTTAGTAGAGTAATCATACAATTCAGAAGAGAGGACAAAGTGTGCATAAAACCTCATCCAGGTCGCTCCGGACTATTTGAAGAATCTTGCGTGAAACGAAATGTCGAAGAGAATCCTCAGTGCAAGACTTCTTACACTGCAACACAAGCTGCTGTCAGTTCCAGAATAGCTACAAGGTATCTTCACAAGTTTGACAACTATGGCATAGCTGCGAGAAGGAAAGCTCTTCTTCGTCGGGTTTATATTAAGTGCATAAAAGGTTCGTCTCGTGAGCGACCTATGAAGTTTTGGACCAATGCCATTTTCTCTAATGAGTCACGATTTGCAGTACCTTTTTACAGTGGAAGGATATGGGTATAGAGGCTCCTTCAACAAAAGTTTGACTTAAAAAGACTGAGCCAACGCTGAAACATGGGGAGTTCTCGATTATGATATGATGGTCGATCAAACCTGGTACAGTGCGAAAGAAACGTCAATTTTGCCTAAAATGTTTCAATATTTCATGGAGAACTCCTACCAATATTTTCAAGTGGTAAAATGAACCAAGTGTATTCTTTATTTATGGAATACAGAATAGAGCGACACAGCATTGATTGAGTCAAAATGAAATTCTTCCATGGCCAGGTGAGTCTTCGGATATGAACCTAATTGAAAACCTTTGGGTATACAAGACCGGGACCTTTTCAAAGAGAAAAGGAAACCATAACCCTGGAGAAAATTTTTTTACTTTCTGAATGTTGATTTCTACAACTGATTTAGGCTATTCTTGCGCTGATTAATCAGAAAATAGCATCAGCTTCTCTCCATCAGGTAAAGTTTTTCTGCTAAGTTGCTTTGAAAAAATCCAGATTTTCTTACAAAATTGATTACATTTTTGTGGCATTGTCAGCAGATTTTGTCAGCACATATCCTTAATGTGTTTTCAAGAGGAAAATGTTTTGCCAACAAAATATATTGATTACCTGATAGAAACACAGATTATGGTAAAGTTAATGGCGTGTATCAATAAAGTAAGGTACACGTAAATTGCATGTTGCTTCACCATTGTTCAAATTTGAACTTCCGTTTCTTTGAACTCCTGGAATGCTCAGTGGCAGGAAAGTTTCTCCTCACATTCCAACAGTAGTCAATCACCATGACTGCATCCAAGTGACTCTGATACCTGGTTTACATCTCATTCAGTTCCTGGTGGAATCTCTCTTTATGCTCATCACTCTTTTAACCTAGGTACTAAGAAAACCGGTCTATGTGTGATAATAGGTAGTGCATCCTGACACTTATGTTGCAAACCAGGATTTTGAAAGCAGTCATCAATGTATTGACAGATTTTGTGTAGTTTCTGGTCTTATTGTTGCCTAAATACCTTTCACGCTTCCAGTTCCATTTCCTGCTTTGAGTTTTCGAACTCTGCATCACTGACAAGCTACCATATTTGTGGACCATCAAAGATGCGCGCTTTCAACTTCTTCGTGATTTATCCTAGAAAAGCTTAGCACAAGTAAAAAGATCAGTCATCATCCTTGTGGTAATCCTTGGTGAACTGCTTGATTAAGCCGCGCTTGATGTGCAGCAGTAGAAAGAGTATTCTCTCTCTGTTCACGAGAAAGTCGCTGAGAGTGTTCTTTTCTTTGTAAGGCACTATTTCCTCATGTACAGGCCAGTCTTCATTCGCATATGCTGAGCACCAATTTTAAGATTTCGAGGTTTATGGCTTGATCCGTTTGTCGATATAATCACCCAGAACTGGCAGTCCTGTATATTTGTTGTCATTAAAATAATCATTTTCAATCAAAACAATTACTCAACATGACATTTTATTCCAACCAACTTCTAAAATGCTCCACACATAAATAAATAAATAAAATGAATAAAAACGTAAAAAATCAGCATGTAGCCATAGCTCAAAAACTTGATATAATTAAGCAAAACTAATGTAATTTTCGGATTCAGCGCATCAAATATAATCAGCTGAAAAAACGCAGACAACAAATTTGTTGATGATCAGTGTAATCTAAGCGTGAAATTTTAACATTATTGCATCAATTTTAATATTATAGCAAGAAATTCCTAAAGATGATATTTATCAATTATTTAACGCAATGCTTAGATGGTTCCTAGCACTAAAAGCAGCAGAGAATTTCAACAAAGTATTAATTATTAAGTTTGTTTGATTTTGTTCCATAAATTGTGTATATTGATATACACTGTTTCTATGAGTATATTCTTTTCTGTCATGTCGTTGTGTACGTTTATTTCTGTTAATCAACCTGATATAATCTCATTAGTTTCGAATTTAAAGCATAAACCTATATTATTAATTAACACATAGCGATCTACATGATTTAATTATCGGTTTTACAAAAGTACAGTAATTAATACAACATGTATTGAATATTTGATCAGTCATAATTTATTTTCATTTTAAGATACGGAACTAATGAGCAGACATGAATACATAAAGATCGATTTCTAAAGTGTTTGCAACAATTTCGATTTTATGACTGTTTATTCTTTATTGCTTATTAAAAAGACATGTTCTATTTTTGTAACAACCACGCATATCATTTATGTTATGAAGTTCTAATTTTTTTCAGATTAGCAGTCTCTCTCTCTCTCTCTCTCTCTCTATATATATATATATATATATATATATATATATATATATATATGATGAAAAAAACGGACTAGAGCGCTCAATGTGTAGCCAGAGCAGTATATAGGAAGTGTATTACTGTGAGTCCAGAATATAAGAATAGCGTCTATAAATTTTAAGCTGTTATAAACTAGAAGAGCGTCTATAAACATTAACACATAATTAATATTTAATAATAACCCCCTCTTATTATATACACTCCTACTACTTTACATTTCAACGTCCTCTCCCTTCCACTCCCCCCTTCTTATCTAACTTCCCTTCATCTACTATGATTTTTCCATTCTTATTTGGTATTATAACTCAATCCTTCTATGAATTCTGACGAAGCTAGTCGGATATTTCCTTTTCTTTTGAGAATATCCCACAAGCAGAAACAATATGTAAACTCATTCTGGACTCACAGTAACAGATTTCATATATATATATATATATATATATATATATATATATATATATATATATATATATATATATATATATATATATATATATATATATACTAGCTGGCAGCCCGACGCTTAAGAATGATATTTTTAGTTATGCAGATCGTGTATGAATTATAGAATTATAGAATCAACCTTTTATTTATTATTATATAATAATGTGCCCGATAAACTAATTCACAGAAAAATAAAAAAAAACAATGGTATTACTGTCGTCTATCAAATTCCGTCTGTTGTCGTTTACAATATAACGTCAGCATGAGGACCTGATGCATAAAAGAGGGTTGTTTTTCAGAAAGGACGTTCATTTTGAAGTTGGATTTTGAAGAAGTAAGTTCGATCAGCAGAAGTGCTTTTGCAGTTAACAGAAGATGCGTTACGTATACAAAAGTTTGGAAGTTGGAAGTTTGGACAACAGTGTCAAATTTAACCAAGAAATTGTTGATGTGAAGAGCATAAGAAATAACACGCGGATTATTTCATTATAGTTTGGTTAAACTGATAGTACAGGATCCCTAACTCTTTTATAGCACTTAGACTTTGTACAAAAGGTTAGCCTGACCCAATCATGCATTTCTGACTGCTAGAAAAACTGCTTCTGTGGTACCAATTTACAAAAGATTATGACGAAAGAACTGGCCCATTAAATTATCGCCCCATTAGCCTCCTCCCTCTTTTCGCCAAACTAAATCTTCTTGTCCATAATTAATCAAGCTCTAGTCCACCATTTTACGGATGCTTAATTTCTATCCGGCCATCAATATGGATTTAAGATAACCTGTTCTACTGCAAATATTCTAACTTTAATCCCTGAAAGTAGTTTCTCTCAATGCACAACATGGCACTGCAACCACAATGATATTATACAACTGATGATAAATCATAAGCTCTAAGTGCTATAAAAGAGTTAGGGATCCTGTACTATCAGTTGGAATACAGTAGTTGACAAACTGTCAAACATGTACGCTCAAATTTGTAAGGCAAGCATGAACGATCTAATCGTGTAAGCATACATAGGAAAACAAGCATCTCAAAGAATGCAAATTTTAGAGGAAAGGGATTGAGGCTGAAATGGGAAACGGATTTCATTGCCCTAATTAGGAAACAAGATCAAACACTAGCCGTCTCTTATGAATCTCACCTCTGCTCCTGAAGTATAGACAAAAAAAGAGTATAGTAGTTGGGTGATAGGAAAGGCCTATCTACTCCTTAAGCAGTTTAGATTTGTAAAACCGGTGATTTAATCGAGTCACCAGCTCTAAGAAGCTTGCGGACCAGGACTGGGGAGGCTTCCCTTTCCTGTTTAGTGCTAAGATGTATTCTGTCAGTGACATAGGTTTAATATCAGAGTTTTCCTTCTCCTAGATTAATGATCTGACGTAATCTACGGATCAATCAGCACCGATAGGAGTAACGCCACGCCTGGTTTCATAACTAGACATTTCTACGCCCCCGCATGGTTGGTTAGGATAAATCGGATTAGTAGTAGTTTGGAAAATACAATTCTTTAAATAGAATTAAGATAAGATAGGAAGATCTGGTTATTCACACGTTATCAGTGGATAGGCGGTGGTATGTATGAGTATGGGGGATATTTAAGTATCTTCTAGCTTTTAACGAGAACTAAATATGGTTTATGGTTTAAAAATATATTGGAAAAAGTTAGGAAGGGTAGATAATACACTGTGATTGTGTTCTCGGCAGCTCCAGTAAGTAAGGGTGCTAGAGGTAAACGATTCATCTGGGCTGACGTTACCCGCCTGATAGTCAGGGACCCGAACCTTGGATTAACCACTAAGAATGCTGTCCTATCAGCAGGTGTAAATACTGAAACTGCTGTATTGCCATTTGGAGAGTGGATTCTGGACCATGCAGTAGTTTCTGGTGGGGCCTCTCAATGCCATACTGGTGGGTAATTGTTACGGCTTTACCTTATCATGTGCTACAAAAAAATCCTATCTTTTTTCTCTCCTGATTTCTCTTTCTGTCCTGCTCTAAGCAAGTCTGTCGACCTGTTCCACAAACCCCAAAAACTCAACATGAAATATATCAAAAATAAAACACGAATAAACCTAGAACGCCATCCTCCAACGTAGACGCCTACTACCATGTCTCCTTCTCCAACATCAGGGGTCTACGTTCCAACTTTTTTGAAACCCAATTACAGGAGACGAAACCAGACTTACTCTTTCAAAGCGAAACTGTAATAGAGCCCACTTCCCTAGATGATTTCATAATAAAAGGATACTCTAACTTTACGTCTAAATCTGGCCCCAATATCGCTATAGACATGGATTATGCGCCTACATTAAATATGGCTTTCTGTGTGGTAGAGACATCTCTAGGGAAGACCCTAATTTACCTTACATGTGCTTCCAGGTTTCACTTGCTTACACCACCGCATTTATATTTGCCCTCTATCGCCCCTACAACAGCGGGGTTACCGTCTTTAAGAGCATATCTGAGAAAATTGACCACATCCTGTCTGCTCATCCTTCGGCTAACATTCACATTTGCTGTGACTTCAATGTCCATAATTTGGAATGGCTGACCCACTCAAATAAAACAGATGATGAGGGGGGGGGTCTGTCATGATTTTGCCATTGCCTATTACCTCACTCAGATTGTTCAGGAACCCAGCCATGTGCCCGATACTACCGGTCAGTATACAAGCCTTCTAGACCTTTTTCTCACAACTTCCCCTGAATTATGTTCATGTTTCGTTCTATCTCCCCTGGAATCCTCCGACCACTCCGTCATATCAGTTAAAATAACAATGAAATACAATAATATTCAGATGTACTTCTCCACCGTACTGTATATCAATACGCTACGGCTGACTGGGATAGCTTCCGTACATTCATATCTGATCTACCTCTGCATTCCATGTTTAAAAAAGGATGTGTCCTCTATAGTATCAGACCTGACCGAATGGTTAATTGTAGGCATAGACCGATTCATACGATCCAAAATATTCCAACAAAAACCTAACAGCCAGCCATAGTTCTCCCCCAGAATGTGCTGCTGCCGTTGCGCACAGAAATCACTTTTTCCATAGCTATCAGCGTAATAGATGTACTGAGACTAAAGCTGCTTTCAGGACTGCCAGCAACCACTGTAAAAGAGTAATAAAAAAATGCAAGATAGCTATATGCTCAGTCCGTTAAATCCAAAGTAGCTGAGCAGCGGCTTGGTTGCCACCAGTTTTGGCAAATAGCAAATAGGATCCTGAACAGAAGCGTGCGTTCGATCCCAACTATCATCAATGTACCTGAGGCCATCTCATCGGCATCAGACAAGGCCAAACTCTTTGCAAAGAAATTTGCAGCTAACTTTATCCTCTACGACGAAGCTTATCAACTCCCCGTATTTCCTCCTACAACAGACAACACACTATGCAACATACAAATATCTGTGCGTGAGGTCGCCCAGCTAATCAAGAACATCGATTCCAGTAAAGCAACTGGCTCAGACGGCATTCCAATTATAGTGTTGAAAAAGCTTCGACCAGAACTTGCCCCCATACTTACAAAACTGTTCAAGCGTTGCCTTAAGAAGTAGTGCTTTCCAACACCCTGGAAAACCTCATCAATATACCCTGTAACCACCTCAGCAGAAATAACCTCCTTTGTGACATGCAATATGGTTTCCGTTCTGCTTAATCTACAGCTGATGTTCTAACGATTTTATCCCATACGATTAGTGAATTTCTCGACAAAGGCTCCTTTCTAGGGCAATTGCTCTTGACATATCAAAGGTCTTCGATAAGGTATGGCATAAGGGCCTACTTCACAAGATTCACAGCTACGGTATAATTGGAAATGTTTTCTCAATAATTAAATCATTTCTCTCTGATAGGCTCATAAGTGTAGTGGTTGATGGAAAGCAATCAGAGGCCCAAAGTATTACTTCTGGAGTCCCCCAGGGGTCCCCTCAGGGGTCCATCCTGTGCGAACTCTCTTCCTGATCTACATCAATGATCTCCCAAAACACATATTTAAATCATTCGTTGACATATATGCTGATGACACGACCATCTATGGCAACACATCAAAAGCCGTAAATGACAAAGCTCTCTCTGCCTCTCTCTCTCTCTCTCTCTCTCTCTCTCCTCTGATCTTGTGCAGATGGGGAAGAGGTGGATGGTTACTTTAATGCATCTAAAACCAAGCTCCTATCTTTACATCATCAACGCTCTGATCCCCACCTAGCATCAATTGAAATGGATGGCTCTCGTCTTGGGGAGGCTTCATGTTTTGACAAGCTCCTTGGTTTGACCTTTACTACTGATCTGAAATGGAACACGCATATTAAGTCTGTTGCTCGGGCCGCTGGGAAAATGGAGGGATCCTTCTACCGCTCCAGAAGATATCTCACTGCTGATACAATTCTCTATCTCTATAAAAGCCAAGTACGTCCAAAGATGTAGTACTGCTGCCACATCTGGGCTGGAGCCTCTAAAACAGCATATCCTGCCTTGACAAAGTACAAAATAGACTTCGTGGCTTAGTGAGGGATGCTCTTTTCTCTTCCCTGCAACCCCTCTCCCAAAGAAGAGACGTTGCGAGCCTTTCTTTGTTTTATCGTTATTTCTATGGCAAGTGCTCGTCCGAGCTCCAATCTGTGGTCCCCCCTCGCCAATCTTTCACAATAAACACACGTCTAGCTAACTCCACTGTCAGTAATTTCCCCCACTATTTATCTGTGCCTAAATCAAAACGTAGATTCCATGAACAAAGCTTTTTCTGAGAAGTGCACGCCTGTCGAATGCTCTTCCGTTTGCCTGTTTCCCACCTGACTACAACCTGGATGTCTTCAAGTCCAACATAGACAAATTCCTGATTAATTGCCCCCTTAATTGATTACTGTACACACAATAGCCTTTATCTCCGAGTGGCTTCCGGGCCTTGATAAGTGGTGATTTCCCATGTAAAAAAAAGTTCAGTATAAAGAGAGATAAAAATAATAGATATTACTTTTGAAATAGCGAGCTCTGAACACCTATACACCACCATCGTCTATGGCTGGCAAAAGTGCGTTGAAAATGGACGACTATATAGGAAACTATATTTTGCAGCACAAAAGGTAGCTCGTTTTAATGGCATCATTCACGTATTCGCAGGTCTTCGACTTTTTGAGTTAAAACGCAGGCGAAGCATTTGGAACGTTTCTCGAAGAAAAGCATAGCAATAATACGAGATAGGATAATGTGTCTGTTTCAACCTTAGAACATAAATGTAATATGTAGGACGGATTTAACGAGGAATATAGAGATAGAAAGGGAGTAAGAGGGATAAAGAAAGATAAAAAGATAAATTACACGAGAGGAGGATATGCATCAGTGTCATGTATTAATACCGATGAAGACACGAGCAATGGCGAAGCCAGCAATGGCCGGATATGAGGTTGTAGATGTAATGTTTCATGTTAGTTACGATCGACTTACAAGAAAGAATGACGGCTACCATCCGTTGGCTGTAGACAAGATGGAAGAAAGAGAAAAAAAACCTGTGGATTTATGATAAAAATTACCAAAAACAGAAAGTAATCTATTGATGGTGCGAAAAATATATTTGGAAATATGGCAGAAAGTAGTGACGAGATAATGACCCGTAGGGAAATAAGGAAAGTCAGCAGGATGCAGATGTTAATATCGTTAGCTGGAAAACGGCAAGGAAGAGGACGAAAGAAGAGCGTGAGAAAATAGAAGAAGAATATAATAGATCGATAGAAGACGAAATAGAAATGGAAATAGGAAAGACGAAAACTTCGATGAAGACGACGAAAAGAGAAACAACACGAGAAGAACGATTTATAGTTAAACGAGAAAACATGTTCTAATAGAAGTATAAGATGAAGGAATAAAAAGGAGAAGAAAGGAAGTAATTAGAAAAGAACACAACTTGAAAAAAGAAAATAGAGAGTTAGTTCGGTGAAACTGCGAATAGAAAGAGAGAAACCCCATTAGGATTATATAAACGACGAGAAACGAAAACATATAACGCGAAAGAAAAAAAAACAACATAGAAAATAACATTAAAAATGTGTGAATAAGAAAGAAAACTATAAAAACTATTTAAAAAATATAAAATTATAAAAATATAAAAAAAACTATAAAAAATGAAGTAACTAACGATGAACAAAAAAAAGACTACGAGATAGGAGTTAGGAAGGGGAAATGAGAACAGAAAACGATGAATTATTTAAAATAAAACTTATACACGATGACAAAGACGAGGCAGATAAGAAAAAACAGAGGAATGGAGGAGGGAGGGTTCTACAAATGTTGAATAAAAAATGCAAAAAATTATATGAATTAAACGTAACGACTTCTTTGAACTACTCTCTTGGGCCGTCAGATGTCTGCGAATCCAAAAGAGTAGGTGAAATAAATAATTCTGTTTAACAAACATGGTGTATAGATTTTGTGAATTCAAACATTTTTTTAATAGTAGCACAAAATATTACGTTCTCTAACACACACACACACACACACACACGCATATATATATATATATATATATATATATATATATATATATATATATATATATATATTAAGCTAAGTATCCAGGTAGCAAAAAAATACAATGCTAAGTGGAGCGATTCCAAAATTTTTCCCGATTCCGATACAAATACCGATTCTGTTCTGAATTCTTCATTGCGATTTCTTGAAACTTTCTGATTATTCAATCAGATGTTTATTGTTTGTATTTTTTATTTATTACTGTAAAGCCCCACATGGTGTTCGTATTTATTTTTGCATTACATAAAATGCATCGTGAGGACGTATATCACACAAGTTAATACTCAGGATACTTGTATCAAATATTTTCCTCGTAATTTATTGAAAATTACGGGACACATAAAGATTTATATATTTATGATTTTTAAAAACAAAACCGATTTGATAGATTCGTCCTTAATGTTATAGGAATTTTGTTCATAAACAATGGAAAATGGTGGACGATTTGTATGCACAACAAGCAGATGACGGAGAAAGAGAATAGTTTACAAAGTTCTTCTCCTCATATAAAAATAACTTCTATATAATAATGTTGCTATTTAGAAAACCATTCTAAACATGGAAATTTCAGGGGAGGATGAACTATTATGTGCCATCCCTCTGTCAAAGGTGTTCATAGATTCATCCTAATTATTAAGAATTGATCGGTTGCTAGACTGATTTTGTTTTACTGTAAATAGAATAAATAATACAAAAAATCCAACTACCACAAGTACTACTACGACGACTAATATTACTACTAGAAATAATAATAATAATAATAATAATAATAATAATAATAATAATAATAATAATAAATGCAAATGTGTAAATATAAACATTTAGCTACCATTACCCCTTCTCAAATATTATTTTAAGTGATTACAGTGAAAAGTATTTTTAGTTTATTACGTTGAAAAATTTAAACAAATTATCGCGACTTGTTTACTAATGTTTTCTCCAATTCGCAATGGTGATAGTTTGTTGTAAATAAAATAAAGTTAGCGTTAGAATTTCGTCAACCTATGCTAATCAACCAGAATAAAAAACAAATATGATGTTTTAGTTTTCAGGCGATTACGTGTTAAACGCCCTGAAAAACATAAAGCAGCAGAAGGCCAGTTCTGCATACAAAGTTTACGTTAAATGATCACCTTTTCAGCCCAGACAGCATTTTAAGAATGGAGTTAGTTTAGTATGTTTTTAAATTTTGATCATGCTCCTAATTAAAATTTGATATCAATTTGTCATCGTGAAAAGTGATAAGATACATGTTTTCCTAGTACTAACCCTAAGTTTGGATGGTAATATGAAAAATAAAGCAATTACGAGTGGTTTCATGACTTTGCCGGCCGGCTGGCCTTAAAATTAGTGTTAAATTTTTTTAGTTAACTGCTTCCAAGTTAGAAAGGCCTATAAATATGGGGATCACTTTACGATGAATTTATAAGTGCAACTCCACCCACTCTAAATTTTACAATAATTATTTGTCTTTATTTTCAGTGTAATCACCTAAAAAGTATAATGGTTTTTTGAGGGGATGATTTGAAATGTAGATATAATTTCTTTTCTAATTTGATAAATTTCTAATCGATTATCTTTTACATATGTTTACATACTTATCCAAACTCATTTTAAGATTTTCATCTATGTTTTTATCTGTGCTAAAAAGAGAAAAAGTAACGAAATGGAATAAAACACAGGAGTATTTCAGAGAGTACCACGCCAGGCAATACGAGAGTAGACAAGCGCCAGAAAATTGGAAAAGATAATTATCAGGGGCAGTTTAAATCGTTAAAGAATTGACTGAACTGGAGGGGCAATTATGTTGACTTCTATAAACTATGTGCTAAACAAGTGTGGGTATTTCAAAGGGTTTCCTAAGAGAGTAGGAGTAAGTTCACTTTTTCTTATTTACTTTGTTTTTCATGATTTATCAATAACGTAATCAAATTTGAATCAGAAAATCAATGTTAAATCTGGAAATAGAATACCTGACCAGGTGTACATTAGTTTTATTTTATAAATAAACAATCATCTGATAAATAAATAAAATCATCTTTGTTAGTTTCTTTATACGAAGAGCGTGCAATAAGTAATGCCCCTGACCCACTTCCGCTAGAAGGAGAGCAACGAAACTTGGCACAGTTATTAGTCTTTCTCTACATAAGCAGCACCCAGACATATGCATTTCTACCATCGTTTGATACAGCTCTTCAGAAATCAAGGCTGCATCATATGGGAAACGCTTTCCTTTAAAAAACAACTTCATGGCTGAGAAGAGGTGAAAGTCAGATGGTGCAAGATCAGGAGAGTAGGGAGGATGGGGAAGGATTTCATAACCACACGCCCGTGCTTCTGATCTGGCGACATGCGAGTTGTGGACTGGAGCGTTGTCCTGCAGGAGGAGGATACCTTTGCTGATCTTGCCTCGCCTCTTGATTTTTATAGCTTCCCTTAATTTTCTCAGAAATGAAGCATAATAGGCTCCTGTAATCATGGTATCCTTTGCCAGGAAATCTGTCATCACTACTCCGTCCTGGTCCCAGAAGACTGTGAGCATGACCTTGCCATCGGAGGGCTGCACCCTTGCCTTCTTTGGAGGTGGTGAGTCCAAGTGCTTCCACTGCATTCTTTGGTCTCTGGATCATAGTGATTGACCTAGGTTTCATCCTGTGTAATCAGTCTTTTGAAAAACTGACTCATCTTCTTGACACATCTCCAAATTCATCCTCGAGCACTCGAAGCGTTGTCGCTTCTGGAATGGTGTAAGCAACCTGGGAATCCATCTGGCAGACACCTTATGCATATGCAAATGGTCATGAATGATAGTTTCCACAGACCCTTTACTAATCTTGACATTTTGGGCTATTTGGCGAATAGTAATGCGCCGATCTTCTAAAATGGCAGCCTCAACTTGACGGACAGATGCCTCATCAATGGCAGAAGGGGGCGACCAGGTTTGGGAACTGTTTCTACAGACTTCCGGCCATGTTTGAATTCAGGATGCTAGCATTTTACAAAGTCATATGATGGGGCATTATTACCATAAGTTTCTTTCATTTCATCAAAAGTCTCCTGTGATCTGTGTCCTTTCAAATACAAAAACCGGATCACTGCTCGACATTCAACAGGCTCCATTTCACACTTGACTCAGTTCAAACACCTATAAAACAGAAACAATTAGTTCAGAGCTGTAATTTGCTACATAACCCGTAGACATATAAATCATTGCACATGCAAAATTTCAGCTAGATCAGACAACTGAAAGTGGGTCAGGGGCATTACTTATTGCACGCCCCTCGTAATTGTCAGGAGAAAAAATATTTTGGAATCGGAAATGAAACTTACATTTTTTCATGATTCCGATATGGGTTCAGATACACCCCAGAGTTCAGATGTTTCTGTTTCCCGATTTCGACTAATCGTCTCAGTTATCATCCCAAATTATCGAATATTAATTTAGTTGAAAACAGAAAAGGGTTAATAATGAAATATCTACCTGGTGCCATTGTTGAAGATCATTGAGTAAAGGTCATACTGACGAAAAGTATGATATGCAATCTATATTTGATAAGCATTTTAAAATATATTAGAGAAAATATGTAAAATTATATTCATGAATACAATGTGTTCAAGGAAGTTTTTGTTTTTATCAGGTATTGGCCCTCGGACTATTATCGTTTGGAGCCCAGTTTTACCAGAATCCAATAACTCATAAAACTCGCGAGTCGTTGGCTATTAGGCTACTGTTGTGAAAATATCTTGTTGATACACACAGACACAATACATGGAAAAGTGTATGTACACTAAAGAGCAGTTTATCGACATATTATTAGTTGTTTGCTTCGACTAGATAAATGTTTATTTCATTGTCCAATAAAAAAGAGAGAAAATGAAATCTCGTCTAAAATAAAGCAAATATTTGATTGATTTAATCGTTTATTAAAATACTTTCTGTTTATGTTTTTAATCAAAATACCAGTTATTAAATTCCATTTTATTCTCACAAAAGTAATTTCAAACCTACATTAACTTTTATTTATTTTTTTTATTACATTTTCACCCCAAACAAGGCAAATTGCCACTTTGATGTAGGGGGCTACTATCAGGGGCAGCAACTACTGGGGTACTATGTAGGGATTTGGACAGCAAGATGTCGGTTCACGTTACACTTGATCTTCTGCACGTTAGCACTGTTGGGGAAGCAGGGACCTGGAATGGAATTCCAGAGTCTAGCGGTTCTGGGGAAGAAACTATTAGAGTAAAAAGATCTTTTACATCTAGGGATCTCTACAGTGTGGGGGTGGGATTTAGCAGCTTGTCGGGTTTGTCGAGGGTGCTCACGTCGTGGGGGCACTAGTGATTGCAGTTCGTCAGAGCATTCCCCACTAAAATACTTGTAGAAAAGGTAGAGGGATGCAACATTTCGTCGATGGGACAGAGGCTGAAGCTTAGATGCCAGTTCAGGGCCTATCAGGTTTGCGACTCTCTTTTGAACCTTGTCAAGGAGCGAGAGACTAGTAGCAGATGCACCAGCCCAGATGTGGCAGCAATACTCCATACATGGGCGAATGGTGGCCTTATAGAGGTACAGGATACTTTCGGGTGTTAGTAGTTTTCCAGCACGGTAGAGAGAGCCCACCTTTCTTGCAGCGGCCCTGGCAATGCCTTTACTTCCATCACATTACGTATTATCGCTAGTTGAATGATTTTAACCTACCGACCACGTCATGCAAAAAACAAACAAAAACAAAAGGCGTAAATTCTCAAGTTTTATCAAATTCTTTGCAGTTTATGTAAAAAAAAAAAATGAAGAAATTTGCGTGCGGAGTTTGAACCTACCAACCACGTTATTAAAAAAACACGCTATCAACTTACCCACCGTAGAATTTTCACGGCCCGTGGTTCTCTTATTGCTGCTAAGCGCCGAGATAAAAGAAATATCTGTACCAATGATAGATAGATTAAAATAATGGTTACGGTTATCGATTATCGGAAATTTGCAGGAGTTTTCTGAGACAAAAAATAACTAAGATCACTCCCAGACTTATACACTAAAGTTCTGTAAATTTTACAGAAAATCGGAGTCTATAACTCACACACAGACAAAGTGTCATTTATATAATTTCAGATTTTAATATCGTATTAATAGTAAAAACCGTTTTTATATAGGCAGGAAATGCGCAAATGAAATCTTGTGATAGTTTCATTATAATAGAGATTAATGAAATAAAATCTCAACTCGTAGTCATAATTAGAAACTTATTTACACAAATTCTTAATTGTCTCTCAGGATTGGGATATAAAAGTATGACTCATCTGCAAGTCAATAACTCAACTATTATGGTTTAATTGTTCAGTAAAACAAAGTAAAACTTTATTTATCGAACGCATTATTGCCTTATGAAAAGCGAACAAAATGAGATTCGAAGCGACAGTTGTTTCAGGCTAAAATTCAAATAGACAAATTTTTACTTGTATTACATACTTTAAAGAAATTCACATATCTTCCAGAATGACTTCATCTTAGAATAACCATCCACAAATCTGGACCTTAATTTCCAAAAGCCTAATGTAATATGCCTTATCAGAGTGAATAAAAGTATAAGATAACAATGAAAAATTACTCTTAATGATTAAAGTTGGTCCAATTCTATGCTGTGGTATAAATAGAAAAATGATTTAGCTGGTCCAATTCTATGCTGTGGTATAAATAAAAAAATGATTAAGCTGGTTCAATTCTATGCTGTGAAATAGAAAAACGTGAATTGAACTTGTAAGGAGATAAGAAACAGAATTATGTCGAAATAATTAAACAAAACAAAAAATTCCTTGAACATCAGTTTGTGTTAATTAAAGTGTCGTAAAGCATAAGTATTTTAAAAGGTTGACAAATTTGAGCGAGCACCAACCGTTATGAACCGCCATGTTCGAAAATATATTTATTTCTTTAGTATTCCGTATTATGTACTTTCTTCTCTTATGTGTTACTTTGTTTAAGTTTATCGTTGAAATTAATTATAGTATATATATATATATATATATATATATATATATATATATATACATAATATATATAAGATTGCACATAGAAAGAACACTCATGTAGTTATTCATTTTCAAAATGTTGAACTTTTATTGGCATTAACTTGACTACAATTTGTTCAGCCCAATGTTTACATATAAGTTTATATTCATTATTTATAATCTGCATAATTGGGCAACCTCATCAGCGCATCAAAAAACCAATTTTTCAAAATGTTCACATCCAACAAACGGGATTCACATGAAATTGAAGGTGTTCATTTTTTCACAACGTATATCTAATGCGTAAAGCAAACATTATCAGCATTTTATAATAAAGTGCACTTGCCTTCAATATTCCGGCAACATCTGCACCGGTAAGTAGCCGGAATTTAATGCGTTGGGTTCATTTTTCTGAACTTCCAGTAAATCCGAACTAACGTGTCAGGTTCGCTGCAACTTTTGCTAATCAAATTTCAGACATCCAATATTATTTCCTATTTATAAAAATGTCAATATATATATATATATATTCTTTTTTAAATATCTCCATGAATATCTGCCTTGCTACAAAAATGCTAATTTATTAAGGTGTCTTTAACTCCCCCCACCCCCACTTTTTGCTGATGAGGAGACTTTATTTAAATATGAAAAAAATCTTGTTATCAAATTATTGTCCAAGACATATTGTCTATTTCAATAAAAACATCGTTTCCGAAACGATCGTACAATCTATTGATTTTGTTTGTTTGCCTTTGGAAACTGATTTTTAATTCAAAATGATGAATCATATTACTCAATATGTATATATATATATATATATATATATATATATATATATATATATATATATATATGTGCATTTATATATGTATATATATATATATTACATAAAGACAAAAATAGGAACCAATATTATTGATTATATTATTATTAAAATGAATTCAAATAACTAATACGTTAATTAGCTATATAAACTCGGAAGGCAGTATGGACTATGAGTTACAATGCAGGATAGGTAAGGCCTCAACAGCATTTAATCAGTAAACAAACAAATTACGCTCAGATGTATAGAGGCTCTAACATAACAGCAAATATGGAAATGAAACTTAACCGCTCAAAATCAGTCATGAGAAAAAATTCGATTCGTCCGATTTCAAGTGCTTTAGAAGGATTCTGAGGATCAAATGAACCGATAGAATTAGCAACCAAGAAGTGAGATCCCACACTACTCAACGGGTAGTATCGTCAATTGTCTGCAACGACTTCTAGGTTGGCTCGGAGATACCCTAAGAGTGGACCCATAGATAGTTGTCAATCTAGTGCTACAATGGACTTCTGTGGAAAATAAAAGAGAGGAAGACAAAAAGTGAACTGGCAATAGACAATCGAGTGAGATTTAAATACAAGGGAGAAACTTGAGGACATTGTTGATCTCGCTTCAGATCGCAAACGATGACATACTTTGACTATCCAATGCGCCCCAAGATGTGAAAGTTCTTAAGATTAAGTAAGCTATAACATTCATTCCGTGAAACCGGATGTTGCTCTGTACACATTAATCAGCGACTTTTGTTACATCATGCTCCCTTGGAGTCCTATTCCACGAACTCACTCAGAAATAATCCGCATGTCGAGAGGGTCATCGATTGGCGTCCGCCAACATTTCGTCCTCTCGTCGCGGTCAAAAATTTAATAACATATAAGTTATCACGATTTTAAAATTAGAAATGCTGCTTTTAGGCTTCGGAGGGGTTACATCAATTATCGGTGCATTTAAACATAGTTCGCATAACAATGGCTAACTGGGTTAAAAAAAAACGTTAACACAACCTTTCTGTTGTTCGGAACTCGTAACATATACGAGTTGACGACAATTGCAATTCCAGTCAAACAATAGAAAAAATGAAGTAGTTGACAGTCTGTTTCAAGATGGTTCATATAATGTCGATGTACGAGCACACTAAAGCAGATTCATACGATTAATTTCGCAGTTTATCTTCTTCCTACGTTACCATTTACTTGTTCATAACGGAATTCCACAATCATTCGACATGTGTAGGTGGGACGAAATCGCAAAGGCTTCTTACTAACTGATTGACTGAGTAATGGCGAAATAATGATGGTTTATATCTTTAGCGCTAGAGTTGCTTAGTTTTTTATCCAAATTGATTGGCTACTGACCTTCCTTCATTAAAATGCTGTTACCTATTTTGGGTAATAAGAATCTTGGATCATCACACTTTAAATTAAGCAGATTGAGGCATATAAGTGTATTTAAATAAATCAGGTTGGAATAACCTTAAAATATAGTAGATGTCAGTCTTGCTAGTTTACAGTTTGAAAATAGAATAATCTGAAATGACTTTAAGGAGAAACATTTGCGCTATATATAGAAAACTGTTCCTCTTACACAATATGGTGCAGCGACTCATTTAGTTAAAGAAACAAAAGTATTAAAATAATTTTAGATATAGGAAAACAATCAGAATACAACAAATTGGAAAAGCCAGAGAATCGCATAAAAAGTAAGGAGAGGAAGGGAAAAGGCAAAATAGAAAGAGAGATAGAATGAGCTTTAAGCAAATAAAAACGAGTGACTCATCTCTTATATAAAGGGCAGCTGTCTGTGTGTATGTGGCCAGCTAAAATTAAAAAAAACTACAAGATAAAGACCCAGAAGGTTTGTGCATTCTTGATTTTGATTTGACCCTTAATATATTCTTGAACTATTTTTGAATTGACCGTAAACTAGCGCAGATTTCGTCAGAGAATGTTTGTCTTGGAGCCTTTAACCAACGGGAAGAAACTTACTTCTTTTTGTCAAATAATGGGTCTATGAGACCAGTGAATTAAGAATCGGGGTCATTATTTTAGATTAGAAATTCTTAATTTTAAATAGTTCTTTTCTGAGCGTTGTTGTAGGTTGTGATGGTCAGCAAATATATCATAACAAAATGGGGAAGGGGTTCGAATAGTGTAGAACACACGTTGACATGGGGTAATGTCATATTGCAACGTTTAAGAAGCGTTTGTGGAAAGCGCCTATAACGAAATCGAGGACTCTGATTTTGAGTGTTAGAGACAACGAACTGGATTTCTGGATCTCAGAGGAGATTGGCGAAATTTTCTCGTCAATATGGCAAGAAGTGTTACGTGGAGATCGAGACCATTGCAAGAAAAAGAGTCCCTCCTCCCTTAATGTAATGAATTGGAGACGAAGATTCAACCTGGTAACATCAACGACTAAATACAGCTTATTTGCCCAGAAAAACGATTAAACTTGCGTCTATCATTTGTGTTGAGCCGAGGAGCAGAGAACTGGTATATGTGACATATGGACCGGACACGCGAACGAAATAAAATTAACTTCGATTTGATTGTAACGGACACAACATTCGGTTCAAATACCGTAAATATCTTTATAATGTAAGAACACTTATATAGACCGATTGTTGATGTGCTGTAAGATGAACAGGAAAGAAATTAAGTAACATGATACAATTTTCTCTCTGAACTAAAGTGAACTAAATAACAAACAGCTATTACTCGACGAAAAATTACTGGAAAATGTAGGAACATTAAAAAAATATTAACAATACGTTTCACGTAATTGATTGCCACGTGTACTATTGTGCTATGTGAGAGATTTAACGAGTTATAAACATTATCTGTACGAAATGACGAATACAAGAAAATATTACATTTTCAAGGAGTTAACTCCCTTATTTGCACAAATTATATGAAGAAGTTTGTCCAGAGAGAGGATTTGACTAAGCGGAGAAGGAAGAGGGGGGAACCAAAGAGGAGGTAGAATAGATAAATAGAATTTTTATAAAATGTTACTTTTTGTCCCGGGCAACATCGGGACACTCTGATAGTGAAAAATAAGAGAGATAAAGAAATAAAAAGCGATGAAAGGATATAATGTAAAAGCTAATACCTCAAATATAACTCAAGTAGCAACAAGAAAATAAATAAACTGAATCAAGTTAGACCAGAAAAAAAAACTAAGTAGGAAAACTTGTAAAATATATTTTAGAAAAGATAAGAGGTGAGAGTAAAAAACGTATCTTGCCTAACCGGCAACTAATCGAAATTATCGGAAGTGCATAATTAGTTCGCTGAATTCAGAGAACATCGATATTGTTGATAAAGCTTATATTTTCTTGTACAACAATCAGGTAACAAGGGACATCGAAAAAAGGAAATGAATGTGCGTTGAAATGAGAACATTATAATGAAATATGTTTTTCGCACTAAATTAGGTACAGGGGATTAACAAATTATTCTACGAAATATACAAAACACGTGAAAAATAAGTAATTTATGAGCTTATTGAGTGTATGACGTATGGAAAAATATAATCATCATCAGAATTATTAGTATTATGTTGTTATTACCATTATCAATAATAATGATAATAATAATAATAATAATAATAATAATAATAATGATAATAATAATAATATGATTAACAACATCTATTTAAAACTTCCCACACGAATTATTATCTATGATCTAGCACTGCTAGCAACAGGTAGTTTTCATTCGGACATATGTGACAACAAGCATACCCAGATATCCAATACTCATATCCTCTATCGTTAAGCAAAGCACATTACCATTGATTTTTTGCTGATCCCAGTCGTTGGTTACTTGGGTGAAAATAACTCCCGTCAAGATTTGAATTATGCCCTTCTTTCTACTTGACCCTTACTATGTTGTGTTGCAACAAACGAGGTTGGTACAATTACGTTTTTTTTTGTTTTTTTCATCGCAAAATTTTCAGACAACATAAAGATTGTAATATTGTCGGCTTTCAGACAGTTGCGGTTTCGTATGGTTCGTGTTATTTGGATAATATTTTGTTCTATTTTTACTTTAAATCACCCGTGTTTTGTCAGAGTTACATGGTTAGTTTTCGCACTTGAGAATTTTACTTAATAATTTAGTGAAGCGTTTATTCTTCTCTTTTTTAATGTATTGTTCTCTCAGTTTTTGCTGGACATGGAGTATTGTAATACAAGGAATATTTGAAAAGTAAAGCCTCCGATATTTTACTAAAAAGTTAAAGGGCTACGAAAGAAGGCAGTGATACCATTAAAACAAGCAACATTTTTTGCACTATTCTTAACGCATGTCTGCTTCTGAAGCAGGTCCAAGACAGGCTTTGCTTTCTAATTCTCTCACATCATCAATATTTGCAACAAAGAAATGAAACTTTCAAGTCATGAGGGTCAAGTTCAGTCATTATAACTATGAAATTTGCAGTAGCCTCTGATCTATTCTGACAGAATAAAAATAGGACTTTCGTATATATATATATATATATATATATATATATATATATATATATATATATATATATATATAATTCTTGACTGTTCTATCTTATCTTTTTTATTTGAGATACTTTCACTATTTTACGAGCTAATCAGAACGAAAATGTATTTTTTATTGAGTAGAATGATGTCAACTATGACGTAAGATAAGGCAGTTAGTGTATAAATGCCATTGGGGTCAAACAGTGTTGTAATAGTTACACAAGGAACACACTGCAATATTATCGGATTCCACTCTAGTTATGAGGTTTTGATTCGTGGAGATATTATGATAGGGTAACACCATATTTTGTTCTTATTTGTAACTGTTATCTTATGCCCACGGTTACTATATATTACGAGACAAATTTTACGTTTCTCTATTGTATTGTATGTTACGTTTATACTTGATACTTCCGACGTCAACCGCTGATTAAAGACCTTTAGAAAGAGCCGGGTGATTTTATTTCAAACCGAACTTCCGGTCTCAATATCCGTTGGTCATTTTGCTATGATGTAACGGACTCTTCTTTTAACCATGACTAAAAAGAGAAAATTTGTAGATTGATACTAGACGGTATTATACCTAAACTATTCGGGGAGGGTTGATTGTGAGTAATAGTCAATCTATCAGAAAATATGGACATAGAATTTTACGTTCTAGCGAATGCCGCTAACTGATCAATGTTGGTACAGTAGATATAAATTCAAATCTGTGACGAATCAACTTTCTTTATCACTTGCAACACGACCATAAACGCGACTTATCCGGGGATTGAGAGATTTCCTATCGTTTTCGTTGTTTGCATGGTAAGCGATCGATTAAGTCACAATCTGTGCACCCTCTCCCCTGTATTTTGTTCACAAAAAAGAATTCTTCTAGCTTCATTAACGGTTAATAATTTTACTTTCTTCCTTTGCGTACGGAAAACTAAGCGAGGCTTCTGTGGGCGGTGTTTATTTCATATAACTACCTCTTCGTGGCACAGAATACCGGGGTATTTCTTACAATCTGGTATAACCTAATAGTATTAAAGTCCAATCTAAACATATTTCTGTTGTATTGTAATCTCAGTTAATCGAATTCAATCGAATTTCAACGTTCGTTGGCAAATACACTGCTATTATTTCACTGTATTTTTTACAAACTCCTTAAGTATAATCCTCGAATGGCCTTTATACGTTGATATATAGTGACTATATCTATTCATGGAAATTACTGTACGTAAGTACATTCACAAAGTTCGGACAATGGCTGTCGATTTGGTAAAAAAGTATAAACATTATTAATAAAATGACTATTAAACAACGCCATAGTGGAAAACGTTAAAATATTCGATCTAGAAAAATCCAAGCGACTCAATCTGCAATAAACTTAAAAAGAGTTTGTTAAACTACGTAAAACAAACGTTATTATTATGATTCTAATCTTTTTCTTAAACTCCTTAGTATAAAAGAACTTCTCTCCAATACACGTGATTTTGCTAATCTCAGTCTTTTCTCTAAATATTATGACATGTGTTCTTAAGAACTATTTTATCTATTCCATACTTTCTTTTGTTTCGACTAGTTAGTCTATTAGTTTCCATTAACTAATTTTCTACCTCCTGTGATACAGCTTTTTATTTAAACAGTTGTTCTCAAGTCTAATGTAAATAAATTCTTGTTGAGACGTCCTCATATATAATTAAACTCTACTAAAATAATCATCCCTGTGATGGCTCACCGTCTAGCTAACAATAATTAACCTCTTTCTTAGAGTGGCCCCGGACCTTAATAAACGGGGACCCTCATATAAAAAACATGAAAAGGAGTATATTTATAAGTGAATTTGTCTTAATAGTTTTCATCCGTAAATTTTCCCCCAACATCCGGGTAACCATTGAACGATATCTATGACTAATTGTAGATAAAATGCTGGACAGGGTTAACTTACTAAGAAATATATGCATAGGTATTTCTCGTGGTTGGTGTTCTAAAGTCAAACTTAATAGAAATGATAATAAGTATTAACTAATAAAAATTTATTAAACGAGCTCGAGAGAATAAATCAGCAACGACGCGGCTGAGTTTGCTAATTCAAGGAATTCTTGCATCCTCATCAATATAAGATGTAACATTATTTCGAGTTTCAAGTAAGAATTTCAGCTCACACATTAGTTAATGGCGGTAGGAATTTCAAAAAATACCTAGGGATAGACGACTCCCAAGCTGGGGAGGCGCCGGCGTTTCATGATAAAGCAGGCGAAGGTTAGCCTTTAAGCAATTGGATGAACTATCAACTCCTGTCACATTAAGTTAAGGTTCATTTTATATCCTATTTTCTTTATTTAAATATTATCTGCTTTATTTTCTAAACAAAAAAAAATCGATTGCATCGCAATTCAAGAGATTTTACTTATATATGAACAAAACCACATGACACAATTGTGAATTGCATGGATTTTTTTCGTTAATTTTCATATATCTATAAACGGACAATATACTTAACCTATATTAGCTTTAAAAACCAGAAGAAAGAAAGGCTAAAAACACAACAATGGAGCCTAATAAGCAAGTGCCGACCTTGTAAGCGGATTTGTGTTAAATTACATAGTTCAGATATCGATTTGATAAAAAAAAGCGAACATAACATTATCGATTGACATTGAATACTTATGCAACAAGTGACATTCCTTGAAAGTTTTTTCGTATTAGAAAAAAAATAATATATATATATATATATTTATTTATGTATGTCTGTGTATGTGCATGTGCATGTGTGTATATATGTCTGTATTTATATGTTTATGTATGTATACGTAATGATTGTAAAATTGGTCGGTTACTTGGTTCATTTCTATTATATGCATAAATGTATGTCTGTATATGTATATATGTGTTTATGTATGCGTATTTATGTGTATAAATGTACACACACATACACACAAAGACACCCAGAGACACCTCCCGACACACACACATGCATATATATATATATATATATATATATATATGCATATACATATATATATATATATATATATATATATATATATATATATATACTATCGCCATTCCCAGCAGGCAAGCCTTTTGCAAAATTGTGAAAGAAATTGTCTTGTCTATATGGTTAACTCATTTTATTATGAACCCAGGCTTTTGTACAGTTCGAGGTGTTGATGTTATATTATTATTGTTTCATAGCAGTCTTAACTTTCTGATGTTGTTGTTATTATTATTATTATTATTATTATTATTATTATTATTATTATTAGAAGTAGTAGTAGTAGTAGTAGCAGTAGCAGTAGCAGTAGTAGAAGTAGTAGTAGTATGTTAGACACTCAATCCTTTTGTAAAATTGTAAAAGGAATTGTCTTGTCAGGTTGATTAAGCCATTTGTGGTGGCTTTTTTCTATGGTCCCAAATGTTCCAATCACAATGGGAATCACCTTGACTTCTTTACATTTCCAGAGTCTAACTAATTCCCATTTTAGATATTGGTATTTATTTTGTTATTTCTTTATTTTTCTTTCTTTTTCACTCTGGTATCGAAGGGGCAAAGACGTTTGACATCGTCATTTTCCTTCGGCACTTCTGATTTTTGCTTATACCACTTCTCATTGTGGTTTAATGCATAGAGTTTGCGTATATTCCAGTGTATGACCTGAGAAACTTTCTCGTGTTTCCATTTCTTATATTAGTGTTGAACTAGCACAGGTCATTCTAATACAATATGCGCTAATGCTTCTTCCCTTTCATTACACATTTTGCACATTGGTGATGCTGCAGTTTTGTCAATGTAGTGTTTGATGAGCCTAGTGCGAGTGACTTGTTCCTGAGAGGTCATTACTGTGCTCTTAGTAAATATTTTAAGATCTCCCATGGCCAACCAATTTCAGAGTTCGTTATCTCTAAATTCAGTATTCGTAAAGAATAGACTGCGCCGTTTGTTTTTTCAAATAAGTTTTCCCTTCTCTCTTGTAACTCCTGATTCTTCTGTACACTAGGTTTAATATTTTTTCTGTTCTCACTTCATGTAGAAGAATTTCATGGCTTTCAGAAATAAATTTAGTTAGATTTTCTTCTTCTATATTTACAACATCTTCAACCAAGTAAGCCTCGATCACCTTTTTCCTACGTAGATACAATCGATACACATCCCCTTCCTTAGCAAAAGTCCCATAAATTGTAAGCATTTTCGTGTTTTTGTGCTCAAACATTTCAATTCATCCACCTTCAAGCAGTATATCGACTGATAGCTACTGCTCTGGCGTTGATGGCATATATTGTATTCGGACTGTGCCGATGTGATTTAAAAATAACCCTAAATTTTTTGTTGTACTCGGTTCTGCCCTTATTATTCAGTTCTATGTTCTTAATCTAGTCTGCTTCTAGTATCCCCAAATACTTGCAACCTCTATCGGTACAAAAATTATTTATCAGATTTATTGTTGGAAGTTCAAGGCCATCTGAGTGAACTAACTTGCCTCTTTTCATCACAAGAATAGCACATTTGGAGATGCCATCAATATATCAAATTGAGTCTCATTCTTTCCAAAAACATCCACAAATAGTAGATGGTCGGAAATCTTTTCCGATTTTATACCCTGCTTTTACATTCCGCAAAATAAATATCAACGGGATGAAGCTGAAGGCAAAAAGCAAAGGGGAAAGACTATCACCCTGGAAAATCCCTCTCTTAATTTTCACGTTCCTGAAGTTAAATTGGTTTCCAAATTCTTCATGTTATTTGGAATAAATGCTCGAATGTTAGGGACTATTCCGAAAATTTCCAACCATTTGATGAATGTGAAACCATGCCGAATGCCTTTTTATAGTCTACCCAGCTCATGACAAGTTTGATAGATCTTCTTTTGCAATTTTTTAAAATCATTTTATTGATCAGAAGCTGATACTTGGTGCCTCGTGGTCTTTTTCTACAGCTTTTCTGTTCTTCAGGCAGCAAATTGTTTTGGTCCAAATGATTATAGATACTTTCAGACAGTATCTTATTGAAAAGTTTCCACATAACTGAGAGGCAATTGATTGGTTTAAAGTTTAAATTTAAAGTTTGTCACTTCACTCCCTTTTGTCTTATCCTTTTTAATCAGGACTGTAGTTCCTTTCATCAGCAAACCAGGGAAGTTACCCGTCATCACACCGTCGTTTAGCATTGTTGCAAAAAGAGGGTAAAGAGCTGGGGGGGTTTTAACCAGTATCCCTGGACTCCGTCAGGTTAAGGTGCTTTCCAATTTGAAAGCTTTTTAGCCTTCGCTCCCAGCATTTCGACGTCAGTCTGTCATGTTCATTTGTTGCTCCATTCAAGCGGACACCACTCTTTCAATATATTAGATCCATTCTGCATCGTCTTGATGGTTTACTTTCTTTTCCCAGATGCTTTTCAAGAATACACGCAATTATTGCTGAAATCTGTCAATATAGCGTTTAACTTTGGTAATTTTAACTGTGATACGCTGTTTCAGTTCTTCAATTACACACTGAAAACGTTATAGGCTAAACTTTTGATTTAGTTCATTGCATGCGTTCTGACTTCTGAGTTTGTTTTCGAAGTATTTTGACTTGCCCATTTAGATGCTTCCGCCATCAGGGCTCCTCTTTCTTTTTTTTACGTTTTCCACTCTAAACAAGATTGATACAGTATTAGCAGCAGTTTTAATGATGTTAATACACTTGTTCTAAATTATATATTGAAAAGAATGGCAGGACTTCATTCGCCTTAGTAGTGATAGATTTTAGTCTTCCCCGTTTAAAAAATCGGAGGTTCGGCGGCTGATCTAAATTGCTATCTGTTACCTTCTCGTCAAATAATCAACTAATTAATTTATAAATCGCTTTCCCTTTTTTCACCCATCATGGAACGCAACGTAGTTTTATTTTAGATGTACATATTTTAGGTTTCCTTTTTTTTTAATCACTCGATACAGGTTTGAAAAAGCTAGGGTAAAACTGGTTAGCTGATTCCCGTCTTTATTTTTCCTCTTTTTGCAAAAGTGTTATTTTGTTATATTGCACGTGTTGTGTTCTTTACGGGAACTTTAATTCCATTCTCGAACAACATTGATGGAAGAGTCCAGCACGTACCTAGCAAAATCAGAAATGGGACATACCGAGCAACAGATCTACTTGCTAACTCATGCGGGTCTTCTAATAACTGACTATCTCATTAAGAACTCATGTTCAGCGAACTTCAGCACGAACTCATTTTCAGTTCTAAGTCGACATTCAATTTAAAAATCTTGGAGATCGTTCACGCTCAGTTGGCAATGTCTTCTCTCTGTAGAAAGAGGAAATGTCTCTTAGGTTCGAACGTGATTATTCTCTAGAATCGAAAAGAAAAATATCATAACGGTGCTTTATTTTAATCGCTTTCCCGTTTTTCATATATAACAGAACTGAACGTATTTTTCTTTTAAATGTAAATATTTTCGATTTCCCTTTTTTAAATCCCTCGATACAGCTTTGAGCAAGCAATGGCAAAACCGATCAGCTGACCCCCCCCCATTTTTTCTTTGCTCTTCTTTCGCCTTTTTTTTTATTTTAAAATGCATTTTACTTTTAATCATCAACTATAACTCTTCCCTACATGATTGTAAGATTTAAATTCTGTTTTTTTTCCAAAGAATAATCAGAAATTCCTCTCTGGGCCAAAGTATCGTGGATTTGTAAAAATAGATGCCACATACTAATTCATTTCGTCTAGGCTGTTTGCCACTATCTTATGTCATTTTCAAGCACAATTTTAGAAACCTTAGAAAGGCTAAATTTTAAAACTAATATAGCGGCCTTGAATATCATATATTTAATACAGAATGATGAAAAAATAAAAAAAAATTTTTTTTTTTACAAATTTTAGTACAGCTTTTGGCTCGTTTAATCTGTTTTATATAAAATATATAGTTTTTATAATTTTAGTGTTTGTTAAATGATCTATGTCACTAAAGTACACATTTACCCTAAATTATATTTTCTACGTAGACACTTATTTGTTACGTATTGTGTTTTGTGTGTACTTTTCTTTTCCAGGCTGATTATCGGCACTACTCATAACAATTTGTTGGGGGTAAATTTTTACCTTAGTTCCACCTTCAGAATTATCTTTAAAATGACGACTTTTTTGTTTCAACTATTCTGAAAAAGAAAATATATTTTCACTTTGGCGGTTTTCAACATATAAATATACTATACTTCAGGGGTCACCCAATAAGCCATAAATCAATCTACTTCTTTCTGACCGACACTGCCACCCCCTAATTTTGGGGGGGTGGAGGTTATAGTCTTTGCTGACTAAAAATTAAACAGTAAATAAAAATGGGAAATGCGCCTTGGACAGATAAAGGCGCGTTTCTCATTTTTATTTACTGTTTAATTTTTAATTTTTCGTTTATATGTGTATATGTACTGTGTGCATGTATGTATGTGCGTACTTATATGTGTATAAATTTAAGACTGACGTGGCACCTTCTCATTCGCTATACCTCCTTCTCCTCCTCCTCCTCCTCTTCCTTTTTCTTCCTTCCTTTTCCATTCCCTTTTTCCCCGTGCATGCTCATACTTTCACTACACCGATGAAGACTGAAGGATCGGTCGAAAATGATGTACTTGTAAAAAAAGTTTTTAAAATTTTGTTTTCATAATATTATTTTGTATTCCTGCACGTCACCAATTGAAAACGAATAAAGAAAAGTTATAAGCTTTTACACTTTTCGTATTCCTTTGTATACATTTCCATTCATATATATATATATATATATATATATATATATATATATATATATATATATATATATATATAATAGAAATCCACTTTTTAGAAGCGTTAGAAATTGAAATTGGAAACATGAATACGAGAAGACACGTGCGATTTAAAAATGTTTTTTTTTTAATAATCATGTATTTTACGTTTCTAATCCACGCTTTATAACAATGTTTTTTACAGGATGTTTTAGACAATGAAGTTTTTCTTACTTGCTATGATGTAATTCGGCGCAGTCTGTATTTGTCGAAGACAGATGTTGTATTGTCTAGTCTAGTGAGCAAACGCTAGATCATGCGCACATGTTAAAAATTAATAGAAATCCATATTTTAGAAGCACGGAGAAAATGAGATTCATAACATAACGGTTAGAAGATCAGACACGTGCGATATTTTTTTTTTTTTTTTTGAATAAATATTCATTTATTTAAAGTTTCCTTGCTTAGTGTAGCAGACGATAAAAATTCATAAATTTGGAAAGTTGAAATAGTGTAGTGGATAAAGGAGAACCAGTAATTCTTCCACTATCAAGCAAGCAGATCACTTGCATTAAAACAGAGAAGGATAAACAACTTGCCCGGTGTTTCACCTCTAACGCTATCTTAGACTCAACAAAAACTCACTCCTAAATTTTCCTGTGCGAACTGAAACTGCACTTGATGATCTGAAATCACCCCTTCTCATGTTCCCACTCTGATCCCCTCTTGTATTGCGAGGATTCATATCAGGAGACATGTTTAACGGGGGAATCATAACGCGATAACAATGATGACAATACCGAGGGAGACATTTATAAAATAGTGAAAGAAATGATGAGAATTCATTATTAAAGGAATGTGTAATACTGTTCTTTTACATCCGAAGGGAGACTTATTACTTATGATAGAGGAGGGTACACATTACTTGGAAGGGTTTTATTCAAAGTTCATTTAAGATGACGATAGACAAAATACATTTACCTTTCAATTTGTGGAATGGCGACACGAAGACAAACAGTTACAAAATATCGATGGTGATTCTTTATTCATTGGACCGGTCGAATGCTGATGACGTCAGGAATTCACATTTAGGATCTAAATAGTTTAATGTTCTGCCCTTCGTTTTCAAAGGAGCAGCTGACCACTGACTGCCAACTGACTGACTCTCAACTCTCTCTCTCTCTCCCCCTCTCTCTCTCCCCTCTCTATCTCTCTCTCTCTCTCTCTCTCTCTCTGACTGACTCTTTGACTCTCTGACTCTTCTGACTTTGACTAACTCTGGCTCCTATATTGAGAATACCCCTTTTGCTATGACGTCAGAAGTTTGTTTCCCAAACGTGACCAATTCACGTGGCTATGCACACGTTTTTCCAAATACGCTTTTGACAACAAAAGAATTCTCAATATACACTTTAACCTATTTTTAACAATGTATGTTTAATTTGTATTGTTCATTCTTTTTAGCTGACATTTTTAATATTCAGTTATATAAAAGAATGCACAATACATTCTTCTTACGATATAAACAATATCTAACTATTTATAATAGCATTTAACAATATACCTTTTTAACATTTCGATTTCTAACATTCTATTTCTTAACCTTGCTTACAAGGTTCGAGTCTCGGCTTAGCCTAATCTCATTTCACTTATCTAATATTCTTCTTGGGACAGCCCTTTTCCTGTAATACCCCATCTGGAATCAATTGAAATGTATGGCTCTTGTCTTAGGGAGGCCTCATGTTTAGAAAAGATTTTGGGCTTGACCTTCCCTCCTGATCTGAAATGGAACACATACATTAAATCCGTTGGCAAGGCCGGTGGAAAAATGGTGGGATCCTTCAACCGATCCAGTAGATATCTCACTGCCGATACAATTATCTATCTATATAAGAGTCAGGTACGTCCAGGGATGGAGGACTGTTGCCACATCTTTACAGGGGCTGCTAGAAAGGAATTATAATGCCTTGATAGAGTGTAAAATAGACTCCGTGGCCTCGTAGGGGATGTTCCTTTCTCTTCCCTGCAACCTCTTTCTCACAGAAGAGATGGTGCTAGTTTGTCTCTGTTTTATCATTATTTTCATGACAAGTGCTCGACTGAGCTCCAATCTATGGCCCCCCTCGCCAAAATTTTACAAGAAACGCCCGTCTTGCAGAAAACATTATCAATAATTTCCCACACTCTTTATCTGTGCCCAAACCTAAACGTAGATTCCTGTGACTCTGATTTCATTTCTGCTGTACGAATTAAGAAATGTCCAACTGAGTTAGCTCCGGTTATTTCCAAACTCTAAAATAAATGTCTTGCTTAATCTTGTTTTCATAATAGTTGGAAAGCAGCCTCTGTTGTAGCAGTGTACAAGAATTCCGGTGAAAGAATTGACCAACCTAATTATCACCCTATCTGTCACCTCTTTTTATCTAAATTCATTAAATCATTAATCAAGCACAAGTCCGCTGCTTCACAAACGCAAGTTATCTCTCAGACCGATAGTATGGATTAAGGCAATATCGTTTTACTAAATGGTCATCTCCGATCGCATATACCATGCATTAGATAATGTGAGGAAAGCCAGAACTTTAGGTCTTGATATATCCAATGTCTTCAGGAAAGCCTCGCATGAAATGTAAATCACACGGTATAAGTGGACAAATGCTAAATATAATTATATCCTTCTCAGACAAGAAGACCATCCAAATTGTACTTGATAGACGTAATATTAATGCTGAAGTTCATCATGGGTCAGTCTTTGAACCACTAATATTTCTAACATTCGTAAATATTGTGTTTGAGATGTGTATATTTGCCGATTATACAGCGCTCTATAAAAAGAATGCGGGGGAAAACAAATGTATACATATCTGAGACAATGAAAAAATCGATCTCAGACTGTAGTGGAATTGGACGGTAAATAGAGTATAACATATATATATAATATGCTACTGACTAAGATTATCTCCTTTGACAATTACAAATAGCCTTCTCAACCACAGATAGCCATGACTAAAAAAACCCTACTTGAGAATTTTTTCTTCAAACTCCTTGGTTTTACATTCGCGGATGATATGAACTGGAAGCAGCATTGCGACATTGCGAAGACTGCTGCTAAAAAGCTGGATTCACTTTATTGCGCTGGACGATTGCTACAACTGGCAATATCCTATAGCTTTATAAACAAGCATTCGTCTATGCATGGAGTATTGTTGTTATATTTCAATTAGTGCCTCTGCCACTCGTCTTTTACTCTTAGACGGAGTCTAGGGAAGATTGCTAAACTTTAGAATTTCCTCCTTGTTACCTGCTTCTCTGACAGTTTGTGATACACAGAAGTGAAAATGTGTTTTTGTAGAACCAACCACAATTTATTACTGCTAATCTTTATCAGTGCCGATAACTTCCACATGGCAGCATATAGAGTAGACCGCAGGTTTTTACATAAGAGTAACCTTCTAGAGGCATGTCTAAACTCCCCCATATATATATATATATATATATATATATATATATATATATATATATATATATATATATATATATATTATATCAATTTTCACCCCAAACAAGGCACAGTGCCACTTTGAAGTAGGGGGCTACTATTGGGGACATAAGTTGGAGGGTCATTATGAAGGGAGATGAGTAGCAACACTCTTGTTCATATTACACTTGAACTTCTGCATTTCAGTACAGTTGGGAAAGCAGAATCCCGAAGCGAGTTCCAAAGTCTAGAAGTTCTGGGGAAGAAACTATTGGAGTAGAAGACTTTCTTTCACCTAGGGATCTCTACTATGAATGGGGTGGGATTTAGCTGCTTGTCGGGTTTGTCGAGGACAACCTGGATTTTTCTCTTACTATAGAAGGATTTGATTACATTATGTATTCTTCCACTGGTACCAAATGATCTAATTTTCCTTAAAAGACATCGTGCTATACCCTGTCAAAAGCCTTAGATATATCGGTGGCTACCGCTCCGCCCTCCTCTGCTTTGTCCAGTGAACGGAGTATACGTTCAGAGATTACTATTGATTGTCGGTCTAGAGCTTGATTAATTAAGGACTCAACTATTTTGGCAAAAATCGGGAGAAGGCTAATGGAGCTATAATTTAATGGATCAGTTCTTTCGCCAGAATTATTGAAAACTGGTACCACAGAAGCGGTTTTCCAGCAGTAAGGAAAGCAAGATTCGTTTAGGCATTTGTTGTAAAATTGGGGAGAACTGGAGCAACCTCAGCGGAGCATTTTTCTAATAGTACAGTCGGGATGAGATCGGGTCCACATGATTGTGAGGTGTCTTGGTTTTTTATGATACTATGTACCTGAGAGGGGGTGATTTTTCAAATCATCTAGTGTGGCGTCTGTCGGTAAAGGAAAGTCAGGGAGGAAGTGGTTTGCCAGGTCTAATGTGCAGACACAGACAAACCAACTGGCCAGTAGGTTAGCCTTGTCGGTTGCCGTGCAAGCAACCTTATGATTGTTTGATTGTGATAGAATCGGTGACTGCCCCTTCTTTACTAAACTGGTGTAGATTTTCAAAAAATCACGGGTTCCTAATTTCTATGCTTCCATACGTTTTCTGGTGTTTTCAGTGTATTCTGTTTTAGCTGTCGTTATTCCTCTCTTACAATTACTTCTAGCATTTATATATTTCTGTCTGTTTGACGTGGATTATGTCGGTTGAATATGCAGCACACATGCTGCCTTTGGGCAATGGCAGCTGCACAAGTAGAAGTAAACTATATATATATATATATATATATATATATATATATATATATATATATATATATAATATATGTCATCATTAATAAAAATGACATATTTTTAACATATAGTTATCATGGCTGCAGGATATTTATAGACGACCTTATATGCATAAATGATAATGGGGAATTTGAAAAAAATAAACATTTGATTTATCCCATGGAGTTAGAATTACACTTTGAACATAGAGCAAAAACGCTACATTCCTGGATTTTTATATAAAAATTACTGATGAAATAATTATTTATAAAGCGTTCGATAAAAGCTACTATATAGTTCGTATCACATGCCCTATATATATATTTATATATATATATATATATATATATATATACTAGCACAAGTACCCGTCGTGTACTGGGTTCAAAAACAGCCTATAGAAAATGGATTCTGATTTATTAAAGTATGATAGGTTATGAAAAGGGAGGGTTGTAAAGAGATAGCTTCGAATTTGTGGGTATCAAAACCAAAGCAAAATATGATGAAAGTAAAAATAAAATAGATAAACCCCATAATTTATTATACCATACCTGTTCACACTGAAACACTTATCACAATATTTTGTGGATCTATATTAAAAAACCTTTTTAAACTTTGTGACATATTTCCATTCTATGGATGTCAGGCGCGAACGAAGACCCCACAATTTTATTATGTCATATTTCTTCAAACTGAAACATAATTATCAAAGTATTCTTACGCAGATAGATATGAAAAGTATTTATTAAAGTTTGTGCCTATTTCCATTCTATGGAGGCTAGGCGCAAAGGCAGACCCCACAATTTTATTATATCATCCCTATTTAAGTTAAAACATACTAATCAAAATATTATTATGTGCAGCTATATCAAAAACACTTGCAAACGTTTATTTTTATTTTTTATTTCCATACTTTGTGGACCAGGTGCGTACGCAGACCCCACACTTTTAATGAATCATCATTATGACAGATCAAACATACCCATTCCTGTGTCTCGATACATCTTCTATCATTATATGTAATCAGTTTTCTATAAATAGGCAACCATATAGGAGCCTGTTCATAACCAGACACGGTATTTAATTGCTCCCCCACCGAGCAAATTCGGCACAAGGCCAATATTTAATGTGAGGAGTGAAGGGGAAATGGGTACCAACCCCCCGGGGAGTAGGGGAGCTGGATAGTGACAATTGGTATGAAGGGTTGCCCCTACATTGACCAAAGTCTTATATGTGCGGTTGCCCCCACATATGGTCTTTGCTTGCAGTATCTGCCGGAACAGATGGTATTTATTTGCTCCCCCACCGAGCAAATTAGGCACAAGGCCGATTTTTAATGTGAGGAGTGAAGGGAGGGGGAAGGGGAAAAGGGGACCAGCTCCCGAGAGGTGGGAAATGGGAGCTGGTTAAAGGTCAGGCATGTGGGGTTGCCCCCACATCTGGTCTTTGCTAGTCATAGCTAGTCATAGCTTGCAGTATCTGCCGGAACAGATGGTATTTATTTGCTCCCCCACTGAGCAAATTAGGCACAAGGCCGTTTTTAATGTGAGGAAAAAACCAGCTCCCCTAAAAGTAGGCAAAAAGGGGGCACTCTGGTTACCAAAAATAATAATTGTCCCAGTATAGAGGGTTTCCCCTCCATTGACTGGTACAAATTATCTTAAGTGCAGCATCTGCCGGAACAGATGGTATTTATTTGCTCCCCCACCGAGCAAATTAGGCAAAAGGCCGATTTTTAATGTGAGGAGTGAAGGGAGGGGGAAGGGAAAAAGGGGACCAGCTCCCGAGAGGTGGGAAATGGGAGCTGGTTAAAGGTCAGGCATGTGGGGTTGCCCCCACATCTGGTCTTTGCTAGTCATAGCTAGTCATAGCTTGCAGCATCTGCCGGAACAGATGGTATTTATTTGCTCCCCCACCGAGCAAATTAGGCACAAGGCCGATTTTTAATGTGAGGAGTGAAGGGAGGGGGAAGGGAAAAAGGGGACCAGCTCCCGAGAGGTGGGAAATGGGAGCTGGTTAAAGGTCAGGCATGTGGGGTTGCCCCCACATCTGGTCTTTGCTAGTCATAGCTAGTCATAGCTTGCAGTATCTGCCGGAACAGATACTACACTTTGATCTTGGCCCGAAGGCCACGTTACGTTCATGACCAGACACTCACACAGACGTTCAGCTTTATATTATATATATATCTATATATCTATATGAAGTTAATTATGTTTACATGAAGGCCAGACAATCGAAAGGAGAAGATATCTTTCAAAAATATCGGCGAAAAAAAAGCTACTCCCCCTGTAGAAAAGTGCATAGTTGAAGGTGAAGATGACAATTTTTCGATATTTGTCGTATGAAAGGTTGAACTTCATAACGATACTGATCTTTGTAAAATCCGTCGCCTCTGTCGAAAGTGTTAGGCAGATATGCAAACATATAACATACATTTATATATTGGTAACTAAAAATTTTCGACCCAAACAAATTAAAAAGCTTGCCCTATCTCTAAATACCCTTTATGTAAAATTTCAAATGTTTAGACCAGAAATTGTCTGAGTAATTATGTAGAGATCACAATTATGTAGAGATCAATTTTTTTAACTTTGACTCCTATTAAGACCCCCCTTAAAATTTATTATTTTGGTCTCAAATCAAGTTATTAAGTTAGATCCATGTCCAAGGAACTGATATATAAAATTTCAAGTGTTTATACCCAATATTTTCGGAGGAGTTTGGTAGAGTTCTCAAAAGTCAAATCGTTGACCTTTGACCCCTTAACAGCCAAATTTCTGTCCGAAAACGGATCACAAAGATTTTCCCAAATCTCAGTACTCTGTATATCAAATTTCGAGTCTGTAGACTAAAAATTGAAAAGTTATTGCGTAAGGAAATGTACACAGACAGACAGATACACAGACACGTTCACTTTTATAGACATATAGATATATAATATATCTGTAGGAAAAAACTAGATCCGATATTAAAAATTATTTTGTTAACGTTTTTTGGGAGAAGTGGTGTTTGATTAACATTACTGTTTTGTTTTTAGCCTTCTGAAACAGTGTTTTATTGTAAAAACTAATGATTCCTTTAAAACATTGATGATATTGTTTGTTCATGTAAGTGAAACTATTCAGCAGTATGGGATATTTATTGACTTACAAAATAATGTTAAAACGAAGGACAATGTTTTTCTAATAGTTTTAAAGGTTTAAAAATATTATATATATATATATATATATATATGGATAGATAGATAGATTTGTTATTGTTGTTTTTTCATGCGTGGTCTGAAGTTCGATACCTAGAAACAGTTGAAATACGCTGACGAGAGGTAAGGACCTCGAAACACGCGTGTACGTAGGTTACTGTTTTAAAAATAATAAATATATATATATATATATATATTAATGTTTCAATTGGCGGTGTGATGTGTCTAGTGTGTAGTTGTAGTTGTAGTGATATATAATCTCTTGCTCTCAGCTAACATTTATGTGAAAAGGGAGCCGAATGCGTAAGTCTCTCTCTCGACCAGTAAACAGCCTCTCCATCTGCAAGCCCTTATGTAGTGGTTACACGCACCGAAACATGGAATCTGAGCACCATGCGGACTCAGGATAAACTACAAGGACTCGGAGGAGGTTGGCCCCCAGACATGTGACATGCAGGCCCATCGTTGTGTGGATATGCCCTGGTGACTCATGAACCAACCCCCAGCTATGGGTCAAATAGATCCACTGTCTTGTGGCTGTCTTGGGAAAGAGTAAACCCCAACATAAAATCCGGAGTGGAGCCCCTAAAGCGGTAGGAAGACAAACCAGTCTCCTTCCGACAACTCCTGCATCCTTATTCGTTCCCAGCCGTCTTGACACTGTCCTGCCACTGGAACCGGCGCATCAGGAAGAGAGAGTGAGGCTGATCCTGCGCAAGTCTCCCTCACTTTAATCCAAGTCAAGCGCAAGTCATGACATCGAGTTTTTGTTAACTTCAAGTCCTGCGGCGACAGGGAAACGGCGAAGCAGTAGGTGTGGATACACTGGAAGCTGTAGCTGTGAACCTACACATAGCCGATTCAGGACATGTGGTCGTTCCTCACTGGACTGAGGCAGTGGTTGATCCGGCAGCCTCCTGATTAACCAAGCAGCCCTCTTTAGGATCGCTCTGCTCGCCTCCATAGAATGAGGACGGGGCTAGAAAATGTGCCTTAAAAAAAGCCTGCTTCACCAAACGCTGGCCAGCATCCCTCTTTAGCTGTCGAATCAAAAGAAAAAAGAAAACAAAGGTGCTTACTCTAACATCGTGTAATGTCCGAACTCTGCTCGACAATGCTAAAGCAAATCGACTTGAAAGCCGAACAGTGCTTGTAGCTCGTGAGCTTGCTCGCTACAATATTGACATTGCAGCCCTAAGTGAGACTCGTTTTGCAGACAAAGGCCAACTGAACGAAACTGGTGGAAGCTATACCTTCTTCTGGTGTGGGCGAAGGTCGGAGGAGCGGCGTGAAGGTGGTGTGGGTTTTGCTATCAAAACAACTCACGTACCAAAACTAGCAAGCATTCCTGAAGGTATCAACGACAGGTTAATGAAAATGCAGTTACCTCTTGGGCGCAACACCAGCGTTATGCTGGTCAGCGCCTATGCCCCAAGATGACTAACTCTGATGAGGTCAAAGATAAGTTTTATGAAGAGCTGGACTCTCTTGTTTCCTCAGTACCTCAGTCGCAGAAGCTTGTAATTCGTAGCGACTTCAATGCACGTGTCGGTACATATCATCAAGCCTGGCACAACATCATTGGAAAGCATGGAGTAGGCAAATCTAATAGCAACGGACTCCTCCTCCTCCTTCTCCTTAGAACCTGTGCGACACATGATCTCAACATCACAAACACTATGTTCCACCTCCCAAATCGCAATAAAACCACATGGATGCATCCACGCTCTCGGCACTGACATCAAATCGACTATGTCATTACCAGAGTCAAGGACAGGCAGGGCGTGAAACTGACCAAAGCCATGTGCAGGGCTGATTGTTAGACCGACCATCATCTACAAATTCAACTTCTTCATCCAACCAAAACGAAGGCCTCAGGGTAAAAACACAGCCAAGAGGCTCAATAAAGCCAAATTGAAATGTCCTAAAACAGCAGAGAAATTCCAGAGCAGCATACATAATAAACTTGCTAACTTCAATCTCAATCACAACAGCGTTGAAGAGAGCTGGACATCCTTCAGAGATGTTGTTCACTCTGCTGCTCTTGGCGTTCTAGGTCCTGCCACCAAACACCACCAGGACTTGTTTGATGAGAATGATCCTGAGATCCACAACTTGTTGCAGGAAAAACACTGCCTGCTAAAAGCGCATCAAAATGACTCAGCTTGTGTGGCGAAGAAAACTGCCTTCTCTAACATGCGGAACAAAGTCCAATCTAAGCTGCGTTCAATGCAGGATTCCTGGCTCAGTGCCAAGGCAGATGAAATCCAAAGTTACGCAGACAAACACGATACAAAGAATTTTTACGATGCACTAAGGGCAGTTTACGGACCACAGTCTTCGGGATCCTCTCCTCTGCTCAGTGCCGACGGCTCAACTCTACTCACAGTAAAGAAGGAGATCCTCAACAGATGGGCTGACCATTTCAACAAAGTGCTCAATCGCCCTGGAGCCATCAATGATATAGCAATTGAACGTCTCCCCCAAGTCCCCATCAATACCCAGCTCGACACCCCCCATCAATCGAAGAGGTCAGCAAAGCCATTCAGCAGACAACCAGTGGAAAAGCTCCAGGTCAAGATGTCATCCCAGCTGAGTTTTACAAGTCCGGTGGTGCAGCCTTGCGGGTAGAGCTGACTTGCTTGTATGAGATCATGTGGAGGAAGGGACAACTACCACAAGAGTTTAAAGACGCCACAATCGTTCACATCTATAAGCGAAAAGGAAATCTCCAATCCTGCGATAACCACCGAGGTATATCTCTCCTGTCCATAACAGGAAAGATCTTGACTCGCATCCTCCTCAACCGCTTACTTGGTCACCTGGAACAGGTAATCATGCCGAAGAGTCAATGTGGTTTCCATGCCGGTCGGGGATTACTGACATGATCTATGATCTTTGCCGCTCATCAGCTTCAAGATAAATGCATCGAACAGCACCGAGACCTTTACACAACCTTTATCGACTTGACCAAGGCATTTGACACAGTCAGGATGGTCTGTGGAAAATAATGAAGAAATTCGGTTGCCCAAGTACTTTCATCACAGTAGTTCGTCAATTCTATGAAGGCATGATGGGGCGCGTCCTTGACGATGGTGAACCATCGGAGGTTTTTCCGGTAACAAATGGAGTTAAACAGGGATGTGTCCTTGCCTCTACACTGTTCAGCTTGATGTTTTCTACAATGCTATTTGACGCTTTCAGCGACCAGTCACCAGGCATTAAATTCAGAACAGATGGAAAGCTGTTTAACCCAAGGATACTGCAGGTTGTGACAAGGGTGAGGGAAGCAGTGCTGAGTGACTTTCTTTTTGCTGATGACTTTTCCCTCAAACCCGATCAACAAATTCTCCACAGCCTGTGACAACTTCGGCCTCACAATTAGCACCAAGAAGGCCTAAGTTATGTTCCAACCAGCTCCCAGAAATATGTATCATGAGCCAAGTATCTCAATCATGAGACAGAACCTTCAAGCGGTTGAGACCTTCACCTATCTGGGCAGCACTCTATCTCGGACAGCCACAATAAATCTCGAAATCAACAACAGAATCGCCAAGGCAAGCAGCGCATTCAGGAGACTCAGAAGCAAAGTCTGGGAAAGGAGAGGAATCCGCATTGACACCAAGCTGAAGGTTTACAGAGCAATTGTCCTCACCACATTGCTCTATGGCTCAGAAACCTGGACTACCTACAGAAGGCACGAAAAAACGTTGAACCACTTCCACCTGAGATGTCTCCGAAATCTCTTCTATATCAGATGACAAGACAAATCCCTGATACAGAGATTCTGAAAAGTGCTAATCTTCCCAGCATAACTACTACCATTCAAAAGACCCAACTGAAATGGGCAGGTCACGTCTCCCGCATGCCAGATGAAAGAATCCCAAAACAAATCCTGTATGGCGAGCTGTGCGAAGGCAAGGGTTCAGTCGGAGCACCTAGAAAACGCTTTCAAAGTCTCCCTCAAAGACTTCAACATCAGTACCAAGTCCTGGGACTCGCTTGCATCAGACATACCTTTCTGGCGTCATCTCATCAACAAAGGAGCTGAAACAGCTAAAGAGAGAAGAACCCTCAAAGCAGAAGAGAAGCGTGCAACCTGCAAAGCCAGGGCAACAAGCTCTGTCCCCACAACACCTGCTCACCACTGTCCAACTTGTGGGAGAGCCTTCCATGCCCGGATCGGCCTTACAAGTCATCCCCGGAAACACAAAAACACTACTTGTACTCACCGATGTCATGGCCATCTTCTTCGAAGGACGAACGAACGAGGTAATGAAAACAAAATGATGCAGTGTTTACCTTATATATGCAATGGGAAACTTCAAACTAATATAAATAACAGTATTTATTTATAGAAAATTTAATATTTACCGAATTAAAAAAAGCTCAATGCGCAATAGAGATTAGAGCTTATTATAAGAGAAAGAAAATTAAAACTTTACAATCAAAATTTGTTGTTCGACTGAATACTCCACAAAATAGCGTACAAAGTCCTTATTCCGCGGAGTTTCAAAGATTGATATTCTTGTTATTCTTCTCATCAGAGGACATAAGGAAATCAGCAAATTATATTTAGAGCAATGCTAGAATTTGCTAGTTAAAGCATTAAGTTAAACCACAATTTATTGTAGCTATAAATTGCAAAATAAAAAAGTGAAAAAATGTTTGATATGTAAAAAAATATACAAAACTATATATATTAACTAGCAAATTCTAGCAAATATAATTTGCTGATTTTGTTATGTGCTCTGATTAAATGTATAACAAGAATAGCATACTTTGACACTCCGCGAATACATATATATATATATATATATATATATATACTTATATACAGTGATGATCATATTTATTGGCACGGTAAAATAAAAGTTAAATTTTGTCTAATAAATTCTAAAAAAGGGATTAAATTAAAGAAAATAACAAAGTATATTATGTATTTTTAACTGGCCTTTCCGATGCAGCAATCGGATTTTAGAAAAATTAAATAACAAAGGAACAACAAACATAATTGCAAAAAACCCTTGTTCAAAATTATTGGCACGATTTATTTAATAATCAATTGTATAGCCTTTGGCCTTGATTACTTTCCTCAGTCGCTTTTCATAGTTTACAACCAAGTTGTTGCACTCTTCAGTAGTAATTTTAGCCCACTCTTCCTGACAATAATCCTCCAATTGAATAAGATTCTTAGGCTTCCTTTGCATTACCCTCAATTTTAATGTTCTCCATAAATTTTCAATTGGATTAAGGTCTGGGCTTTGTGATGGCCACTCCAAAACATTAATATGATTGTCCTCAAGCCCTTTCTTAGTCAGTTTAGCCGAATGCTTTGGGTCATTATCTTGCATGAACCACCAACGACGACCAAGTGAGAGCTCTTTAGCAGAGTCTTTCAGGTTTTCATCCAATATTTTAACATAATCTTCCTTTTTTATGCTACCTGTGACCTTAACAAGTCGCCCTGGTCCAGAGGCAGCAAAGGATCCCCAAAACATCAAACTGCCTCCACCGTGCTTCTCTGTGGGTATGGTGTTCTTAGGCAGGAAAGCTTCGCCAGATTTTCTGTAAATATAAGACACTTTATTATGGCCAAATAACTCTATTTTCGTTTCGTCAGTCCATAGAACACGTTTCCAGAATGCAACATCTTTATCAATATGACGTTTTGCAAAGGCTAGCCTTGCTTTCAGGTGCATAGGCTTCAATAAGGGAGTCTTTCTCGGACGACATGCTTTTAAACCAGCTCTCTTCAAAACTCTACCAACTGTATGTCGAGATACATTCACTCCAGAGGTGCTCTGTTCATCAACAATCTCCCCAACAGAGATCCTTGGGTTTTGTTTTACTTGTCGAACAATTTTCCGTTCATCTCTTGGGGAAAGAATCCTTTTTCTCCCTCTACCCTCTAAACTCATAACGTGGCCTTGCGATTTGAACTTGTTTATTATGGCTCTAACAGTGGATTTGGGAAGGTTTAGCTTCTTGGAAATCTTATCATAGCCCTTCCCATTGGTATGGCATGCTACAACAAGCTTCCTGACGTCTTCGCTGTGTTCCTTAGTTTTAACCATGGCGATTGAAAATTATAATTTAGTCACTTATAATAGTTTAAATAAATCGCTATCTAAAAATTATCTGAAAAAAATTATTCACTGAATTAGCGTTAAACAAGCATAATATGGCTATAAAAACGTTCAGAAAGCACGTAAACCGGAAATTGATTGATATTATACTGATACTAAAAGAAAAACAAAGCCGTGCCAATAATTTTGAACAAGGGTTTTTTGCAATTATGTTTGTTGTTCCTTTGTTATTTATTTTTTCTAAAATCCGATTGCTGCATCAGAAAGGCCAGTTAAAAATACATAATATACTTTGTTATTTTCTTTAATTTAATCCCTTTTTTAGAATTTATTAGACAAAATTTAACTTTTATTTTACCGTGCCAATAAATATGATCATCACTGTATATATATACATATATATACATATACATATATATATACTTATATATACATATATATATGCATATATATATATATAAATGTATATATGTAAAAATATTTTTAACCTTTATATATCTAATGTTAAATAAGAATGTAAATATACATAGTGGGGTGATAAGTAGTTAAATGGATTAATCCTAATCTTATAAATATAAGACTGATAAATTAAAAAATTAAAAAATGTGTCCATTTTAAATGTGGAAATGGATGAATCGCACAGGTAAGAAATTCATTTTTATAGTATGAAAAGGTTAGTAATTGCAATTAAGAATAGGAAATTGGATCAAATGTTTATAACATGTCTTCTTCCTAAGATTAAGGGTGATGGTGTTTGATCAACACTGCTGGGGAGCCATGATGGAATATACGGTTTTGTTTTTAAATCCCCGAAACAGTGTTTCATGGTAAACAACTGATAATCCCTTGAAAAATAAATTATTGGTATTATAGTAAATTCGAGAGCGAGTTGATGCAGTGATTGCAGATGATTTAATGACTTACTGACTAGATGGTTTTCTAACGAATGATAAAAAATGTTTTTGTATAGTTTTAAAGGTTAAAAACTTCAAAGACTATATATATATATATATATATATATATATATATATATATATATATATATATATATATAAGAGGAGTAATCAAAAGTAAAATCTCCTACTTTTGTCTTGCTTGAACAAATAAGAAAGGACTGTAAATTTCTTTGTTCGGATAATTGAACTCATGTATTCATAACCCGAAATTTTCATTTCCCTGTTGCAGATATTGACTGTGTGAAACTCTAAGAAAGCCCCCCGCAAAGCAGTGATTTATCCTTGACCTCCTGGGAAAAGTGCATCGATCTGTGATTATGTAGAAAAATTAATTCTGGAGCAGAAAAGGTTGCTCGTTTTAATAGTACAGTTCTCGTCTTAGTGGCTCTTTCACATATTTAGTGTAAAAAGAGGAGGCTTTATTTTCGACCTACACTTGTATATATATATATATATATATATATATATATATATGTGTGTGTGTGTGTGTGTGTGTGTGTGTGTGTGTGTGTGTGTGTGTGTGTGTGTGGTGTGTTTATGGGAAGAAAGTATTGAAAAATATTAATAATATAGTTTCTTGGAATTTTTTTTAGAAATAATTCTTTTCATATTAAAATTCAAAGTGCCAAAACCAAATTAATAAAAGATTGTCCTGTTGATAATCTCAATCGCAGCTTATTTTTTAACATTTTTTTATTCTTTAATTAAATAAATTTTTCCTATTCAAAATATATTTCATTGTTAGAAATAAATTTCGTATAAGTGGTGGGTAGGGGGTGGTATCAGTTTTACGTTTTTACATTATTTATTAGTTGAAATAAAACTGATATTCGATCTAAAGTGACTGAGTGAAATATCTTGAGTAGTTTCACTAAGAGAGTGAAGGTCTCCGTCAGAAGCCAACAGCACAATCTAAATTAATCAGGAAGTTTAATTTAAAAAAAATCCGATAGGTGTCTACTTTTCAATTATTTCTTCCAATTCATATAAGGAACTAGAACGCTGCCCAGCCTTGCCCGGCCAGAAAATACGCTTAAATATAGTGTTTTAATTCATGCAGATTCCGTACTTTTTAGCCAATTCTCAATTGATTATAATAGTGTACTCACATCATATATACTAGCAAGGACAAAAGGTATAGTTAAAATATATCCCCCAAAATGTCTAATGACGAATTCTTTGTGTCGACAAAAAAGGGGCCTACGTGAGAGAGTGGAGACTGACTCCAAAATCCGAAAGTGATTATGAGAGTTAGCTTGGTGTAAAATTGTAAAACACTCCATTTTATACACATTGGCACACGCTGGAATTTCATGAAGGTGTTGGCCAATGGAAGATTCCAACGTGGAGGAGGAGGAGTGTGAGCGACAAGGCTTGCTCAATCTTATTTCTGCTGGAACATATTAATTAATTCGAGTCTGCAAATTTAAGAGTGTTCGATCCACATAGTTAGAAGCTCATTAACAATTGAATTCGTAAATTACATTACTTTTTGTGATGTAATCCTAAACAACTAGGTGAAAATTCAGATTTTGCACCAAAGACCAATCGCAGAGAAACGGACGGGTAGCGATTCGATACGTATTTAATGATTCGTCTGCCGAAACACTGACCATTATTCCCAATCCAATGACTTTTTTTAAGTAGACAGAACACTTCGAGGGACAAAAGACTAGGAGAATTGTATTTTCTTATTTTATTTTTTATAATATAATAAATTAAATTCTCCGGATAACCGTTGCGAATGAAAATGTCTTTGACATTCTAGCTTGACATTCTAGCTTACCGGAAAAAAAAAACAAATGAGGAATACTCTATACACTAACGTCTGACTAAGCCATATCTTTATGGAAGTAGGCACAAATAAACGCTAGTTCATATATAGGCTGATAAATGTAGGCTTGCGGTAGACAGTTGTAAAAAAAGAACTATATATATATATATAGTACTGTTTCGCTGTTTAACAGTTCATCAGTGCGGCTAGATAAGCAATTACCTCAAGCCAGGATCAAAACCCGATCGCCCAATGGACAGTCTGAGCTTCTAACCGTTGCGTTATATGGCTGCTGCTATGCGGGCAGTGAATAAACAATGTTTTTACATTGTCCAAAGTACCTAAGCTCAATTTTACACAAAATGCATCGCTTACTACGCTAATGGTAATTTGTATATCACTTCCCAAAAGCTCAACCTAAGATAGGGAGCATTATATATATTGTTTACTAGCGAGAGGTCACTTTGCAATTTGCTTAAATATGATATTTGAATTTATCCAAATTTCTTATATATCATTATAGAGTCGTGGCTAAATAAAACATGTGTTTGGGAACCATCAGCTAATATCAAATTGAAAGCCAAATTTTAACATTCAAACCTGGTGACGTTACAACTGCCCCAACGCAACACGCATATGAACTGATTAAAAATTAAAGATAAACTAAAATTAACGTAAAAAACATATAACAGTTTTTTTCAATTTTTAGATATGTTTTACCCCTTAAAAACTATTTTAACCGGCTAAAGGCCTATAAAAAAACGGTCCATAAAAATCCAATCATTTGAGGGCCCTAGTGCTGCTGCGCGACTTTTAGTTTCACAAGGAATAGAGTTTGAAAATAGGAAATAGACAGACAGACGGACGGACAACAGACAAACATATAGCCTTTTATATATTAGACTTCTGTGTAAGTTCTTAGCAGCAATCATTTAATTCTACATGAAATACATAGATTCTTGAATGCTCAACCAAAATTATCAGCTACATTTAAAATACTAAGTTTGTAAAGCACTATAGAAGACCAATACTTTCTCTTTCTCAGTTTACCAGTTTACATGCTATAGTTTATCTTTATTAGGATATTCTTATTCCAATGCAATATTTTAAACTGTACTGCGGAGTAAACCATCAAGTGTTGTTACACGACGAAACATGACTAGTAGAAGCTCACCATTCTACGCAAGTTTATATCCATGTGTAGGGGATTTTATTTGATTTTCAAATTCAAAGTTATTTTTGAATATATGGTCATGGTTGAATTGTACAATTAGCTATGCTCGTGTCAAGTTATCATGTCAAACCTAAGCACACATAATTCAAAGTTTAACCCCCATATGATCTAACGGACTATTGTCTACAGTTACGGTGGATTCCAAATTAAATGTAATCCCAACTGTGTGATCACAAATATGACATCGTCTAATCTGTTATCCTTTAAATTTTACCCTGGCATATATTGAACGCTGGAACTATACATCTATAGTCAAATTTAGCTCCGAAGTGCAAAATAAAATCACGCTTAAACACTATGTCCGTGTTAAAACACCATTTCCACTTCGGAGGTACTAAACACGCTTTTCGCTTTCTGAGACGCCTCCGGGATTAGTCGTCTGGTCACTGGTTATTGCGAGTCGGTTCTTCTCTTACAAAATATCACCATTCAACTAGAATCTTTCTCTTTTTTTTTGCTCTCTGTCTTTTTGTTGCTGTCTCTCTCTCTCGCTTCTTTGCTCTCTCTCTCTCTATCTATCTATCTCTCTCTCTTTCTCTCTCTATATATATCTTTTCCGTAACCACAACCAAGGTAAATGTTTCTCGCATGTTTTTCCCCGTTAGGGATCCCCCCCACCATCTTTTTTCTTTCTATTCAAAAAATACAACATTGCCAAAAGTGTGTTTATTCATAAAGTCTGAAGAAATGCTGGTTTTTGAAAATTTTCAAACGATACAATGCTTGAAATTGTCGAACTGGACATTGAAACAATTGTAACATAAAATGAAATACACTTTTCGTTGCCATCAACACCTTGTCTTGAAGTCTTGGTTTTGCACACACAGTATATTAATGCTCAATTATGAAATGTGATAATTTTGTAGCTTAATCCTTAAGTCAACCTTTTTTGGTTTAAAACCTATTGGTATATGAAAATTTACTGAATTACACGAACTCAGGATATTACATATAAGTCTCTCTCTCTCTCTCTCTCTCTCTCTCTCTCTATATATATATATATATATATATATATATATATATATATATATATATATATATATATATATATATATATAAGCGAGATAAGACACTGATAGAATTCAGATGAAAAATCCTGATAGATATTACTTGAAGTAATACTTTCAAGGTGATCCCAGCCAAAAACGAAAAGCTCAATACTTTTCGTATAATTTTTTCCATATAATTATCCACAACCACTCAAAAAACTATTTGAAATAATTGTGCTGAAAAGCTGAACATTTTGCTAATCGCATATCATTTCCTCTGATGGTATGAGTCATTGTTGAAAATCCATGGATTAAGGAAATTAACATTACCCCTTCTATATTTTCCTTTTGTCATACAATAAATTCTTAAATCGAATATATGTCTCTATATGTTGTTTTTTTAGAATTTAAAATTTAACCACGTAACATATATATATATATACATGTATACATATATATATATATATGTATATATATATATATACGTTTGTGTGTGATAATTGCTGCCTCTTTCCAGATGATCACCATCGTATTAAGTATTCCCCATCTCGTCGTCCATGCCATGTCAGATGACTATGCAGATTTGCACATTTTGAAGCAGATGTGACTTACAAATTGAGCAATTTCCACTCAGTCAATTCTCACTTGAGGTTAAAGGGTATTTCTATGAACAAATTAAAAGTCTTTTAACACCAACTGCATATAAAACAGATTGTTCGGTTTGTACTAACAAGCACAAAGTTAACCTTAACAATTTTGAATTTTGTGTGAATTAAGGTGGTTGAGGTAGCTTTTGACAGAAGTACTCGTTCAAAAAGGGCTGCATTACCAGCTCTATTTCAGACTTAAATTAATTAAATCTTTGCAAAGCTCGCATCTGATTGCTGTGGGCATGTTCTTTCCACTAGAGCAACACAGCTTTCGCGTACAAACTTTCGTCACTTCGGTCTTGGCCGAGTAAATTCTTCCTACGTGTCTATGTTGATTTGCAACACTTTGAAATTTTCCATTGCACAATCACTGAACGTATTCCTAGGTTTATGTTGAGGGCCCTTGCCATTTTCCAGCTTCTCATAAAAATTTCTTTCGGCAGCCTACAATCGTTCAGTCGAACCACATAACCCGCCCAACGGATGTGAAATCTGATTACAATAATCTCAACACTAGAGTAACATGCTCTCATAAGGACCTCAGTGTCAGATACTTATGATTGCCACTTGATGTTTAAGATACTTCTCAAGCATTTTTGATAAAATCGTTCAAGCCATTTAATGTGCCCTTGATGCAATTTATATATATATATATATATATATATATATATATATATATATATATATATATATATACAAAGAAAGTTCAATGGGTAGCTATCTATATATTAATACCGTAGTACCGTTAACGTACGTATATACGTGTGTTACATTTTCCAAATTATAAATTATTCGATCGGGAGATCTTATTTATTATAATAAGTTGATAAAGTACTACGCATATTGATACGCTAATTTAATTTTCGTAGTTTGTTATCACCTTCTATTTTTCTTTTTAATAACTATATCTTTCGATCACTGAATAGATAATGTAAAAAATTTTTAAAAAAACATATGTCGCATTTAGACCATACATGAAACTAAAATATAACTTTTAACTAGGAATCAAGGGAAGTATTTGTTCCGTATAAAGATGCTATACTGATATTGTGAGGTGTCCGTTTAGACCTGGCGTTCATATAATGTAAATATTTTACCGACCCCTGTATTTATATTGAAGATAAACCTTAATAATATTCTGACACTATATTAATCAGATTACTTTAGTAAATACTTTTAGTTTTAACAAAAAAGCTACATTAATATCACGTGGTCTCTGTTCACGCTGAATGTCCACAGACTACCCAGCAGCAATATTTTTGAAAGATGTCGCAGTGGAATTTCCACATTTCCTACTAGTATTTAAGAAATGCGTTTTGAATAACTAAATTCTCTCTTTTCAATTTTACATTATTTTTCAAGTTTGTCTCGGCAAAGTTAACTTTGCAATTTAGGTGCATGACAGGGTGCTTATGGCCCAGTGAAAAAGAGTGTTTAATCTTAGAAAACCTTTTATTTCATTGAGCTATTATGCTCCCCCTTTATCATTACGATTAGTACATCTAATTTAATAATTTTCCTTTCTTCTATTTTCTGTCGGAGAGGGACAGAGAGTGAGAGAGAGAGAAAGAGGGAGATAGATAAAGAGGGAGAGAGAGAGAAAGAGAGAGAGAGATGTAACTGAACTGAACTTCAATCTCTGGTCCCCCCTCGCCAATCTTTCACGAAAAACACCCGTCTAGCTGAATCCACTGTGAAAAATTTTCCCCACTCTATATCTGTGCCTAAATCAAAACGCGGATTCCATGAACAAAGCTTCTTTCTTAGAACTGCACGCCTGTAGAACTCTGTTCCGTCTGCCTGCTTCCCTCCGGACTACAACTTGGTTGTCTTCAAGTCCAATGTTATCAAATTCCTAATGAACCGCCCCCTTAAGTAAACATTTCAGCAAATCTCCTCACTAACGTAATGTACTTGCAATAACCCTTATCCCTGAGTGGCTTCCGGGCCTTGATAAGTGGTGATCACTGTGTAAAAAAAAAAATATATCTTTTCCATATTTATTTCTTCTCTCTATTCAAATAAACTCTTCCCATATAACAGTTTATGCCCGGTTCAATCGTGGATCCCAAATTTCACTAATCGCTTAGAAACAACTCCGTTAATTGTTGTTAACCTTCCAGATCTTACCAGCTGGTGTTTTCATTCTAGTGTTGGGAATTAAAGTTTTGCCTTTTTGAATAATAATTCATGGGAATGTACCAACAAGGTCCGTCGACTTCATCCGGAATTCAAAATTCGGCCACATAAGTGTAGCGTCTACGAGATATTCAAATTCTCCATATAAGGAGTACAGATTTATATGTGTAAGTAAACTGATTTACCGTCGAGATATTGTTGTTTTCTAAAACTTGATACGCATCCAATTTCAGAGTTCGAGAAGTGTGGAGGCACTCATTAATAAAATTTTCCCCGGATGCTCACTTACCTGATGCGATCGTACGGGTTAGCGTTCCATTACTGGGTTTAATATAGAATATTGCTTACAAAGGTACCTGCCTACATAAGAAAATACGTGTACTATTTCTGTCATATAATGGTATAATGATTTCGTAAAGGACGAACAAACGAGTTAATTTGGGTTTATATGAATGTCAGTGAGGTATATAGATAAAAATATATAAGGATATGGAGTTGATTTAAAAAAACAGAGATTAAAACATAGGTAAACGCAATCAAAGATGGGGGACTATAGTAAAATGCTTAATAAAAATATACAAGGTATCCCAAAAATCATTGGACGGTATTTAACTTGAATAGAGTCTTTAGTTTTGATATCTTTCTGTAATTTGGACACCCTGTATAAAAGATGTATACATACCGAAGAGACGCAGAGGTAAGATATAAAACAAGGAGACACCGGGTATAGTAGGACTAATATAAAAAAGACTGATATATGCATATAAATACATGTTGAAGGTATGAACGATAAAAAAGAAAAAAAGCGGTAGACAAAATCATAAACAAAAAATAAATTTGGAAGCTAGACGGTTGGGTATTTTGCAAAGGAATCACCCCTTACCAAAGTTCGGGGGCCACCCGAGCATAAGGATTAATGACTGCACGGTCGTTGTTGGGACAGTAGCATAGTACATTAGTAGTAGAATTTTGGTATAATCGATTACTTTAGTGGACGGCTCAAAAAACTTGTTTAAAATGGACTTTAAGACGACCATATTGTAGTCAGCTAGAAAGCAGTCCAGCAGAATAGAATTTCTCTAGGAGAAAGCTTTCTTTATGGAATCCACGTTTAAGCTTAGTTACAGATAGAGAGTGGCGGAAATTATTGATAGTGGTTTAAGTTGGACAAGTGTTTTGTGAAAGTTTAGCAAGAGGGACTATTGGTTAAGAGAAATAAGGTAGGAAGCGAGCGTATAGAACAAGGTAAGAAAATAGAGAACTGGCATATGAAACAAGGTCAGAAATTAGAGAACGAGCGTATGGAACAAGGTAAAAAATAGAGAGTTGGCGTATGGAATAGGGTAAGAAATAGTGATCGGGCGTAGGTAGGGCCTGACAACATGATGGAAGGTTTTGATATGATGAAAATTTAGTTAGCAAAAGAGAGGCACTTTGAACTGAGTCAAAAATATTGACGCAATCCATAATGATTTCTTTTTCACTGATGTCGGACAGAAACGATAAAGTGTAGAATCAGAAAAGGTACTACACCTTGAACCTAGTCAAAATGCCTTTTTCAAAAGGGGATTTTTTTGCAAATATCTAAATAGGCAATATTTACTTTTAACTAGAAATACATGCATTACTACGTGTCTTCAGAGTCTGGTGACGATTGCTGGCGACAATATTGAAGTCTAAATGGAATATAATTTTCAATATAAATTATAAACACTTGTAATTTTTAATATAATTCCCATAATAAATTACAAGCACTTAATAATAGAGAGTTACTTTCCAATCATATCGTACATTGAAATCGACAAATATCGTCGACTATAATATCGTTTTCAAATTTGAATATACGTTTTTATTTTGTGTTTGCTATTTCTTAAATATATAAATGCGATTTATTTTGGCCAACTAATAAACTTCTAAAATTTTAGCTACAATTTTAGTTTTTATTATTTAATAAAATTGATTTTGCAACAAAAACTCATAATCCTCATCAATCATAAGTTTTCAATAAATAAGTTTTCTATTTTACTTTATGACGTTGTCGGATCTTTTCGATATTAGTTTGTTTCTATATTAACTCTTTCAAAAGATTTGGAATTGAAATAAAATATCTTCTAAAAATATTGTATCGATCTCATATTAATTATTTGGGATTTGGTATCAGTAAAAACTTTCCGTTTATAAATGATTTTATATTTTTATATTACATAATATACAGGACACAATCACGTTGACACACTGGTTCCCGTCAGATCACCGAAATTAAGCAACGATGAGTCCAGTTAATATTAGAAGGGTGACAATTTGGGAAGGCTAGGCGCTGTATTTACCGCACCGAGCCGTAGAAATTTCCAGATTTGTATCTGGGGACGCGTTTAACTAACTGGAGAAGATGGACCACCGGGCCAAGAGGAGAAGCAACGGGAAACTATTACTTGTCTTTCCGAGATCATAATGGCTCAACAATTTGGAGAGCCGTGGCCGCCGACGCTGTTAATACAGCAGGGCCGCTGGTGGTGGTGGTGGTGGTGCTGCTGCTGCTGTTGCTGTTGCTGCTGCTGCTGATGATGATGATGATGATGGTGGTGATGATGATGGTGATGATGATGATGATGATGATGTAGTAGTAGTAGTAGTAGTAGTAGTAGTAGTAGTAGTAGTAGTAGTAAAAAAAAGTTGTGTTTTAGTTGAAAAACTTTGGGGATCAGAAAGGTTTAAGATCGACAAGAGACGCGGGTTATTTCCGTGTGTAGGTTTCTCATCTCTCTTAGCCGTTGAGATTTTTATTATAAACACAAGTCAGCACACGCGAATGACTAGCATAGCGATACGAGCTCTGTCCCTTTCTCTTGCTCTCTATTTCACAGGCGTATACAAATTGTATCTTTAATATTTTACTGTGACTATGTTTTTTTTTTGTTTTTGTTTTTATAAACCTTTAATATAAAACCACTGCTGTCTGAGTGACGATAAACAACATTGGTTCATCGCGACAAGGTTGACTATAGACATTTAAAAAGGGGTTAGTGCAAGAGTGTTAGTGAATATATACAAAATGAATGAATTCAAATGATTCACTGCAAATACGATTATAGTGTAAGTTGAAGTTGGCAAACTGTTAGCTGAATTTTATTTAAAGTACGATTTAGAAACACAATAATGCAGTTACAGAAACGAATGAACAACTTTTCATTTGTTTTTGTTTTTTTTTTACATGGAGTTCACCACTTATCAAGGCCCAATGGCCACTCAGGGATAAGGGTTATCGTGTGTACAGTAATCAAAGGGATAGTGTAGCAATAGTATTGGAGAATTGGTAAGGTGTCATTACTTAGGGGAGCGGTTCATCAGGAATTTGTTTGTGTTGGACTTGAAGACATCCAGGTTGAAGTCGGGAGGGAAACAGGTAAGCAGAACAGAGTTCCACAGGTGTGCAGTTCTAAGAAAGAAGCTTTGTTCATGGTATCTACGTTCTGATTTAGGCACAGATAGGGAGTGGGGAAACTTATTGACGGTGGTTTCACCTAGTCGGGTGTTTTTTGAAAAAGATTGGCGAGGGGGATCAGAGAATGGAGTTCAGACGAGCACCTGCCATGAAAGTAACGATAGAACAATGACAGGCTCGCTACGTCTCTTCTGTGGGAAAGAGGTTGCAGGGTAGAGAAAAGGGCATCCTCCACCAAGCCACGAAGTCTATTTTGTACTCTGTCAAGACAGGATAGGCTGTTTTTAGCGGCTCCCGCCCAGATATGGCAGTAGTACTCCATCTTTGGACTACTTGGCTCTTATATAGATAGAGAATTGCATCATTAGTGAGATATTTTCTGGAGCGGTAGAAGGATCCCACCATTTTCCCAGCGACCTTGGCCACAGACTTAAGATCAAGTGTAAAGGTCAAACCCAGGAGCTTATCAAAACCTGGGGCCTCCCCTAGACGAGAGCCATCCATTTCAATTGATGCCAGATGGGGATCAGAGCGTTTATCATGTAGAGATAGGAGCTTGGTCTTATATGCATTAAAGAAACCAGCCACCTCTTTCCCCACTGTACCACGAGATGACCTCTGGTCCATTGATAATGGTTGGATAAACAATTACAGATTTTATATCCAGACATTTCACAGTCGCCGAATTTGAACAATGGTGGTTATAACACAAATCTGCAGGTAATTCATTTTTGGTTCATTTTTCTAATAGAATTGCCATTCAATTTAATTACCACACACAATTATATACGTAAACATTAGTATAATTTTATACGTACACATTAACGTGCATACATATATGGAGATATATACAGGCGCGCAATAGATTTAATAATGTTACAAAATAGAAACACCGTTGGGTATATAAATGAATTTGTGCTAAACATATTCCATTATGCCCTCTGCAATACAAAGAGAAAAACGCTGTCATATTTCCAACAAATGGAAGATAACATTTTTTGTAGAACGAAAGGTGGAATGAAGCCTTCATCCTTTTTGCTATTTTCTCTTCATTAAAAATTTAATTTAATTTTTGCATCGAATAATATATTCGAGGATATAGAAAGTAAATGACATAATTTAAACGGAATTATTAATACTTATTGTTTTTTTTCATTCTCTGTAGGGTTTGGAAAACATACATAGCAGACAGTGTAAAAAAACAAGACATTTTCTAGAAAATGCGAAAGCATAATAACAAACAGATATATTATATTTTGTATTTTTCTGTAGTAATAATCAAATACATGATAGCTTGATGAATAATTTTTCAAAAATAGACGTATATGTTAATAATGGAAATTTCAAATTGTGAACATTAAAGTCTCCACATACGTGAATGTTAGCTGAAGGATCAGCAGATAGGACGTGGTTAATTTTCTCAGATATGCTTTTAAAGACGCCGCTGTTTTTTGGGGGGAGGGGGCGGTAGAGAGCAAATATAAACGCAGTAGTGTGAGCAAGTGACATTCGGAAGCACATATAGGGTAAGTTAAAATCTCCCTTGGAGATGTCCCTATCACATGGAAGGCCATCTTGAATATAGGCGCATATCCCATCCCCATGGCTATCTTTAGGGTAAAATTTGGAAGTTAAGATAGAGTATCCTTTAATTACGAACTCATCTAGGAAAATAGTCTGTCCAATGCCAGTTTTGCTTACGATTCATTGGTCTGGTTTAGTCTCCTGTAATTGGGTTTCAACCTCTGGAAGGTATGAACGTAGAATCCTGGTGTTGGAGAAGGAAGAGTGGTGGTGGGGGTTTACGTTGGAAGTTGAAGATCTGGGTTTAATCGTCTATTTTTGTCTGGAAGCTTTTCATGATGGATTTTTTTTGGATTTGTGGAATAGATCGACAGACTTGCTAAGAGCAGGACAGAGAGGAAACGTAAGAGAGAAAGAAAAATGAAGAAATGCATTTTTTGTAGCACATGATATGGTAAAGCCGTAAGAATTACCCACTAATATGGCATCGAGAAGACCCACTACAAGCTACTGCATTGTCCAGAATCCATTCATCAAATGGCAATACAGTAACCCCAGTACTTTGCACCTGCTGATAGGACAGCCTTTTTAGTGGTTAATCCAAGGTTCGTGTCCCTGACTATCAGGCGGATAACATCAGCCCAGATAAAGCGTTTTCCTCCAGCACCCTTACTCGTGACATGGACACAAGGATAAACATAGAAACAGAAATTTTCCGACATCTTTGGCGACTGTTCACGTAACCTAGAATACAGTTTTCTCTTCTCCCTTTGTCAGAAAAATCATTCATTAAAAAATGAGAACTTAGGGACAAATATTTTTTTATGATACCGTGGGCATGAGAACAGGTGATTTTCATATCATCAGTTGTGGCTTCCGTCTGCATAGAGAAATTTGAGAGAAAGTTGTTTGTTAGCCGTAAGGTGGAGTTGGAGGAGAAATCACAGGTTCCTATGTTCTGCAATTTTATGCGTTCCCTGGTAATTTAAGCATGCTTTCTTTTAGTTATGGCTTTTGCATGGAATCTATGTTGCTACATGTTTTTATATGTTTTCGTTGTACTGGGTTTTCTAGTCAGACAATCAGATTCTTTGTTAATCACATCCCTATTTTTTGCAGGCAATGGACGCGCGTCAACCAGTAAAGTGTAATTTGACCTCTAGATCACCTTTTTCGTTTTCCTTTGTGGTGGATATTCGGTTTCTTTACACGGGCCATTTGAGTTTCGATATGTGCTTGTCCGCCGCACTATTTTCTTCTTTATTATCGACGATCATCCACTTTCTTAGGGATTCCCTTTTAGACTGTACATCTGTTGTCGTAATATCTTCTTTTTAAATCATGTAGTATTGTAGATGTTGCCTTATTTAATAAATATCTTTTCGTATCTAGAGTTATGTGACGTCTACTCTCGAGTGCACTCTTAGCAAAAATATTATCCACGAAAATAAAGCAACAATTCAACTCCAAAATATGTTAATACCATAATATTGAAAGCAACAAGCAATAAAATACCAATAATTATAATAAGATTAAAAGTACACAAAAAGATTTATAATTTAGAATATGCTACCGTATAACCAAATGATAAAAAACAAACGCAAATAAAATTCTAAACTCTGGTCAAAAAATAATTTTCATATACCATATCTATAATAAAAGACTATAATAAAAAAGTAAAACTGTCTTGTAGTTGCTGTAAGACCTGAGAAGGTAAGTAATGCACATAATAATAAAATAATGGAACGATATAAAAGAAAGTAACAAATTAATGCCAACATAATAACTAAAATAACACAAATCGTAATAGAAATTAAAAAGAATAGCAATGAGCAAAAAACTGTTACTGTAGAACGCAGTTTTTCTGCTACAAAATAAATGCGCATCATGTAACTAAACAATATTACGTAGGAATTGTCTGCCTAGATTTTGACGTGGCTATTCCCCCATATAGTAATAATAAGAGTTCTTTTGCCGATTTTGAAGTATTACAATCTCAGTTGAAACATCTTAAGCTCGGATGGAATGATGGTTTCCTCTATATAAAAACAAGCTTAGCAGAATTCGTGCGTAGACTAATTCGCTTATCAACTCTCAAGTGTATACATAAAACATGATTCATTATAAACATGCCAAACTTATCACTGGAGAAAAGTGCCGGTGTGGCCATTCTTAACATTTGGAAAATCGAACAATGAAAATAATTTAAAATAGCTTGATGACATATCAATCGACAACACTTCGAACACTGAAGCAAAACTTCAAAAACGTTTTTTTTTTCAGTTACATAAAAAGTAGTGTTGGAACGATTGATCGGAATCGGGAATCGGAAAGGTCAGAGTTTTTTGGTGTATTGGAATCGAAAACATTTGAGCCGATTTGTCAGTGCCAAAATCGATTCCTTAAATTATCTTTTTATTTCATTTTAGTTTAAAAAAACATCTTCCACTGCTTGTAGTAATAATAAATTGATAAATATTTATTGATTTTTATTTATTGATTTATACTTCCAGTAAGACTAAAATCTCGAGAAAAAAACCCTCACAAGTGTGTTTTTACGTTTGAACACAGAAAGGCACATTTAAGATGTGTTTTTATGATAATCGGGACAAAATAACACTTTTATAAAAAAAAAATCGGAATCGGTAATTCTATCTAGATCGAGAATTTTGTACGGAATCGGTAATTGTATCGGAATCGGAAAAAAATATTGGAATCGCCCAATCACTAATAAAAAAGATACATTAGTAACCATACCTATGACAGAGTCCAGCCTCTGGATCTCAAAGACCAAGAATGTACGGAAAACCTAAGATACATTAGTGTTTATTTTAAGGCCTATTCTATCCATAATTGGATCACCCAAACATAAGCTTACCAAGTAGCTTACCGAGTTCTTTGATTTTAGGTAATGGTATTGCCGATACTTTCGAGTTCGCGGATTTCATGCGGAAGCTTACTTATAATTCTCAAACAGACTTTCTATGCTCATTAGACGCGACAAGTTTATTTACAAACGGCCCCCGCTTAATCCCACCATTGAAATGTGTGCTAATATGCTTTATACTAGCACTTAAAACCCAGCCTTCCTTTCCGAGGAATATTTTTTCAGAAAATCAAAGATCTAACCCAAATTGATCAGTTTCAGTTTCTAATGATGATGAAAACTTTTCATATTATTACAAATAATTTACAAATTCTTTTAATTGAGCTTACTGCATTTCTGCTAAATCTTTTTCTAAAACTCATGGGTTAAGTAAATAGATTTATAAAATTGTATTCCTTGTTTTAAAACAATACAACATATTATATTTTAAGATTAACCTTTACAAATGCTAAAATTTAAATGCCTAAATTCTTACTCATTTTGTGTATTGAGCAATTTCATTTATCTCGGATTGTATTATATGAAATATTACATCTAATAAAATTTTATATGGCCGAAAATCACTGGATTTACATACCAGTAGGTATATTTAATTTTATTATACTGTGTGTGTGTGTGTATTCATTATTTTTACGAAATAAACGACTTTGAAAATATTGATAATATACCATCAAATAGGAAATGCTTTGCAGAATCGATTCTGAAAAAGAAAAATCGATAAATAACTGTGCATTTTACTAAAAATATGATAATTTCTTTCGGCAATTTGTCATTCCGTGAAATTTACTCACCTATGGTAAACTATAAAGACGTGAAAACAGTTGTTCGTATTTACAGAGTTGTTATCTACTCCTTTTCCTTTCTGCTGCGACTTGCGTTTGACTTAAAGTGTGGGGTACTTGTGTTGCATAATTCTTATTAGAAGAGGACTGATGTTATACATTTGTTATTGTTCATATTGTTAATAAAAGAATCTTAGACTGTTCATGTTGTGTGCAGATATTTCGCGAATATATAAAGAGAGAGACAGTTATGTATAGATAAAGAGATAGGGTACATGTTAATACAGGAGAGCCGACGACATGTAATACACAATGAGAGGAGATTTATGATAGACCGAGAGATAGTGCGTTGACAGTTCTGTGAATGGGAGTGTTTCTATAACATTGGCACATATATTTCTTTACCTATTTTTGAGATGAGGATTCCAGTCTTTTATCATAATGAATAAACATTCATTATTTATAATAGCTGAGGGGGAGACGCATTCTTAAGATGATAGAGACACATTCTTAGATGAGTTTATATACAAAGTTCTTACAATACAAATGAGTTGAACACAAGTCTTATAATTCAAATTCACAATACCTTTGTTGTTGAATAACATAATACGAAGACGCAGATACAAAATTATGATGATATTCGATTATTCCATTTTCGACCGGTCAATGGCTTTGCATCAAGTAATTCAAGTCTCTGCATGATTCTTTCTTCTCCCTTTCGCTTCGAAGGTCCAATGTCAGCTCTGTCTCTGACTCCTCTCTTCTCCCCTGACTGACTGACTGCCTTACCCTTTGCCAAGCTCCAACTATATTGAAAACTCATATCGTCATTGCATTACCAACACGTGCATATCAGACACATGGTTTGACATGCATTGTTCCTCTCTAACCTAATTTTTGATTTACAAACTTTACAAACATATTCCATTGTCCGTTTTTAAATTCCTTATTTTAATTTCATTTCTTTAACAGAAACAAAATTACATCATTACATTCCTTTTTCAATAAACAGATATCTAACTATTTTATGTGAACTAAACAATGGTAATTCTACATTCCATTTTCAATAACATTCCTGTATTATTTATTTTAACTCATGATCGAAATTCTCAATTCCAAATCTAGCTTCGCAAGTTCGAATCCTCGGCTATCCTATCTCATATTTACTCACTTACAAGAACAGTCGACTTGTTCTTGGAACACTTGCATCTTCCATACTTTCTCGTCCAGAAACACTTGCTTCTGATTGCAAAACAGAATCAAGATGACCACGCGTGATATTAGATGCAAGAGTTGTCTCCAACACATACGGCGCCTAGCATTCAAAAATGGTCAACCATCTAGTACTGACCAGCCCCATCGTTATTTAACTTCAGGGGTTATGTAGGCAACAAATATATATCGCTTATGAAAAATGAATTAAGTCCTTATTATGTTGATTCTTCACTTAAACGTCAAAAAACCGTTAAAATACGTGGAATCTTACAGGACTAAATGACTTCATTTATTCATATAAAGGCTACCGTAGTTTTTTTTTCGAAACTATCATAAAATCTATGGACTGAGATAAAAGATTGAATTATTTTAAATTCAGGTACTTATGTAGTAAGATTTTTGCATATTCTTATAGCAAATAATCCTAAATCTTATTTAGACAAAGAAAAAATAATTGATTTGAAAACATTAAAAAATATATAAATCGAGACTAAAATAGCAGTGAATGGTGTTTTTTTTTATTTTAATATTGTAGCATTCTATTAAAATAGTAGAACAAGTTTTACATTATTCTGCTGTGCATATGATAAGATTCAGGCTTTTATTTTTCTGGAAAAAAAGTTGCTCAAGATTAATGGATTTTAATAGATTTTAATTCATTTAAAAAAAACAACTTGGTTCTTCTACCATTTTTTAGTTGGATAATAATTATTTTAATGTCGCATTCAGTAAGTATGTCTTAAATTTTCATCATTTTCGTATTGATTATGTTACTTTTTACAACGGTAATTGAGTTTTCTTATTAGCATATTTATTTTGTAGTTTGTTTATGATCATCTTTTGTTTAGTATTATTCTTGCTATATATTATTTTATCTGCTTTTATTTTTTAATTATTATTATTACTGTTATAATCATCATGATCATCATCATAAGTATTATTATAATTATTATAATTATTATTATTATTAATAGTAGTAGTAGTAGTAGTAGTAGTAGTAGTAGTAGTAGTAGTAGTAGTAGTAGTAGTAGTAGTAGTGTGATTTGTATTATTATTTGCTTTATTTTATTTCAGGTGATTTTCAATTTCTTAAAAATTCTTTAATATTTATTTTTATTTGTTTACAGTTGAAACTATTTTCTGTAGATCCTTGCAGATTTTTACTTTTAAATTAATTTTATTGTTGAATTGAACTAATCGACAATTTGCCATCTTGATTTTTTACTTGGATTTGGTACATGGAATATAAGCAGTCTATAAAAAGGATTGCAACCTTTTGTTTAAATAACATATTTACTTTTCTGGTATATTCCTTATAAGCGTTTTATCAGTATATTATTTTACCTCTTTTAAAAGAATCATCTTCATTTGCAGTGTATTTTTATGTTCATTGCGTTTAAATCCTGTACTTAAATAGTATGTATACATACCTTTATAAGCATATTCCTAAATAGATTATATTTGCCCATTTCTATAATCGTTTGTATGATCACTTTCGAGTTGATTATATATTTAAGTATTATATTTAACTAGCAGGGTATCCGACGTTGCCTGGATGTTTGGAGGTGTGGGGGGGAATGGAAAATATAGAATAAGCGAACGTAATAACCCTGTTTAAATATTATTAAAAAATAGTGAACGTGATGAAAAATAAAGAATAAGCGAACGGTGTGAAAACTTCAGAAAAAATCTAATAAAACAAAAACAAATAAAACAAATAAAACAGCTAAAGTGATAGAAAAAAATTTTAAAAACGAACGAAAAATTGCATAAATAATGTTTCAATATTAAAACTTCAAAAATCGAAAAAAATATCTAATACATTGGCTCGACCGTACAATCTTGGGATAACGACGCTGCTACTATACCGACTGGTTTATGGCCGTGTGAACGAAATTAGGTCGTTTTTTATATTTAAACTAATTCAAGAAAAACTTTTTTGCACATGCGTGTATGACTGAATTGTCATGAAGGAATGGTTTTTGCTATCCCTCCCTGTAGAAAAGTGCCGAGTTGAGGGTGAAGGAATTAATGTTTTTAGCAAATATTTCGATCTTTGTCGTCCAAAGAGTCGAGCTTCAAAATGATACTAATCTCCTGAAAATCCGTCGCCTCTGTCGAAAGATTTTGCGAGATACAAACATACATACATACATACATACATTTAAACAGATTTTTGCATTTTATATAATAGATGTCGATTAACAATATACTAATGATGACTTTATTAAAAAAAAATATTGCTATGTTTTCAACGATTGTACACTAATAGGTTGTTGATTTTTTTATTCTTGAAGTCTAAGAAATTATTTTTCCGTGTATCAGTTTACCGTTAGATTTATACACAGACAAAAATACACGTATATATATATATGTGTGTATTTTTTGTGTGTGTGTGTACATGTATATATATGTATGTATATATGTGTGTATATATACATATCTATATTTATATCTATCTATCTATATATATATATATACAGAGACAGAGAGAGAGAGAGAGAGAGAAACAAAAAGAACAAACCGTATTATGTGTTCATCAACGTTTCGTCTTTATTTCGAGACTTCCTCTGGATGAGTGGGATTAAGAAACAAAAAATGCCAGTACAAAATATTTGAAAATGTTTCACGTGCAAAGTGTGACGCTGTTCTATTTCAGAAAAACGGAAAAAGACGTTGGAAATTCAAAAAGGACGGGGGGGGGCTTGCGCTGTTAAAGAGAGGAAAATTTTAGTGACGTCATATAGTCGTTAATGTAATTTTAACAGAATATGAACGCAGTTAATATTCTTACTGGAGAGAAGTATATCAGTTGAAATTCAAATATAAGTTTGTAACAAAAATGAAATGAGTGTTATGTAATTTATTGATTGAGATTATATGTATTAATTATTATAGGGGTTGTTTGAATGGTGTGAGAGGGTTAACCTGTGTCTACAGTTAAATTATGTTCTTTTAATAATGGTTTATAGATATTAACGTTGTTACTTCGGCACGGTACATATGTTGCGTTGTCTCCAACACGATGAATTTGTTTTATAGTTTTTATTTCACTCTCCAGATGTCTCGCAGAATGACGAAAAGCTTGTGTGGTTCTCTGGTCTCGTTTCTAAACACGTCAGCGCCCCCCAAGTGAAGAGGAGGAGAAAACGGTGAAGTCTCCGTCTTCTTCTAAGTCTAAACCAAATCTCCACGATTCAGCTAACCTGATCACGTGACTCACACGCAATCCGATCAGCTGATCTTGACTTCCGGTCAACGTGTCTACGATATAATTTGCACACACACCCTCTCTCTCTCTCTCTCTCTCTCTCTCTCTCTCTCTCTCTCTCTCTCTCTCAATTCTCTAACACACACATTTTGCCCACATGCGCCAGTGTATGTTATTTTAATACGCCGGAAGTGGCTCCCACTAACAACCGTAGTTCGATTATTTTTATTCAGGTGGATGGTGAGGCATACTTCTACTAGGCAACACTGGACACGGGGCTTGCTTGTTATTAATATTATTAGTTCATGTATTTATGTGAAATATTTATAGGAGATATGCAATTTTATGTACCAATCTTCAGTACTAACTTAAATAGTGCTCGATACGCGTAGTAAGTTATGAAAAAAGATACTTTACAATTTAGCTCTACAGAATATATTTTAGTTTGAGAGGTATTCATGGAGATATAACGCGGAAAGCTCTGTGTAGATTAATTGCTATATATATTTTTTTATTATTTGTAACATATTAACACACATACACATGCACATACACACACATACACATACACATACACACATTATATATATATTATTATACACATTATATATATATTATTTTTAAAATTTAATATATATATATATACATATATATGTATATATATATATATATATATATATATATATATATATATATATAGTTAAAAGACACATTTCAAAATTATTCAGTTCTTAACTAGAATGCTGATGAAAAATTCATCACCTCCCTTTTTAAAAAACCTACATCCGTCAATTCCTGCATTTTAAATTCTACAAAGTAAATGTCCGTTTCGTTACAAAATCGGTGTAATAAAAAATCTCAGACATCGCGCGAAATGATTTCTTCAAACAAAAAATATTCTTCAGCGAACTAAAAAATATGAAACAGATCCTGGTCAATAATCAGTCCCGAAACAATCTCGTAGATAAACAAATAAAAATATTATTACTATTTATTATCTATTATAAAAAAAAAACTACAGACAACTAACCTCGTAATCAAAAACCACATTTCGCAGACAAACTTACTAAAAAAAACAAATGTAGTTGACCAATGTAATTGTCAATTAGGAGAATATATCTCTAATACTGCTAACTACATAGGTCATACTACAAACACGTTATAATGAAGACCAACTCTCCACCTCTCCGACTCCAGTTCATTATTGCTCTGTAATTACATTGAGCTCCTTAAATAAGGATTGTTATATACTATAAGAATAAGAAAATATATTTCTACAGAAATATATATATATATATACATATACATATATATATATATATATATATATATATATATATATATATATATATATTATCGCAGCGAAGCGATACTCACTTTAGGAAAATAGTATACTCATGGGAGTATGGAATTCACAAGCGGCCCCCATTTGCATGTGTACACACACACATACACACACACAAACACACACACACACGTATATACATATACATATATATATATATATATATATATATATATATATATATATATATATATAATTCCAGTTAATATTTTCCAGAGATAACCAAACCAAAGAAGTTTTATCAAGTTTAATACAAGTGTTCAATACTGAAATGAGACAAGATACTTTTTTATTTGTTTTACATAAGTATTAATATGTCGCTACACATTCATGTACATGTTTTGGTCAACTAGTTATTAGTAACCAGAGAGCTCTTCAGGCGATATTACTTATATAAAAGCTTAGTCCGTAGCTTTTGTATAAACAATATCGCCTGAATTACTTGCTATTTACTCGTAACTAGCTGACCGAAACATGTACATGAATGTGTAGCGACATATTAATGCTTACGTAAAACAAATAAAATGTATATATGTGTGCGTGTTGGGATTTTTAAAACAGATCCTATATTTATATATTTTTAAAAGTCGTTAAAAACAATGGAGAAAATAAAAATAAAAGGTGGTTATAACAAAGAGAGAAGATACTTTACTGTAAGCAGAAACTTTTTGAAGCCTGTGTTTTTTAAAGAAAGAAGCTAACATAATATAATATATTTGGTTCTCATGGCATGTTAATTAAAGCATAAAAAATGAAGACAAGGAATAAATATCGTTCTCACACTCATATCCATCTAACGCCGACTCCTTATCAATAAGAAATCCATCCGCACCTCACAAATACTGGATCGCCATACTTACTATTGGATATAATCGTTTTGATATGCGATGAGATGGTCGCAGTCGATAGTATTTTATTGTTAAATACAACTTTTTAATAACATGAAGATATCTGGGGGCTTTTTTATCGGATTCCATTAACGAAATAATGAAAACCATTCTCTCCTTAAAAGCAGGAGATCAAAGTACTGAGTATGTGTGTTTTAGTTTAGAGGAAGTGAGTTAGGTTGGCGATGTGTAAGCGAATAATTTAAAATAAGTCACGCTTCCTCTATTTCTGTGCATACACGATTTCATCTCTATTTCAACTCTGGCGAGAACGTGGGCGACTGTAAGAATATTCACATGCATTCTATTAACATACTCCAAAAACACCAATGATTGTATTAGTTTGCATAAAATTCCAACTGCAGTTGCATTCTTGCCAAAGATAAAAAATAATTTTCAGAAATTAGATGTCAAAGTAGAATAAACCTTAAAATATAATTTTTGATCTTATAATTCATGTTTGAAAAACACCCGTTGTTACAAAAATGGACTCTGATTTATGAAAGTATGATAGGTTATGAAAAGGAAGGGTTGTAAATTTGAGTTGAATTTGGGGGTATCAAAACAAAAGCAAAATATGATGAAAGTAAAAATAAAATAGATAAACCCCATAATTTATTATACCATACCTGTTCATACTGAAACACTTATCACAATATTCTGTGGATCTATATTAAAAAAAAAACTTGTTAAACTTTGTGACATATTTTCATTCTATGGAGGTCAAGTGCGAACGAACACTCCCATAATTTTATTATACATTATTTCTTCAAACAGAAACATAATTATCAAAGTATACTTACGCAGATAGATATGAAATGTATTTATTAAAGCTTGTGCCTATTTCCATTCTATGGAGGCCAGGCGCGAACGCAGACCCCACAATTTTATTATACCGTCCCTATTTAAGTTAAAACATACTTATCAGTATTTTTATGTACATCTATATCAAACACACTTGTAAACGTTTTTTTTTTTTTAATTTTTAAATTTTTTATTTCCATACTTTGTGGGCCAGGCGCGAACGCAGACCACACAATTTTAATGAACCACCGTTCTGCCAGATCAAACATACCCATTCCTGTATCTCGATACATACATCTTCTATCATTATACGTAATCAATTTTTTTTTAAATAGTCAACTATATAGGAGCCTATTCGTGACCAGACAGACACACACACACATTCAGCTTTATATTATAGAAGATATATACATATATATATATATATATATATATATATATATATATATATATATATTCCAAATGTATGATTTGAAAAGATTATTTTTTATTCATCGGACTACTGCTCTCAACTTGAGTGTGCTTTTCACAACGTTTCGATCGATATAACCTCCCACCTTCTTCACGTGTATCTTGTCGAACTCGGGAATATTTCTATCGAGAATTCTATGAAGAATTTGGACGGAATTTCGAGCGGAACCCTTTATTTACTACACGGGGGTAGTGTGCTCTTGTTCCGTCAGCCATGACTGGATAGAGGTCCTGAGTAATTCGCAAATAGGTCGCCTACACTGAGGATTGAACCTTCAACCTTCAGGAGAATATAACTTCTACAATTGATTTTCCCAGTACTCTAACCACTGCGCCACCGGCCCTTGTGGACAATTCTAGTACGAATTTTAGGAGTAGGAGCTCTAGACCTATTTTTATTTCTAGTTGTAAATATCACCATTTATTACTAATTATTACTATATATTAATGTATATCTATCTCTATACTTATTACTTGTATATATTAATGGTTTTACTTATTACTTGTATATATTAATGTTTTTACTTATTACTTGTATATATTAATGTTTTTACTTATTACTTGTATATATTAATGTTTTTACTTATTACTTGTATATATTAATGTTTTTACTTATTACTTGTATATATTAATGTTTTTACTTATTACTTGTATATATTAATGGTTTTACTTATTACTTGTATATATTAATGTTTTTACTTATTACTTGTATATATTAATGTTTTTACTTATTACTTGTATATATTAATGTTTTTACTTATTACTTGTATATATTAATGTTTTTACTTATTACTTGTATATATTAATGTTTTTACTTATTACTTGTATATATTAATGTTTTTACTTATTACTTGTATATATTAATGTTTTTACTTATTACTTGTATATATTAATGTTTTTACTTATTACTTGTATATATTAATGTTTTTACTTATTACTTGTATATATTAATGTTTTTACTTATTACTTGTATATATTAATGTTTTTACTTATTACTTGTATATATTAAGGTGTTTACTTATTACTTGTATATATTAATGTTTTTACTTATTACTTGTATATATTAATGTTTTTACTTATTACTTGTATATATTAATGTTTTTACTTATTACTTGTATATATTAATGTTTATACTTATTACTTATATATATTTATGTTTTTACTTATTACTTATATATATTAATGTTTTTACTTATTACTTGTATATATTATCTATTGTTTATAATAACTGGTTCCCATATCGTATTGAATTCTATACTACGTCTACTTAGCAATTGGTTATTCCCCAGCATATGTGCTGCTTCTTTCAGTCGTCTTACTCTCCACCGTTCCTCTCTGTCTATAATTTTTACTTCGTTCCATAATGGTAGATAGTTTTCCTTTTCTTTCCAGATATACCTGACTTTTCAGCCTCTCCACGTACTACGGCTTTTCGATGTTCTTCTGACCGTACTTTCAACGGATGACGCGTTTCACCTCTGTATAGTTTTCCACGTTTCCAGTGGATTTCATATACACAGTTCTTAGTCATGATTTTTTTTCTGTAGGGGGCTTGACTCTCACAAGCTGTTTTCGGAGAGTTGAATTACTCATGTCCTTATGCCATATGGATTACATATTCGTTGAAGTTTTCAGACAATCCCTTCATATATGGTATAAAAATTTGGTGAGTTTCTGAGAGTTGTCTTTTTGTGTTTGGTCCAGATTTCTTGGAGCTGATATCATGCCCTCTGGATAGTTGTTTCGGTGGAGGTTTTCTCTTAAACTGTTCATCTCCTCTTGATATGCACTGATGTTACTACATATTGCTTTTGCTCAGTGTTGTAAGCAACAGACGATTCCTTTCTTTACATTATATGGATGGTGGGAGTTGTAGTTTAGATACTGTCCAGTGAACGTTGACTTTCGGTATAAAGATGACATAAACCCCTGACCTGTGCGAGTTATCAACACATCTAGGAACGATAATTTATTGTTGTTTTCTTTTTCCATTGTGAACTGTATAGTTGGACGGATCGAGTTCACATGGTCTAGTACCGTTTGAACATCTTCCTGATGGGGCCAGGTTATAAATGTGTCATCTACATATCGCAACCACATTGTTGGCTTAATTGCAATTTCCTCAAAGTATTCCATTGGCCAGTACCGGGGACGATGGTGGTCCCATCGCTATACCTTTTTTCCTACCGATATATATCAGATCCCATCAAGAAGTTTCTACACACAAAAAAAAGTTGGAAAAGTTAATCTTAAAATACATAATCTTTTATGGTTTGAAAACAAAGAATACAATTGAATAAATGTATTTCCTTAACCCATGAGTTTTTGGTGCGTATTCATCTTCTCAGAGGAACAATATTAGCAAATGTTTTTATTGGTTTGGACCTTATTTGCTAAAAACAATAAACATAGAAAATTAAAGTTATTAAAACATTTAAGATACACAGAATAAGGAAATGTGATAATGAAGCATAAAAAGAATATTGTATTTTAAATCCAAAATGAATGTTTAATCTTGAAAAGGAATGATGGTAAGAAGCTAAAGAGATCCATTTGGTTTTGTAGTCCTCATGTCGCAATCACATGCAAACGTATTTTCTCCGTTTCACTGTTGACTATATAAGATATCTGGCAAAGATTTTATCTGTATAAAATTCAAAAATTAAATCCAAGTGGTGAATATATAAATAAACTAAAAAATATCCGGAGGCAAGATAAAATACTGGTTTATCAAAGCATAATAGTCATCAAAATCAGTTGTAGCTTTAATGAGCATATTTATAAAACCGCATAAGCTAAAATATTATTATGCTTACTACGCCTAAAAAAACTAAAAATTAATTGATATTCCACAGTTTGAATTAATTTCGGTAGTAAAAGAAAATACAAGGTGGGGGTCGGCGATAGTTTAAAGAGCGGAAAAACGGCACATTTCAAAAGGCTAGACATGCAGATTCAAACAATGTTTTAGTCGTATACTTAAAAAAATAAAATTTTATTATGGATTATGTATCAAACAGGAGGCGGTGGAGGGGGTTTTCTATATATTTATATATTTCTTTTTTCAGTGATATTATAAGAAAAGAGAGAAATAGAAAAAGGAAAAATACAAGAGTGAAAAATAAAAACAACATATTTTTCAAGTGTATATAATGCTAGTTTAAATGATCCATGTGTGTCCAGTATATAAATTACAGTCCAATGTATATAAGTAGTCTTAACAGTACTATTTAACGTTAATATTTAAATGAAATTTTAGAGTTAAAATAATCTGTGAAAATACTGTATATATTAACCAAAATATATTACAATAAAATAATATAATAATAATAATGATGAGTATAATAATAATGATAATAATATAATAATGATATAATAATATAAATGATAATATTAATATTGATAATAAAAAACTAAAATAAAATAAAATAAAAGTAAATTAAAATAATGTACAATTTAATTAAATAACCATTAAAATTAAAGTTAATCATAATTAAAATTAAAATTAAATAAAATAAAATGAATAACAGAATAAATAAAAGTATGTATAAAATATATATAGCTCAAAAGCGAGATTATAGGAAATATTAGACCTTGTAGGGATTATATATTATTGTATTATAATTTAGATAGATCTAATAGTAAGTGTGAAGGGGTATATATATATATATATATATATATATATATATATATATATATATATATATATATATTATCGTAGGGAAATTTGGTGTAATTATTGTTATCTTTTAATAAGGTGTATTCTTACAAATTTCTATATTATATTATTAATTAATTATTATTCCTATTTTTATTCTAAATGGCTGATATTAGTAATATAATAAAAAGCTAATATAAGGGATTCCGTAATCTATTATGAGGCCTTTGAAATCAGACTAAAACTATGCAAAAGAGGACGCATTATCGAGTATTATGAGTTTTCATATTTTCAATTATATACAGTCGGAAAATATTTCCAGGGGTATATATATGAGCTACTTAAGTATATGAAAATTTAGCTTATGATTGGTATTAATTAATGGGGGGTAAATCAGTGTTGACTTGGTATTCACGGTAATTCCTGGAAGTGAAATTTGAGTGTTGGCTTTTTTTATAAGATGTAAATGCGTGAATTGTGAGTTACTAAATATTATGGAAATGTGCTTCATCGTGTATACTGGGAAATTTCTTTTTAGTTGGTATAGGCTTATTTACAATACTACATCCAATAATAATTTGTAACACCAAAAATCACTGAATTTGCGTATACACACACGCAAACACACACTCACACACATATATATATATATATATATATATATATATATATGTTATTGAAAATGTGTGTGTGTGTTTGACTTTCTTGTATTTGGCGTTGTTGCTTTAGTGGCAGAGTACTCACCTAGCATGAAATGACTCGAATTTTGAAGGGCGAAGCCGAGTCTTGGTCTTCAGGTTTCTTGGCTCTCATAGCTCTTGTGAGCTGCGACGTTGTTTGACTGTGTAAATAATTATATAATCTCTCACATCATGAAAGTATATATATGATAAGTTAAGAAGATAAAGCGTAAAGTTACGTAGAAACATTATTACATTTCCAAGTCAATAAGGTTTACAAAAAGGAAATAACGGACAAACCACTTTACGCCATGACATTTGAAAGCTAAATGCTTCTCGCCAGAAGAGGAGAGAGAGACGGGGTGAGAGTGTATACATAGATCAGGAAACAGATAAAAGAAGGAAACCGCCCAATATATCCTTTGATTCTACTGCTTCACTTAACGCAACTACTTGTAACTTCGACATATGCGACCGACTGTACAAATCCAGCATCTGTTTCTCATTATGTGCACCTTAATAGTCTACAAGAGTGAAACTATCCCTACCTACCGACTTATATATATATATGCATGTGATGCTACATCCTTAAAGCATAGAGCATTTACTGTAAGTAATCTTAATAGGGGCAGCTCAGTGGTAATGGACGTTATAGATGGCCCTTTCACTAAAGTCACGTAACCTACTGAGTTCACGGAATAATGGTTTAAGATACGATTAGAAGGCGTTCCGTTGAATCGAACTGCAAAGAGTAAAAACAAAAACCGTCAAAATGTGCATTTTTTTTTCTAAATAAAAGATATTTTCTTCCACCTGAATATATGAAAAGTAAGAATACATTGCCGGAAGAACACAAGGAAGTATGAGATATTTGTAGTTTTTAAAAGTTTATTTGTTCAGTATTAATTTTTTTTTATTTAAGAAAGATAAAACGATAACTGCTTTTTCTGATGAACTATTTCCTTACTTTAAAAATAAATAAATATTTATTTATGAATTTATTAAACATATCTCTGAATTTATTTTATTATTATAGTGAATTAATTCTCTTTTAACCGTATAAATTATTAACACTTCATGGCAATATATTTAAACGTTGTATTAATAAAAATAATCACATTGACATACATGTACAATACGTGTTGACGAAAGCTGCTCATTATGAAAAAAAATAGCACGGTATCTTCTTTGCATAAACCCTATTAACTATTTAAAAGATAATTATTAAAAATTGAACACAGTTATACTACGTAACAATGTGTATATCTTATATACAGAAAACAGTGTGAATTTAAATATCGGTTAGATAGTTTACACCACAACAAATAAAATCGATATAAAATTAGAAAAAAAAACTTCCATTTATAAACACATAACACATTATTGAGATATATATATATATATATATATATATATATATATATATATAATATTTTCGTGACAAGTATCTCATTTAAAGATGTCGCTTTGATTATCACCGAACATAAAGGACTTAAAACAGTTTTATATTATTGATTTTACATTTTCCATTTATTTTCTACCAACTCCTACTTAAATTCAAATTGGAATGTTTTCCATCTAAGGCATCGTCACGTCTATTTATATAAATTAAAATCATCAAAGCTTAATACATTAATGTGATACCAAATATCTTTCCATCAATCTACCAATCTATCAATATATATATATATATATATATATATATATATATATAGAGAGAGAGAGAGAGAGAGAGGGAGAGAGATAGAAAGAGAGGGAGAGAGAGAGACTAGACTTGGAATTAATGTATGAGCGTGACACTTGTGACGTAAAGAAAATAGTTTTTTGTGACATAACAGAAACATTTCGGTGAAAGTATATTAAAATGAAAAAGAATATAGATAGATTTCTATAAGTTGTTATGTTTATAATTGTTTATTTTTGAAAAAAAAAACTTACAGCCATTGAATTCTAAGTGGTTTGTCATACTTATAGGTAAATGTGCACTGGGCAAATACCATAATACTTAACGTTAAATTCAAATTTTGATCTATCTTTTTTAAATGAAATTGTCAGTTGAAAGTACAGAATAGTTAAAAACACTCTCCTCATGTTAAGACTGGTTTTTAAAATAGAAAATGACAATAAAATGTAACTTTTTTTCATTCATCTTAAACAAACAATCATGACCCATTGGATCAACTATTTAAATTATGTTAATAATAAGGTCAATAAAATTAATTACGACAATATGGAAATGAACGATGTAAAAAAAAGCAGAAAGTATTAACAATTTTTTATTTGGTTAATTTAAATGCGAAAAATAAACAATTGGGACAATCGTGACGATTTTATTTACGCTGTTATGGGTTTATGTTTATGTACTCATGCGCAACCGGAAGTCGTAAACCGGATGTATGTTACAACATCCGTTACAAGGTCGTTTAAGTTTTATAATTATAGGGATATATTTAAAATTTGTTTTTCAATTATATTCCACTTTTTATTCACACAAATCCTTAAATTTCTGAAGCTCAATGTAATTACAGAGCATATAACAAATACATGAGAAAAACTTATATTGAAAATTTTAAGATGTTCTCAATCTTACAATGTATTTTTTGAAGTACGTTGCCATGCACAATTATTGAAAGCACCTGTTTCGTAACGCAAAATAATTAATTTAATTATTATATCAATCAAAGAATACACTATACCTTTAACTATCAGAAGAAAAAGCACCTATTAATCCATTGAATAAAAATAAAGCATATTGGCATATGTCTCTCCCATAACGTCATACAATTGCCATCGTCATACCATATATATATATATATATATATATAGCAAAAATGGTAATTAGTAAAAACTTAAGAGAGTGCTTAATACTATTGCAGAGCAAATATATATTTTATTATTATATCTATGGTTTTATCTGCTTAGTTACACATGTTTCGGTTACCGTATCGTATCAACGATCCAGAAACTTCATCAGACTTTAAAGTTTGATAAAGTTAATAGAACGTTGATACGATTCAGTAACAGAAGCATGTGTAACCAAGCAGATAAAACGGTAATATATATATATATATATATATATATATATATATATATATATATATATATATATATATATATGTGTGTGTGTGTGTGTGTGTGTGTGTGGAAAGAAATTGGATCTGGTGTTAAATTTAGTAAGATCACAACTCATGTTTTCCGTATGTTTTCCTTTTTTTTCTCACATTTTATCAGGTATTATTCTGACAAAGAAGTAAAGGTCGGTTTTCCATCAATTGTTCACTTATTGGCTTGTTTCTGTCATGGAGTGGTATCTTACCTTATTTTACATGAAGTTGCTTCATTTCCATATAGAAAAATAAAAATTAAAAATGTTTACATGGTGCGTAAGCTAACATTGTAAACACCTTTAGAAAATCAGAAAACAAGACTGTTAAGTCGCCAAAATTCACAATGTCTTGTATCAAAACAAATAAATATTAATCTACGTTTTATCCTTCTTCAGTCTCTATTACCGACTCAGTTCGAGTTTTAAAACGTCGGCAAGTTTTGATCAGGTTGTCTTTAGTTATATCCTCCATTACTATGGATATTACTGCCATCTGAGAGCATTTGGTGTTGTGAGGATGCTTATTACCTTCATTTTTAACTATGCATAAAACGTAATAATCCAAACGATGAGGCCATACGGTAGGTTGGATATGATCATGAAAATTCTCGGCCATTGAATCCTGCGTTTTGAGAGCTTTATGGAATGGTACCAAATCTTGTTGGAAGAAATAGTCCCTTCCTTTAGCTGTGTTATCTATCCAAACCTTTACAATGGTTAAATGAGTCTCGACATAAGCATGTGCATTGACTCTAAAGCCCTGCGAAAAAATCATAAGGCATGATATGCCCTTCACAGCTAACAACACTTAAAATCATCACTAGCGACTTTCTAGAAATCTTGCAATTTCTGAATTGTTGTGTTATTCTTTTATAGACATTGTTGCAGCATATATTTTCATTTCATTAGTTATAGTAGTATCTGCTATGGGAGCTTTTGAAAGCAAAAACAAAAATATTAGTCTATTTTTAATAAAAAGTACACACATATAAGTGTACTCAGGTACCTTACGCACTTTTTATATGCATACACGTATATAAATTGTCTTTTCCTTGATAACAATTTTTTTCAAATTAACCTTACTTCTCTCTCCTTCTCTCTCCTTCTCTCTCTCTCTCTCTCTCTCTCTTTATATATTGAAGGACATCGTTACATAGACTGCTTGTATGAATATATTTCAAGCAAGGTAAAACTCTTTGAGTTTGTGCTTAACATCATTAAAATGTTGATACGTTTTATTCTTTTCGTATTTTATATCATGAAATTTATCGAAATCAAAAGAATAAGTCTAACAATAATAGATGGAGAGGGGGGCATGCTATTTTCTATCTATTCGCCTTTCATCTATTTGAACATATTAATTTAATATTTTATCAGAATTTAGAAATCTGCGACCTTCATATCATTTATGAAGCAGATTCAATTGTTTATTTACTTGGAATCATCTTTAGGCTTATGTAAAATCGAATTGTTATAAAAGATACAAGTCGTACAATACGCTTAAACAAGATATTTTAATTTGTGCAGGTTGCGTATGTATTATTATAGAATCAGTCCTCTATTGATTATAGTATATTGCGAAATATAATTTGCCAGATAGATTAGTTCGCAGTAAATAATAAAATAAATAAATATCCAAAAAAGTCAAATTTTTTTCCCAAGTCAAAGGATCTGTGAGGGAAATCGATTTCAAAAGTAATAGAGATACAATTTCAACAGTTATGGAGATTCTAGTTAAAAGTTTTGGACTTATTTATTTAGTTTCCTTGACTGACATTAAGATAACGAAATCCAGGAAATCATCTTGTAGGTCTTAAATCAATTGACAAACGTTATCTACCCAGAACGTTTGCGTGTGTTACCAACAGGCATTCGCTCGTGTTAAACGGATTCAACAGTCTGGTAATATGTACCTGCGTTAGTGGCTTGGAGTTCCTCCAGGCGTTTCCAAAGTAGATTTATATATCAACTCTGTATGCCTACAGCTCCCTATATATAAGTCTCAAATTAGAAAAGTGAGACACCATACGATGATGAGAGGCTCAGCCGATGACATAATTAAAATGGCATATCCAGAAATAAAATTGAGGTAAAATGGTCAGCCCCTAAGACCTCACAGAAAGTGGAATGTAGCCTACGAATAAAGTACATAATAGGTGTCACTGAAACCAATGAATCTGGTCTAGGAATCCAGATCAGCAAGGTATTCTCTCAAGAGGGTCCAAAAAGAAAAAGGAGATATGATGTTCGAAAAAGTAAGGTAGTTAGAGGAAGAGCAATCATTCAGATCAAACAATTATTAAAAAATTAGAATGACATGGAACGAATAAAATTATCATAGAAGTTCTTAATTGCAATGAAACCACTGGCAATATCATTTCTTCTTCTCCCTATATATAATATTCTACAAATTGCAACTAATCTAAATTTGTGGGGATATACTGATTCAGACTTGTGTTGCTTTTGTAAACATTATCGGAGTACACTGCGCCATGTACTATCTACATGTCCACAATCACTTAAGATGTACACATGACGACATGAGAAAGTGTTAGAAATAATTACGGAATTGTTAAAACACATAATTCAGCTTGACGAAAAAGTTGAATGTACTGCGAGTATAAAAAGAAACTTCTAATGTGAAGTTGCTGAATGGAACAATGGCTGATAAATTTCTGTGAATCTCAAACATCTCTACAATTTCCAATCCACGTAATCCAAACAGAAAAGCGGTCAGATATTGTAGCATGATCTGATAAAAAAACGAGTGTCCTATTCATGAAATTTATATTGCCTTTGGTGGAAAACCAGGAGGAGGCACACGAACGGAAGAAAACCACCCATCTTTTGACGTTTTTTTTTTCTCGTCAGACGTCGTAATATGTTCCACTGCATTATTGGTATTGCTTTGAGTTTCCAGTAATGCATCGCGAAGCAAGATAAATATCTGATTTTAAACCATAAAAGTACATGTAATAAGTAAAATTTTAAATAAAATTAAAATAAAAAAAACAAATAAAAAATCCCCACCACCACCCAAAAAAAAAGAGATGATCTTGGTTTTTCTTTCGTAATTTGTTTTCTCTGATTTTGTCATTTAGAAATCATATTCCCTATGCAAGGTTTCTGGCAAATATATAGTACTTGTTCTTCCTTGGTGGGAATTAATCGTTTGACTTAAAATAAGTATTTTATTTATATCCTTACATCAAGTGTCTTCCTTATTTGTCTAGAGCTATTTTCATTAAAAAAGTAATTAAAAGAAAATGACGTAAATAAATAAATAAATATATTTAAAAAAACACTGAACAATTAATCTTTGGACTTTGTCGCGTTATTTAGATACAACTGCGTATATTCAATTGTATTTTGAATATGTATTATATCTGTTAAAGTACAATATTCCAAATGAGTAAGGCGGAAGCTTCGTCCAAATTCTTCATCACTCAAGACTTGAATCGGTAATTGATATTTGTTACACACTCGTTAAAATGGTTTAGTGTAGATAGAAATACCATTATGAAATAATGTTATTAAAAATGTCTCCACTTCGTACTGTTTCAAATCGACATAAATTTTAATTTCAAGAATTCAGATAAAATAAACAGTGTTATAATTTTATGTATACTGTTAAAAAAACAATGTTTAAAATACTACTTCTTTATACTCAGGTATTTTGTCCTCAACTGTTATATATATATATATATATATATATATATATATATATATATATATATATATATATATATATATATATATATATATATACTATTTACAATACGGCTAGACTAGCAAATTTCCCTAGCTGGGGAGTGAACCTACAACCATCGCGTTGATAGTCGGCAGATATATTTATCTATCATATACATATATTTCCTCCAAACATTTGGCCTTGATGAGGAGAAACTGAAACTTACTGCTTTGATTTCAAATGATCTGAAATGACAGTAAGGAGAGACTATATTCCAAAAATTTCTCAAATTTTATATCTCACGTTTTTGGGGAATAGAGTACGATTATGAATATATCTAGTATTAAATAATCGTTATACGCTATGAAATTTGCATTATGTATGACAACCAAAGAGAGGAGATATAAGATATGAGAAATATTTGGAATCAAGTTTTCCCTTTGCTGTCATTTCAGATCAATTGAAACCATGGCAGTAAGTTTTAGTCTCCTCTTCATCAATGCCAGAGCTTTTGAAGAAATATAAGATATTTTGTAATTCATATGCAAAACTAAGAAAAAATTACTATGATTAAAACATTTTATGGCTGTAAAAAGGTGCCAAACAGGCTTTAGTTGGTTGATGATCCCCTTGATTTTCGACCTTAAATGCCACATAGCCTACTACACAATTCAAGTAATTGCCTTTCCAATGAGCTTTTATTTGTTAAATTCTGTCACTGAGACTTTGAACTTATAAATTGTCAATAAATGTGATATATCTAGCTACCAATATATTAGAAGCTGGCAAGGCTACACGGAGGACAACCAAACCAAACTAAACAAAAAAAACAATAAGCAAAATTAACCCAAAAGCAGAAAAACTAAAGCTATCTGGCCAGGACACTCTATATACAAATATAGACAAAATGTGGCATATTTTATTGTATATATTAGTATATATTTTTATAATGTCATTATTGTATATATTAGTATATATTTTTATAATGTCATTATTGGTTATTTTGTACTGGAGATATTCGTAATCGTATCCTATTTCCAAAAGAAAATGGATATAACGTATGAGAAATATTTGGAATCTATTCTACACTTGCTTTTATTTCAGATAATTTGAAATCATAGCAGTAAGTTTCAGTCTCCTCTTTACAATCTTTGGATAACAACACACACACACACACACACATATATATATATATATGTGTGTGTGTGTGTGTGTGTGTGTGTGTGTGTGTGTGTGTGTGTGTGTGTATCGTGTGTACTAGTAGCCAAATTGATTATGTAAATGCTCATATCTGTTGTTCTATGCCACCAAAATACATGAAAATGTCCAGGCTTTTTAAGATTAGAATAATATTTATTGATTAAAATTTTATGACACTTGGGAAAAAGCACCTATATTTTAAAACCAATAACATATGCCTAAATTTACCTACATTTGTAAATAGAGTGTCCTGCGGGCCAGCTTCAGTTTTTCTGCTTCGGTTGTCTTCCATGTGGCCTTTGCCAAGCCACTTATATATATATATATATATATATATATATATATATATATATATATATATATATATATATATATGGTGGATTCTCTCATTGAAGATGATGAATGGGGGTTCAGTATGCAATCTTCAGCAGCTCCTAAGCTGTATGACACTACATGCATAATTACACACCTGTGGACGTCCGGCACACTTATTCCCAGATGGTGAACTTGCATATACTCATCAATCAAAGATGCCTTTTCGAGTGAACAGATAACCCTGCTTTGCTATGCGCTTTGAAACCACATATTAATTTTTTTATAGATTCTTCTGGTGTTTTGCTTTTATATTTGCACGAAGGGCATCTCTATTCAAATTCTCTGGTCTCTAGAAAACACATCTTCCTCAATTCTCTGCGATCTTCTGCTACACTCTCCTAGTAACTCAGAGAATTTCCACGACGCTTCAGGTTGTCTTTTAGTTTATCCTTGTAACGAAGCAGTGGATGCCGTATTTGTTATTGCCTATAAAACGTCTCTTAGGAACTCTTGAATCATCTATTCTTACAAGATTACCCGACCACCGCATTTGTATCTTGATCAAAAATGATTCGATACCAGTTATTTCAAATCTGTCCTGTAATTCACTATTTTAACACGATCCTGCCATTCAACATTGCAAACAGAAGGCACACATCTCATATGGAAGAAATCAAGCTGATTCATATGCTTGCGGCACAAGGTACACGTTTCGGTACCATACAGAAGAGTAGGCAGAACAACAGATTTGTAGACTGTCACCTTCACTTTAAGAGACATCATGGCTGCTATACAGTCTGTGTTAAAACTTACCAAATGCCTCACTAGCTTTATTAATTCTACTTTGGGTGTTCTTTTTCAAATTTAGCATCATTAGACAACTGATCCGAGGTATGTAAAATATATATATATATCAACATATACCACTGGTTGTGAAGATGGCGTAGCGTTTAGTTTTAGCTGATGAATAATTTCAATGTTTTTTTATGCTAATCGTAAGACCGAATGCCTTACATACACCAGAAAAAATATTGAGGATTTTCTGCATGTCCTCAGGTCTATGGGTGACAAGAGCACAGTCATCAGGATAAAGGAGATCAAGAACAGTCTGCATAGAAATCTCTGTTTTGGCTTTGAAGCGTTGCTGGTTTAATAATCATCCACTTGATCGATACTAAACACCGACACCTCCCAAGATGTTCTTGAAAGATGTCTCAAGCATTACCGAAAAAAGAGCAAATAAGATCGGGGCAAAGACGCATCCTTGCTTAGTTCCAATTGACACTTAAAATGGTTTACTTTGTTTACGGCCAGATCGTACTGTCGCAACCATTCCCCAGTGAAAGGAGACAATCATATTCAACATCTTGTCTAGAATACTGAGCATCCTCAAAACAGTCCACAGAGCATCCCTGGATACGGTATCAGATGCCTTTATGATATCAACGAATGTAACAAACAAGTCCTTATTCTGCTCCCTCGCTTTCTACTGAAGATCATGTCCACAGTGCCTTTTCCTGCCCTAAAACCACACTGAGTTTCTGGGAGCACAGTTTTACAGATTAAACCATTGAGTCTGTTTAGGATTACACGAGATAGAATCTTACCAGCAACAGATGAACGACAAATTTAACTATGATTATCACACTCAAGCTTATTTCCTTTGTGCTTAAACATGTGAATAATTGACGCGTTTTTGAACTATTTGGGTACGGTACCAAATTTCCATATTAATGAACACAGCAGTTTCCTGATTAGCAGTTGGATTCAACATTTGTATACTTCTGCAGGTATTCCGTCATCACTTCAAGCCTTACTATTGGAAAATTGCTTTACAGTTATTCAATCACCGACATGAATGGACTATCAACAAGCACCTCGATGGATAGCCCCTGAGGAATATTATCAATAACTCACCGATCCATTGTCGGTTCACTGTTAAAAATATTTAAACCGTGTTTACCCCAGCACTTAGTAATTTCTTTCTTATCAGTGAGGACAATGCCATGCGACGAAAATATTGTTCCACCCCCTTGAAATGTGACCAAAGACCCTCTTGAAGTTTTGGTAGAATTATTTAAAATCACACTTATCCGCCGCATCTTCTAAGGTCTTAGCTTTGCGTTCCCTCCAGTTTTGTTTCACTTCCGAAGCCAAAATTGTGCCAACTCTTTGGCCATTCTAAAAGTCCTGTGTTTCACTGAAGAACTTTTGTCAGTAATCCACACGTGATCGGTTTGGTGCATATTATTGAGCGGAGGGAGAGTTGTTGGGTCATTGTCATCAAACCAATCTTGTTTTTTTCGTCACATGATATACTAATGACTTTTTGGCTGAGTTATATACTCCACGATACCTCAATGTCATTCCCACATACAATGAAGGACAGCTTTTCATCAGTAGCGTTTTGAAACGAGTGCATCTTTTCCTCTTCAACTTGCCTACATAAGTTCTCTTGATGGTAGAATTACATTGATTTCGAACAGGTCGCTTGATTTTCATCCTGACTGTGGAGCAGAACAATTTATGGTCTGAGCAACATTCCCCGATACTGTAAGAACGTGTAACATTTATATCTTGTCTATCAGAACAAGGTACAATGACATCGTCAATGAGATTATAATGATTAGTCGGAGATGTTTCCAACTGGCTTTCTTGCAATTAGGCAGTTGAAACACTGTATTAGTGAGCAAAAGATCAAATTCATTGTAAAGAGATAATAAGAGAACACCATTTGAGTTGACTTTACCAATTCCATCTGAGCCAATGACATTTGTTCAAAATTGTGTACCACTACCCACACGAGCATTGAAGTCACCCAAGACAAGCAGCTTATCCTGTATACAGAGCTTGTTGATTCGTTCACGTAAAGAGGAGTAAAACCTCTCTTTTAGCTTATCAGATGAATTAAGTGTAGGTGCATAGCAATTCAAAAATGTGGCATTATTGTCCTTTCCTACTGCAACACGAAAGGACATAAATATTTCATTTATACCAACAAGGAAGAACTCAATATTTTTGGCAATATCATTCCTGATGGCTAAACAAACACCAGATTCACGTTTTTCAGAACTTGGTTTTCCAATCCAATAAAAAGTGTATCCACCTTCAACTGCCTTTAGCTATCCTGTATCTAGTTTCAGAAAGAGTTGCAACAGAAATTCTATGATGCCTTAACACACGTGCTATGATAGCGGTTTTACGTTCGGGGTTTTTTTTTGTATCTTGAAGTGTTTTTTTTTCTTTTTTTTTACACAATGATCACCACTTATCAAGGCTCGGAAGCCACTCAGGGATAAGGGTTATTGCAAATACATTACGTTAGTGTGGAGATTTGATGAAGTGTTTACTTAAGGGGGAGGTTCATTAGTAATTTGTTAACATTGGACTTGAAGACATCCAAGTTGTAGTCTGGTGGGAAGCAGGCAGACGGAACAGAGTTCCACAGGCGTGCAGTTCTAAGAAAGAAGCTTTGTTCATGAAATCCGCGTTTTGATTTAGGCACAGATAAAGAGTGGGGGAAATATTTGACAGTGGATTCAGCTAGACGGGTGTTTTTCGTGAAAGATTGGCGAGGGGGGACCAGAGATTGGAGTTCAGACGAGCACCTGCCATGGAAATAACGATAAAACAAGGATAGGCTCGCAACGTCTCTTCTGTGGGAGAGAGGTTGCAGGGTAGAAAAAAGGGCATCCCCCACTAAGCCACGAAATCTATTTTGTACTCTGTCAAGGCATGATAGGCTGTTTTTAGCAGCTCCTGCCCAGATATGGCAACAGTATTCCATCCTTGGACGTACTTGGTTTTTATATAGATAGAGAATTGCATCAGTAGTGAGATATCTTCTGGAGCGGTAGAAGGATCCCACCATCTTTCCAGCGACCTTGGCAACAGACTCGATGTACGTGCAGATCAGGAGTGAAGGTCAAACCCAGAAGCTTGTCAAAACACCGGGCCTCACCCAGACGAGAGCCATCCATCACAATTGATGCTAGATGGGATCAGAGCGTTGATGATGTAAGGATAGGAGTTTGGTTTTGGATGCATTAAAGGTAACCAGCCACATCTTCCCCGACTGAACCACGCGCTCGAGATCAGAGGAGAGAGAACCAGAGAGAACTTTGTCATTTACAGCCTTTGATGTGTTGCCGTAGATGGTCGTGTCATCAGCATAGATGTCAACGAATTATTTAAGTATGTGTTTAGGGAGGTCATTGATGTAGATCAGGAAGAGAGTTGGGCCCAGGATTGACCCCTGAGGAACTCCAACATTAATACTGCATGCCTCTGATTTTTGTCCATCGACCACTACTCTTATGAGCCTATCGGAGAGAAATGATTTAATGATTGAGAAAATATTTCCAGTTATACCGTAGCTGGAAATCTTGTGAAGTAGACCCTTATGCCATACCTTGTCGAAGGCCTTTGATATGCCAAGAGCAATTGCCCTAGAAAGGAAGCCTTTGTCAAGAGATTCACTAATCCTGTGAGATATAACCGTCAGCACATTTGCGGTAGATCTCGCAGAGCGGAAACCATAGTGTGTCACTAAGAAGGTTGTTTCTGCTGAGGTGGTTGACTATTTCTCTATTTAATATGGATTCCAGCAACTTACTCATAACACACAGGAGACTTATTGGTCTATACTGAGAGGGAGATGACTTATCACCTGAATTCTTAAATACAGGGCAAACTGATGAGGTCTTCCAGGGTGTCGGAAAGCACTTCTCCTTAAGGCAGCGCTTAAACAGTTTCGTAAGTATGGGAGCAAGTTCTGATTGAAGCTTTTTTAACACTATAATTGGGATGCCGTCAGGGCCAGTTGCTTTACTGGAATCAAGGTTGTTGATTAGCTTGGCGACCTCATGCACGGATATTTGTATGTTACCTAGCTTGTTCTGTGTTATAGGAGGAAATATGGGGAGTTGATGGCTTCGTCGCATAGGGTAGAATTATCTGCAAAGTTCTTTGCAAATAGTTTGGCCTTGTCTGACGCTGACGAGATGATCTCTGGTCCATTGATAATGGTTGGGATAGAACGCACACTTCTGTTCAGGATCCTATTTATTTGCCAAAACTAAAATTATGGGGTGTTCGTTCGCACCTGACCTCCATAGAATGGAAATATGTCACAAAGTTTTACAAGTTGTTTTAATATAGATCCACAGAATATTGTGATAAGTGTTTCAGTGTGAACAGGTGTGGTATAATAAATTATTGAGTTTATCTATTTTATTTTTACTTTCATCATATTTTGCTTTAATTTTGATACCCCCAAATTCGAAGCCATCTCTTTACAACTCTTTCTTTTCATAACCTATCATACTTTCATAAATCAGAGTCCATTTTCCGTAGGCTGTTTTTGAACCCAGTCAACGACGGGTACTTTTGCTAGTATATATATATATATATATATATATATATATATATATATATATATATATATATATATATATATAACTGTCTCGTTGAGTTTTGCAACTATTAATACGTTATTGAAACGACACCCCTTGTTATGCAAAATGTCCCATGATTCTTACTAGAAAATACCTACAACTTAAACTCTATTCACACCTACTGAAAACCTGCCCATATATCTATTCACCTAATTTACGCATGACTCAAAACCTGCCTATATATCTATTCACCTAATTACGCATGACTCAAAACTTGCTGTCTTATCCATACTATATTGCCCTTACATCTTAACCCTCCTATCATCTAAAATAGCTCGGGTACAACTCGTAGCTCAATTCTTAATACCTACTCATACTGTAACATTATCCTAGACCTAAGCTAACATAAATAAAATAAAAAAAGGGTAAGACTAAAACCACATTATCTCCTCCCTAACAAGCCCTCTTACAATCATAGACGCTTACACTGCATGAACTTCACTCACCCCCTGTATCCATTAACAATTAAATAGCATGTCCCTAAATCACCTTGAGGAGTGTAACTAATCAGCAGAGATATAACCCCCACAAACGAACCCAGTAACACTAACCACGCGGGGTCGCAGAAATACCTGGATTAGAACCTAGGCGCGGAGAAAACCCTCTCAGTGCTGACGGACCCAGTAGGTCTTCCCAGATCGTCCGTCTAGGAGAAGGAAAACTCTGAAACTAAACCAAAGGGGAGAGAGGCCTCTTCAGTCTTGGATGATAACCTTCCTAGAGCTGGTGACTCAAACAAATTCACCGGTTTGCAAACCTAAATTGCTTAAGGAGAAGATAGGCTCTGTCTATCGCCCGGCTTCCATACTCCTTCTTTGCCTATTAGTCAAGCGCAGAGACACTGTCTCAGTGATTCGACAGAAACACCCAGCGATAGATCTTGTTTCCTGCCTAGGGCAACGAACGCCGTTTTCCCCCATTCCCAGCACGCCCCACCCCTAAAACTGAACATTTGGGAGTGCTTGAGTATGAGATATGCCAGAGCAATTAGATTGGGTTGACCTTCTTCTAATGAGTTGATGGTACCGGATTGACAGTTCCTGGCTGCTGCTCCCGACTGGTAGTACAGGCGCCCTAACTCTTTGGTAGCGCTTAGAGCGGCTGCTCCATCAACAGTTGAATAATATCGGGTTGTTTGTAGTGCCATGACGCGCATGGAAAGGGACCCTGCACTCATCCCCGGTGGGCTTTCCTGAGGCCACAATCCTAATTGGAGAAAGGTCAGCTGATGGTCTACTTGTGATGCATGTCTGAAGCTCTGCATAACCTCTTGTTTAGCTTCCCCTTACCGAAACTCTTAAAAAAAATATGACGACAGTACAATCTAAAAATAAGCTTAAACCAGGATTAGGGACAAACAAATTCAACTTGCCTCCTCCCTTGAGGCTCTCATTCACAAATATGGGCTTAGAACTAACTTAGCTGATGTTGAAGCATTTCTCTTAACAAATACCCCGGATATCTTAGCATTAAGTGAGACTAACCTACACTCCTCCATTCCCTCTAACCACTTTAACATGCCTGGATATCTCCCACTCTGCCGTAAGGACTCTGACAGACATATGCACGGACTTGGAGTTTACATTCGTAATACCCTTCCCTTGACTAGAGAAAATAAACCTAGAAACAGATGATCAAGCCTTTATGTGCTTTAGACTAAACATGCAACACAATATTAGCTACTATTATTTTCTCTACCGCTCTCCCTCGACTCCGGATTGCACAATAATAAACAAAGTATCTGACAGCATAGACACGGCACTGTCCCTCGACACTGGCGCACAAATACATGTATTTGGTGACTTTAATGTCCACCACAAAAACTGGCTTTGATTCTCTACTTACACAGATGCAGCGGGCAGCACAACTCATAGCTTCACTATATCTCACTCCCTATCACAAATTGTTACGTTTCCAACCCTTTTCCCTTACCAGGAAGAACAACACACATCACTTATAGATCTGTTTTTGACCACAGTTCCCGATGACTGCATAACGAAGGCCCACAACCCACTCGGGAACGCTGATCATGCAGTGATAATGGTTGAAATCGCCCTAAACTCTAGAGCCAAAACTGAAGAGCCAGTGCTCAAAACAACGAGATATTATAAAAAGGCTGACTGGGAAGCCATCAGGGAACTAATTAGAGATGCCCCATGGAGAAATATTTTCTCTCTCCCTGCTGAACAATGTGCAAACGAGACCATTGACTGGTTCAAACCTGCAATCGAAGCGCATGTTCCCATGCGGAAATTTTATAGTAAGCCCCACTCTCCCCAATGGTTTACGTCAACTTGTGCAACTGCCATTGCTCAAAAGCAGCATGCATACCGTAGGTTTAACCGACATCAGTCCAGTTCAAACAGACTGGAGTATATAGAAGCTAGAAATAACGTTAAGAAAGAAATAGCGACAGCTAAGAGAGAATTTACGGAAACCACTAAAAAGCGCATCGAAGCACAAAAACTAGGCACTCGAGACTTCTGGAAAATCTACAACAGTGTAGTAAATAATGGGCAATCAACAATTCCCCCACTAACCAACAATCACGAGGTTGTCTCCTCAGCAACCGACAAGGCTAACATGCTTGCCAGTCGGTTTGCCTCCAACTCAACACTGGACCCTTCCAACCACCCCCTACCTGACTTTCCTATGCGGACAGACGCCACGCTAGACGATCTGAAAACCACCCCTGCTCAGGTGCATGCTATCATAAAAAACCTTGACACTTCAAAAGCATGTGGACCCGATCTTGTCCCAGCTGTGCTATTAAAAAAGTGTTCAGCCGAAGTAGCTCCATTTCTCTCCAAACTCTACAACAAATGCCTTAATGAAGCTTGCTTTCCGGGCTGTTGGAAAACTGCTTCTGTTGTACCAGTATTCAAGAATTCTGGCGAAAGGACAGACCCATCAAATTATCGCCCCATTAGCCTCCTCCCACTTTTTGCCAAAATATTTGAGACCATAATTAACCATGCTCTAGTCCATCATCTTACAGATGCTAAACTACTGACTGACAAACAATATGGATTTAGACAAGCCCGTTCCACAGCAGACATCCTAACTGTGATCTCTGAACGTATATACCATTCACTGGACAAAGCGGGGGAGGGCAGAGCGGTAGCTCTAGATATATCTAAGGCTTTTGACAGGGTATGGCATGAGGGTCTCCTCAGGAAAATCAGATCATACGGTATCACTGGTAGAATACTTAACATAATAAAATCCTTCTTAGATAAGAGAAAAATCCAGGTTGTCCTCGACGGTCGTATATCTAAACAATATGATATAAATGCGGGGGTGCCCCAGGGTTCTATCCTTGGACCTCTATTGTTCCTGATATTCATAAATGACCTCCCCGACAAAATTGCCTCTGAGATGGGTATATATGCTGATGACACTACACTCTATGGCAGGCACGACAGGAAGACGAATTAACACATTTCTAAAGAAATGGTAGAAACACTAGAGGAAGACCTCCAATCTGTAGTGGAATGGGGACAAAAGTGGTTGGTCGCGTTCAATGCTGCCAAGACTAAACTAGTTTCATTCAATAATTACAAGAAATCCTCTCTACCACCCATAGCAATGGCCAGTGACTCCCTATCTGAGAGTCCATCTTTCAAACTCCTTGGCCTAACGTTCACAGGAAACATGAGTTGGAACAATTACATTGAAGGCATTGCCAGGGCCGCTGCAAGAAAGGTGGGCTCTCTCTACCGTGCTAGAAAACTACTAACACCCGAAAGTATTCTGTACCTCTATAAGGCCACAATTCGCCAATGTATGGAGTATTGCTGCCACAGCTGGGCCGGTGCATCTGCTACTAGTCTCTCGTTTCTTGACAAGGTTCAAAAGAGAGTCGCAAACCTGATAGGCCCTGAATTGGCATCTAAGCTTCAGCCTCTGTCCCATCGACGAAATGTTGCATCCCTCTGCCTTTTCTACAAGTATTTTAGTGGGGAATGCTCTGACGAACTGCAATCACTCGTGCCCCCACGACGTGAGCACCCTCGACAAATCCGACAGGCTGCTAAATCCCACCCCCACACTGTAGAGATCCCTAGATGTAAAAGATCTTTTTACTCCAAAAGTTTCTTCCCCAGAACCGCTAGACTCTGGAACTCCATTCCAGGTCCCTGGTTCCCCAACACTACTGACGTGCAGAAGTTCAAGTGTAACGTGAACCGACATCTTGCTGCCCAAATCCCTACATAGTACCCCAGTAGTTGTTGCCCCTGATAGTAGCCCCCTACACCAAAGTGGCAATTTGCCTTGTTTGGGATGAAACTGTAATAAATATATATATATATATATATATATATATATATATATATATATATATGTATGTATACATATCTATATATATATATATATATATAAGAATATATAATGAAATATTTACAAGTTGTGTCTGTTCTGATTTTGTGAGTCCATTTATGCATCTATTTTCAGGTTCACCGTAAAACCATAAAACTATTGTATATTTAAACGTGACGTTTGCAAATCATTCGAAAAGAAACGTTTTATAAATCCTTTATAGCATCTAAAATAAAATAGAAAAAACACATTGTTGTGACTTTATTTTTACTTTTAAAGAAGAATGGCGAATGTTCCACTTAGCCTTTCGATACAGGTTCAGCCAGCAATCAATAGATTCTTTTCTCCTATTTTGTATTGGCGCATTGAAAGATGAAAGATTTCATGCGCGCACAAAAAGGTATCTTCGATAATTTAAAACATATTGTTAGTATTATTGAATGACATTGAAATTCTTTTTTGAAAACTTTGTTCGTTTATAAAGTTTTTGCTATGTTTGTTTATTATTATCCGATCATGTTCTTTTAAGTTTTAGAGGATTTTACAGTTATTTTACATGTTTATACTTAGGGAAGATATATATATATATATATATATATATATATATATATATATATATATATATATATATATATATAAAATTTTAGCCATTCAATGAATTTAAAAATTTATGACGTGAAATGTTTAAATTTCAAATCAAATGATTTTTATTATTCTATGTAAGACAAAGAATACATTTGAAATATTATGACTCCTTTTCCTATAGGATTTCGATGTCTACCATCTCTTCAGAGGAGAAAATATTAGCAAATAGTTATAATGGTTTACACATTATTTGCTAAAGTCAGTGAGACATTGAAAATCACAATTAAAAGTTGTTTAAGTATTTAAATTTCATAGAGTAAGGGATTATAATGAAAAGAATATAAAAATTCAAATCCAAATTGCATGGTAAAATCCAAAGTAAATGTCTTTAATAGTAGTGTTGTAAAATGATCTGAACTGTATTTTGAGTAATCCACATCACAAGGTAATGGTCCGACTTTTGCATTTTCCTGGAGCAATTGTTTTTGTGTATAAATGGATAAAGAAATATATATTTTTTTATAATTATATAACATGAGCTTCAAATTCCACTCCAAAATAACTTGAGATTATTAATAAAATAAAAATAAAACCGCTTTCAGAAGACATGCAACGGAATATAAGAGAAACTGAACTGATAAAAAATGAAAAATGAAAAAAGAAAAAATTTTAAATTTAAAAATTTTAAATTTAAAAATTAAAATTAAAAATACAAATAAAAAATAAAAATAAGAATAAAAATAAAATTAAAAATGAAAAGGATAAAATAAATAAAATACAATAAAATAAAATAATGAAATAAAAAGAAATTAAAAGAAAGAAAAAGGAAAAAAGAAATGCTTACGCGTAATGAAACAGGGAATACTTTTCTTAGGCAGTCCTATTGGAAATGATAATACCGTTGGTTTCCGTGTCAAACCACTTGATTTGGTTTCTGATTTTGCTATAAACCCTTCCAATTGAAGAAACGGCAAGAAGGACATACTGCGTTTTATACCAAAAATAATATTAAATATTAATAGATAGGTTAACTGATCAATTTTCAGCTAGATAAAGTTGTTGATTCGAGCAGGTTTTATTAAGTACAACCCACATTTTATCTACCTATCCCCACATCTCTAGCAGAGGTAAGCTAATCAAGCCCCAAAAAAAGGATATATTTTTTAAAACATATTTTTGAAAACATAGTGTTGCTTGCAGTTTCTTTATTTCTGATGATTTACAAGTTTTCGATTAACTTTCGTTATCTCATTGTAGCAGTTCGTCGAATATCGATAACACAAATAAAAAGATTTTTCAAAGCAACCCATAACTAAAATCTATGTGCGCATTTTTGTGTCTCCTCTCACTTTATGCATTTGGAAACGTATAAATATATACGGCATAATGTCAATAATTTAATTGATACGCCGGTTCTCGTTAGATGACCCCCATCAAACAACGTTGAGCTTAGCCAGTAAAAGATGGGTAGCTATTTGGGAATAGCGTACGTGTATTTAGGAAGATGCCTACATTCTATTAGGTACTGCATCCCATTTGACCTCCGTCATCTTTATCTGATCCTACTGTGAGTTATCCATCATATCTTGGGGAATCATATGTCTTTCATTGTTCTGACCAAAGGACCCCTTCATTCGCTTTAAAAGATATTTTGATCCGCAACATCTTAGACATTATTAAAAGTTCCAAACTGTCGAAGTTTTGTGAACCCAACGTATGAAGGTTACTCTTGCTAGTTTAATGGCGCAGATTATATGTCGGGTTGTTGTCTGCTTATGCTTCATAGCCAATGGGTCCGCATCCGAATTCATCAGCGATGTTTTAATGGATGCGATTCAGACAAATCATAAAGAAGGCCATTATGAAGGTAACTCGGTTAATGCATTCTAATCATAGAAAGACGAACAGATAAACTCGGCGCTAATGGATCCTATTCAGCGCCATTTTTATTTTACCTTTTCCTATCTGTAAATATTCGTTTTATCTCATTTCCCGGCGTGTTTCTCTTCCTTCCTTCCTTCTCTCTCTCTCTCTCTCTCTCTCTCTCTCTCTCTCTCTCTCTCTCTCTCTCTCACTTTATACATTATCCGCTTTCTCTCTTCTAGTTCTATACTATCCGGCCCAGGTGTATGTTTGGTCTTGTTTTGCTCTTTCCTTGATCTCATAATACAAATCCTTGCATGCTTTCATCCACAGTCATTCTGTATGATGCTGTGCTATATCGAGTCTTTATCTGCTTTGAAGAGGATTAAACAAAGGCAGAAAGTGTTCACATACTGGTCGGAGATGACCAAGTTAATAACTATTTTTCGACGATGCACATATGTAATGTCTGAGAGTATATTAAACCAACATTTCCTACCTGTTTTTCATCGCTTCCTCATGCTTTCTATCACTCGCCCTCGTTTTTTAAGCTCTCCCTGTATATAGATAGATGTATCTATGAATTATGACCTGTTTACCTATCACCGTTCTGTTAACGTTCCATATATATTGCTTTTTATCATTTCGTTTTATATGCTAGTGTATTTCATTCATTTCCTATCTAGTTATATTTCTATTTCCTTTCCTTATATCTATCATATATATATATATATAATAGTCGATTGGTAGAACCACGGGGAGACAACAAAACAAAGAAATCCTAAGTAAAATTTATCCCAAAGCAGCAAAACTGAAGCTGGCTTGCCAGGACACTATATATACAAATGTATGCAAATGTTGGCATATATATATATATATATATATATATATATATATATATATAATTAAATTTATAAGATGCAATGTAATCCAAAGACATAAACTTAATATAATGGTGGAATAACTTATGCAGATACACCTGTTATCGTTCATATGAATGGCAAACGTCGGTTTGTGTGTTCGTATTTCCGCTAAAAGCTTTCGTAAGTCGCATCGGTACGGCGCGAACCCGTTATCATCTGAATTAGCGATATCCTTGGCTCATAATATATAAAAATTAGAAAAAAGATCAATTCTGTGGTGGTCAATTGGACCATTTCTTTTGGCAAGGGAGTCACTTCTCGCTAAGCCATTTTTGCAAGTCACGCATGTGTAGAAAAAGCACGTTTAAAAATGTTATTTTGTAAGGTATGACGCTGTAAGTCGTCCTTGTCCGATGAGCAAAAGAGTTTTCCTGTAATAGTTTTCACTTATTTTCCTTTTTTGCGTTTCAGGTTCGAGCCTACCTACCGCGGCTAACTATTATTTTGATTAGCAATACCACGAGCACTCGCTGCTATTTAGATGGAGAGATAAGTTGTTCATTTATCTTTTAGGTGGAGTTCCAACGCACGGGTTGGTGGGGAAAGCTGTCACTTACTTTCTTTTCTGGAGCGTTCTATATATCATTAGCATACCAGCTGTGTCCAAACCGAATTTCATATCAACCCGGGTCACCGGCTACCATGCTATTTAATACATACAATACTACATTTAATATATGAAGATTGTAAATATATTTATATAATCTTACGTTACGTTCTTAAATCCGTTATTATGGTCAGACGAGTGTTCTATTATGTATGCTTTTCGTGAAATATTCTCTTTCTGTATCGACTTCTAAAACGTACATGCAGAGGAAGTGGTTTCGTAAAAATCGCAAAATAATCGAACACTAATTTTAGTTTGTCTAAAAATCTATTATTATTCTGTAAAATTATTAACCTTTGGGTTGTGTTTATATGCAGTATTATTATAATTCATTATTATTTATTCAATGTGTATGTGTATTTTTTCATATTAAGTATTATTATAATTTAATATTATTTATTTAATGTGTATGTGTATTTTGTTTATATTAAGTATTATTGTAATTTAATATTATTTACTTAATGTGTATGTGTATTTTGTTTATATTAAGTATTATTATAATTTAATATTATTTATTTAATGTGAATGTGTGTTTTGTTTATATTAAGTATTATTATAATTTAATATTATTTATTTAATGCGTATGTGTAATTTGTATTTACTAAGTATTATTATAATTTAATATCATTTATTTAACGTGTATGTGTATTTTGTTTATATTAAGTATTATTATAGTTTAATATTATTTATTTAATGTGTATGTGTGTTTTCTTTATATTAAGTATTATTAAAATATAATATTATTTATTTAATGTGTATGTGTATTTTGTTTATATTAAGTATTATTATAGTTTAATATTATTTATTTAATGTGGGTGTGTATTTTGTTTATATTAAGTATTATTATAATTTAATATTATTTATTTAATGTGTATGTTTATTTGTTTAAGAATAACTTATTTCCTACGTTTTTATTATGACCGTAAATATGTTTAAAAATGAACTATTTAAAGTGAGACAACTTTGATATAATGATAAACACGCACACACTCTCGTACACACACGCATATATATATATATATATATATATATATATATATATATATATATATATATATATTACCGGTGGGAAAGTATTCGAAAATTGAAAATAATTGAATTTTAACAATTGTCTCTTATAGTGCTTAATCATAAGAGAGCAAGTTGTATTTTTTTTATGTTTTTATGTAAATAAAATCATATCTTGCTACGATATGCAGGACGTTTCAATCATATTAGATATCATCAGGCAAGAAAAATCCAGTTATAAAAACTAAAAAGGTTCCAGACCTGTTCACATTTTGAGGAGAGGAAATTGGCCATGAGTGGCGATGGGCAAAAATTAAAGTTCTTTTACTTTAATTTTTGCTCATCGCCACTCATGACAAATTTTCGGTCTACAGACTCGAAGTTTGACATAAGTTGTATAGAGATTTGGGATATTTTTTTAATTGGTTTTCGGTCAAAAATATGGCTATTAAGGGGTCATTCTACCAAACTTCTCCGCCAATTTTGGGTCTAAACACTTGAAATTTTTGATATGGGTTCATTTGACCAGGAATGTAACTTTATAATTTGATTTGAGTCCACCACCATTAATGTTAAGGGGTCATAATCGGGATCAAAATTTTTAAAAAATTGACCTCTTCTACCAAATTATTCAGCCAAAACATTTGAAATTTTATATAAAGTGTAGTCAGGCATAGGGCAAGTTTTTTAATTCGTTTTCTGCTGAAGATTTGGCTTCCAAGGGGTCAAAGTTCAAAAGATTTTACCTGTGCGGTCTCTTGCAAACTATTAAGCAAATTTTGCGTCAAAACATTTGAAATTTTAAATAAACGTATTCAGACATGTTTTCAGACGGTTTGGGAGCGAAAATTTGGCTGGGAAGAGGTCAAAATTTACAGAGTTGACCTTTGAAGGCTCTACTAAACTCCTTGTTTGATTACTTGTTCATGTGTCAAACATTTTAATTGAATTTGAACCCACAAACACTAAATGTTAAGGAGTCAAATTTATTTTTTAAAAATGGGGTCAAATTTATTAAAAGATTAACGTCTGAACTCTCTACCAACCTTTCTCTATGGTACTTAAGGAAGCATATTATATAGAAAGGCATTACCGTATACATTAACACTTTTGAATATATACATATGCACATAAAGTTATGAACAGTATATAGGGCCCGAGGAAAGCCGGGCGAAACTGCTACTAAATCTATATATTTAAAAAGTGAAAATGTCTGTTTGTGTGTCTGTCAATTTTCAGTCTAGATACTCGAGATTTGACATAAGGGGTACTGAGATTTTGGAAAATCTTTTTAATCGGTTCTCGGTCAGACATTTGGCGGTTAAACTGCCAGTTTTAAACGATTTGACATTTGAAAACTCTACCAAACTCCTCCGCCAATTTTGGGTCTAAACACTTGAAATTTAAAATGTAGGTTACTTTGACATAGATCAAAATTTTAATTTGATTTGACCCCCAGAAAATAAATGTTCAGGCGTAAAAATAGGGGTCGAAGTAAACAGAAATGACGGCTGAGGTCTCTATCAAAATACCCAGCCAATTTCTGGTCTAAACATTTGAAATTGTACATTAGCTATTCAGCGATAGGGCAAGCTTTTTAATCGGTTTGGGTCGAATATTTGAGCTGTCAAGGGGTCATGATTGAAAAAGTTTGACCTTTGCGGTGTCTAGCAAACTACTCAGCCAATGTTGGGTGTAAACATTTGAAATTGATACATAACGTGTATTAAGACATGCACAAGCATTTTAATCAGTTTGGGGGCAAAAATTTGACTGCCAAAAGGTCAAAGTTGAAAGAGTTGAACTTTGCAGATTCTACCAAATTCCTCCGCCAATTTTGGGATAAAATACTTGAAATTTTAGATGTAGGTAACTTGGACTTTTTATTTTGATTTGAGACCAAAATAATAAATGTTAATGTGTCAAAATTGGGATCAAAGTTTTAAATAATTGACCTCTGAGTCTCTACGAAATAACTCAGATAATTTTTGCTTTAAACATTTGAAATCTTACATAAAGTGCATTCGCACGTTGGGCAAGTTATGAGCAGTGCATAGAGCCGGAGCAAAGCCGGGCTGAACTGCTAGTATATGTATATAAACATATTACTTTTATGACTGCATGTTCCTTTCTGTTTAAAACAATGTTATGAAAAACAACATATTTTACGGCAAGCGGAATCAAAATATTTATTTTGACAACTTTTTTGACGACATCCCTCAAGAACGAAGACAAAATTCAATGAAAAAATTCACAATTTTCTCACGTAAATCTTTCAGGATAGGAGACAAATTCTAAGTACAGTTTTGATAGAAAAGCTTACTTGGGTTAATGTCAGGTTCCTACGTTTCTTTTCTTTCTCTATTTTTCCAAGTAATACGTAAATATTGCTCGAGATTTTTGAATTAAAAATATTTATAGTCTATCCTAACGTTAATTTTTTTAATTCAAATTATTACTCCTGTTCTTTTTAAATAATTTTCTTTTCCCCAAATTTATCTTCCTTTACTTTAAATAACTTCAATCTTTTTCTATAAATAACTTCTCATTTTCGTTTCTGTATAGAAATAAGAGGAAAACATCCTTATATATTTTTATTTATTCATCGATTAGATAAATATTGATTTCAAACAAAAATCCTAAAGTTTTCGAATGCGTGTGTTGTGTTTTTTTTTTAATTTTCGTTACACATTTACTGAATTTAAAGATTTTAAAGAAAATTATGACAGCAGATATGACAAAAATTATGACAAAAATTATGACAATGCAAGATAAAATTTTATTTTAATACAAAATAAAAAATTTTGTAACTAATAAAACTGTTCGTAACTCATAAAGTATATATAATATATTTTAAGAAAACAAATATTAATTTCAATGATACTTTTTAAATAATTTTTCTCTCTGACTAGAATACAAAATTTTCGGTATTTTTACATTAACTCAAACTCACTCTTCACATTTGAAATCCCGACTGTTAAAGGTTTTCGGGTATGCTGAAAACGAATATTACAGTTAAATGTGGATCTGATAAGTAGTTAACAAGATATGAAAAGATTTGTTATCCAATGTAAAGCTCATGTAATCCCTGGAAGCCATTTTTTCACAACCGAGGAATTAGTAATGCGCATGCGTAACGACTGTGTTCGCCAGGTATAAAGGTGCTTCTAGACTCCTAGTCTTTCTGCTTGTAATACTGGGATACATTCCGACTATCCCAAAGACAAAGAAAACAACAGTACTTTGTGAGGTCTGCTTGCATACCCATAAGAAGACCAATGACTTTGAGGATCCCAAACAGACTCCATTGGTAGTCGCTGTATTTAATAGCTTCTAAAAGAAGCTCCATATTGACATAAGGATCCTTTAAATGGACAGAGTGTAAAATGGGAATGCTGAGATATTTATCCACGTTGTGCAGAAAAACACCCTTGAGACTTCACTTGGAAGAGTCTATGAAAAGATGCCAATCTGAAGGATGATGTAGAAACCCAAGGGATGTAAACAAGCCAGATATGTTTCTGCAGCAGCACAACTTGTTTTCCATGTCCAAAACGGAAGCAAGGTCTTTGTTCCAATTCCTAAAACTGCTGATCCTTACGCCTTCCTGGTCTACGTTCCACTGTTTAAGACTGTTTTGACAGATACAAATCACGAGCATGATCATTTAGGGTTTCTTGCGTGATCCAGTGAGGCTTGTTGCCAGTCGTTCCTGAATATGTAGACTCAATATCTTCCAAAGATATTGACTCGGCAAAATCCTCCCTTGAAAGCATTTCCTCTATCTGATGAGGAAAAAAGAGTCTTATTTATTGGAGGTGTCGATACAGGAATATAATCTGCATGTGGAACGGGTCTCATAGCAGATCGAAGGTTGGGATATTTGATCTTTTTCTAGAAGATGCATTGAAACTAGTTCTAGTTAAACAAAACATAACAATCATCTGCATGGTTTCACTGCTCTCATCAAACCATTGCGACTGCAAAGTTGAAAGCCTTTCCTTTGCCATTAAACCATGCAGTTAGTCTATTGTAGCAGGGTTTACAACAGATGTGTGGAGCTCAGTGCATAATAACTAAAAAAATAAACCATAATTCTCACAATATTAAAATTAACCCTGGATTCACATACGCCTAAAACTCATTTGAAATTGATACATAACGTGTATTAAGACACATATATGCACAAAATGCACACTATGCATATTTAAAAAAAACTAGAGGTGATGAGAAAAAACGGATTTCAAATTTGAATTCAGCATCCCCAAATTAGGTAAAAACGAACATTTTTGTGCTTGCCTAAATTTCTTTGCAAACCAGTGTAATCATTTGCTAGAGTTATCATTCCATTGTATGTGCTATTGATGAAGGTCAAGCAGTAGAATTTCCTGTAGAATTTACTACAATCGCCTTGAATGCCACCCTATATTGAAAGAAAGAGCTTCAGTTATATCATTAAGAAATATTGATTCTTCAAAACTGTGTAATAGCACACGATAAGCAATTAAATCTTTGAAAAATAATTTTCTGGAAGCTATTATAATAACTTGAAAATTCTAAAGGGGAAACTGTGTTAATTCCTTGGATTCCTCTTATTCCTTCTGGCCAGCCATTTTAGTTCAAGCGTTCACAATCTATATATCTATAAAAGTGAACCTGTCTGTGTGTCTGTCTGTGTGTCTGTATACATTTCCCTACGCAATAATTCTGCCAATTTTTAGTCTACAGACTCGAAATTTGATATAGAGGGTACTGAGATTTGGAAAAATCTATGTGATCGGTTTTCGGCCAGAAATTTGGCTGTCTAGGGGTTAAAGTTCAACGATTTAACCTTTGAGAACTCTACCAAACTTCTCCGATAATTTTGAGTCTAAACACTTGAAATTTTAGATATAGGTTCCTTGTACATAGATCTTACTTAATAACTTGATTTGAGTCCAAAACAATAAATTTTAAGGGGTCATAATAGGGATCAAAATTTAAAAAATTAACCGTTTTCCTTTGTTTGTATTTTTTTTTTTTTGCTCAGCATAAACCTCCAAACACCCGGGCAACGCCGGGCACCCATGCTAGTTATCAATAAAAATTATTTTTCCCACAAATAATGCTCAAAGACAAAGTCCCAAAGTTGTTGGTCCTAATCTTCAGACGCCTTGCTTTTCTCATGGTTCGTTGTATGTTGGTTGCTCCATGCATTGAAGTTGTGAAAAAATCTAGATTTACACCTTTTTGAGGTCACACCCAAAGTGTTGTTTTTGTAGAGGTACTTAAAATTAAATCTAAAAGTACATTCACTAGTGTTCAGTTATACACTCTTTGACAGTGAATTTTAACTATTTCATTAGCACAATATATTACAATGTCATCTTCATATATATTCTGCATTAAATAGTTAAAACAAAAGGGGAGTTAACAGTTTTCCTATACGCATTAAGATATATAAAATATTAATTGCAATTCTTCATCATATTTTGAAAGAATAAGGACTAAAAAATAAAAGATTAAACTAGACAAGATAATGAGGGCTACTGACGAGATCTCTACAAAATAAAACGCATCTAGTGCTCCTGCTTCATGCGGATGTGAAAAAAGAAAACATTTTGAATAATGTTTCATTTAATCAGTAAGGTAATTATATATGATGACGGAATATTCAAATATATCAAATACAACCTGGTAACGCCAGATACTTCAGCTAGTACTAAAATACAAACATTCAGGTGTTCTTATCTCCAACTCTTTCTTATAGATTTTTATATTTTCAGGTTTACTGCTATGAGATTTTCTGAACAATTGATCAATTGCAAATGCCAATATCTACGTGATGCCTTCGCGAGTAACTTTTTTGCTTCTGAACAATCACCCAATCTTTAATTTGTTTCACGATTTGGTTGCATGATAACAATTCATTTATGATTACAAAGATTTCTTTTTCCATGAACTACGACCCAAAATATCGTGATATATTTTCTTTTGAAATGACAACAATTACATTCCCATACAACTTATAGTAAAACATTTATAATCATATTAATTAACACATGAGAAAATCTGTTACATAACAGCCACAAAATGAATACAAGAAAACATTTCATTACCCGAGTTCATTTTACGATATATATATATATATATATATATATATATATATATATATATATATAATTATTACGATAATAATTTTAAACACCTATATACATACCTTAGTGTTTCATCTTTCGAGAATGATCAGTGCAATGTGTACTATTACTGCTGGTCAAGAGATTCTAACCCGGCCACTAAGTAATCTCTGGCTCCATTAGCAAGGAACAAACCACACGGCCAAAATTAACCACGAGAAATATCATGAAAATTTAAACATTTATTTTTAAATGTCGAGACAGATATTTTTAATATATACACTAGCAGGATCCGTTCACAGGCGTTGCCCGCTGGAAGTATAACCCCCCTGCGTAAAAAAAATAAAGTACGATTTTTGTTGGTTGCCCCCCACTAAATTGCCACTAAATAACGATTTTCTGAATAGACTCCAACCTACCTATTGTAAGAACAGTTGTCGGAATAGACACTCCTAACTTCCGCAAGTGAATTACCATGCAGGTATTTATATCTTGAAGACTACATGTCTGCGCCAAATATAAATAGCCTTGTCTAAATGAATATACTGGAAAACTTATAAAACTTATCATACTCAAGGAAATTTTTTGATATCATGTAAAAAGATGTTGTAGAAGCAGAAAAGGGGGAAAACAAAAGAATAATACGTCCTCCTTCCAAAAAATAGGTTCCCGTAAACTTAACTATGCAAGCATTAAAAACAACCTCCCCATCTCTTAAAATAAAACTTCAGTTGCAGAAGCCGAAAAATGGAAAAAAAAGAAACGTAGGCCCATTCCTCTAAAAAAAAAAAGTTTCCGTAAACTTTACTATGCAAGCATTAACAACAATGCCCCTCACTCTCCAAAAGGGAACGCTGAGGGGACGGTTGGTAAGTCGCTAAAATGAATAGCGTAAAAATGTTCTTTTTTAACGTTTTTCCTTGGTAGTGGTCAATGTTTGTTACTTTCAAAGTATATAAGGAAACACACTTAATCATTGTTGCGAGAGAGAGAGAGAGAATGCGAGAGAAAGAGAGAGTGAGAGAGACAGAGTGAGAGAGACAGACAGAGGGGCGCATAGAAATAAAATAGCTGATTAGGTGGTTGGTGTAGAAAATTAAAGGTGCAAGTGTTCAATGCGCGGCAGACTATATAATGGTTAGAATAAAAAAGTTCAACAAAAAATTAGTCCAATAGTATTATAAATTTATTTAAACCGGTGCCAGTCCAGTCTGCAGCTGATTTTAAATTGTTAACTTACAGCCGTTGCATATATTTATTGAAAAGAAGGAGAGGACGGGCAAGTGAAAAAATGTGGTGGAATAGTTTGGTTGATAAAGGTTGTTACTTTGGTGAGAGATGGAAGCAGAATTAGGACTTGTCTAAAAATAGATGGAACGTGGATATCATTTAAGACGACGCAAGGTGGAATGAGTCAGAAATGAAATCTAATGAATTTATATAGGAGAGAATATAATGAAATTCAGATAATAATTAAAATTAATTAAAATAAAAAAAATCAGAAAAGAATGTTATAATAATAATAATATTAATAATAATATTAAGAATAATAAACATAATAAAAATAAACATAATAATAATAAACATAATAATAATAAACATAATAATAATAAACATAATAATAATAATAATTATTATTATTATTATTATTATAAATAATAATAATAATAATGATAATAATAATAATAACTATAACAAATGAAAAATGAAATATAAAAAGGATAAAAATATGAAATATGAAATAAAACCAACAAAAGAATAAAAAGAAAACTATTTAAAAGAGAGGAGAAAACGTTCCAGGCTAAGAGGACTAATGGTATCAATTGGCCGATTTATATCTACTAACAAAATCTCGGCGTGGGGCTGAACTATTCCCCTGTCTTCGATTTACGAATCCTTCAAAATTGGAAAATAGAAGTTTAGTCTCCGACCTAGTCACCGAGCTTTATGTATCACACGGTCGGCTGGTCACTGGCGTGTGACTGGCTTCACGTGTTACACAAAATATCTTAGAAATGGTCCCATGAAGATGCGAAGATGCGAAGATGAGCCAGTCATTAGGGTATGTGTATCGAGAAGAAAAGCATGCCTGAGATGCTGGATGTGGATGGGTGGCTTCTTCATTCTCTCAAGATGACCTCTTCACCCTGATGACGTTCGGATTGAATTCTTCCTTCGTCCTCCGGACCGCTTCGTTGTTTAATGGAGACATTTATGGCAGACACAAGAAAACACACAGCACGACACAATCGTAATATATATGAAACATCATAAACTATTTTATTTTACATTATGTATACATTATATACGAAAAGAAAAATTACATATCCTAACATTATTAAACTAACTAGGTTTAACTAGTGTTGAAGGGGAGGGGCTCTCTCTCTCTCTCTCTCTCGTTTATGAAGAGCCAGAAATATGCGTGCCTACCCTATGTTGTCTGGACGATAAAAGAGGCCGATCAAGGAAAGGGAATACTGGAGTTGCATAACTGTGTATCCTTCAGCCAAATTACCACTTGGCCATGCTGAAGAGTGTGTTAACAACCGTGGCATTGACTTATAGTGCCACACCCCTCCCTATGCATTCTGAAATTTATGAGTATTCATGGATTTCAGAAATCCCTTATTTTCCATGGATGGTGCGTCAACCGGCCGTCAGCAATCAATGTTCTCATGCTGTTCGTTCCGTCAGGAACTCAGTGAAGCAATTTATTTTTCCGCTATGCCCCTGATCTGCTGGTATACTGCCTCAAATACCAGGGAGGGTAATCATCCTTGCCCTCCATCGAAGCAGTGGAGAAAAAAAATGACGGAAGAATTACAACCTCTTAGCATAATATAACTTACACCCACATGTCCTCATGATTTCAGTAACTGGATTTACGCTCTTTTCAGCTACCAGGATCATGATTTTAACCTAGCCGGTGTTTACGTGAGTTCATCACGCCGACCTATACATATTTCAATTTATTCTGCATCAACTTATCAGTTGGTTTATTACAATGAACCGGAGTTACGTGACTTCATCTCGATTTTAATGATCATGCCGATTAAAACGTCAATTTACTCTTTTAATAGACAAAAAACATTAAAAACATCTACTACTACTACTGGGTTTATTGCTCCCTTCAGCAACCAGTTTAGTTTATTTTAATAAGTCGGGTTTACGTGACCTCATCACGCCGACCTATATGGATTAGTTGAACCTTGGTCTTCAGAGGTCCTAATCCGATTTAATTCTGTTAGAGCAAGGAGTCCGCCGCCGAACGACTAATAGAAACCATCCACCACGGAATATTTATTAATTATCCAAGGATTAATCAAAGAAGGGAACTCAGCCTTCATGAGTTGGAATACTCAATTAGGACAATTTTTTTTTTCACAAAGTAAACGATTCAGAAACCCGAATATACATCAAATTAATCAAATAGGCTGTTAACGATTTGTTTTATTTTCTTAAAAAAATATTTTTAAAAATTATTTCAGAGCACCTCGGTCACGATTAGAATTTGTTTACACAATGCAAACGCATTTTAAGTTATTTCATTAACTTTTTCTAAATTTCAGGGTACATTTAAAAAAAATTTTGTTTTTTTCAAAAGATCATTAAAATTTTTACAAAAGATCATTAAAATTTCATTCCAAAATTTAAAAATTATTTCAAATATTTGGTTCATCGTTAAAATCAATTTTACTTCCCAAAGAACCATTAAAAATTCCGAATTTAGAAACATTTTAATTTAATTATTTCTTTCCAAAGTAATTCATTTATTATTAAAAGCAATCTTCTTAAAACATCATAGAAAATTCATGTTGAATCAATTTACCCTTCACAATGGAATTCAGAGACATCCCAAGTTTTTTTCCATTCGTAATTATTGTTTTTAAAATTCAGTGCAATTTAGAGTTATTTCATTTATTCTAAAAGATAAGTTCTTATTTCAAATTTAGAAACCTTTCACATTAATTAACTTTTTTCTTTCAAAGTAATTAGTTTATTATTTAAGAGCAACCCTCTACTTAAGATCACTCACAAAAATTATTTCCAATTAATCCACTTCCGCCACACCTGTGAGTTATATTAATTAATCACCGGTTCTGTATAACGCAGCAGCTTAAGAAAAGTAAAGTCTCAATGAAAAGAGATCTTTCGAGACTGCGGAAATTTTTTCTTCTTAAGAATTAGTTCAATTTTTTCTGTATGTACTCCTAACTTCTACGTCAACACTTTAGGAACTTTTATCATAGGTCCAATTTCAAATGAACATTCAATTGAAGAATTCGCTGGAATAAGTCTTCCTTAATTACCTCCAAGAATTCAGGAAAACTTCTTCCATTAGTCAAATAATATTTCTTTAGAAATTATTAAAAATTCAGAGAATATTCGAAATTCATAATCTTTCTTTGCAAAACTATGAAAGTTTCAGAGAACTCTTCAAAAATTAACGTAATCATGTAACAGTTGGCCTTTGCAAATTATTCAAAGATTCCAGAAAAAGGACATTAAGTGCTATGTTTGAATAATTGTCTTCTATTTTTAATAAAAAAACAATTGAAGACAAACGAAGTATGAGTAATTTTGTTATTTGAACTTGGTAAAATAACTTTTTAAAAAATCCAAGTCAATTCCTTATTATATACTCTCTTGCAATCTTCCATGGGGGTTTAATTATACAAGCACCAAAACGCAAGAGAAGAGAAGGCTAGGGAGAAGCGTGGTCCTCACTAACTTCCCACCATAACATTATTACGTAATAACTAAAAACAATCATCGACAATTTTAAAAGTCACTCTCTTTCACCCTCCAAACTTTCAAAGGGTAAAAGAATGGGAGGTATCAAGAGAGAGAGAGACATTACAACGGTGGGACCCAAACGGGGCCACCCCAACACACTTTTACATGTGTGCTATTGTTTTACACAAATGATTGACGTCTAAGAGCTGGTGAGTTTAAACATAAGTACGAGTTTTAAAAAATAACAAAATAGAAAAGAAACTTATTTTGATCAATTTTGTAAGGCGCTCACACACAAAAACTTTCATATTATTTAATCCACATTTTTACCAATAACATATTTTTACTTTTTTTTTAAACAGACAAAAAAAAAGTAAGAAAAAAATCTGCTGATACTGAAAAAAAAACACTATCAAATCAGAAATTCCCCTTATGTTTCGGCGTTAATTGTTACCTAACCTGAAAAAGGACATATATCAAGCTAGAATCAATTGTTCATGAAATAAAGTGTTGAAACAGTGTTCTATTGTTTTCAAATCTTAACTGAAAGAGCCAGTAATATTTCACAACGTTCTAACATTTGCAAAGTCAAAAACAATTAACAAAAGTTAAACCTGAAATAAAAATCAGATTAAAAATGCTAGGTATTCTTTTTTTTTCTTTTCCTCTTCGCTCTTTTAAATTTATTTTTCAAACATCCTGTTTGTAGCATTTTTTCTTTTTCTTTCATGTAATAAAAAGATACACACACACATATGTATATATATACATATATATATATATATATATATATAGAGAGAGAGAGAGAGAGAGAGAGAGAGAGAGAAAGAGAGAAAGAGAGAGAGATCTTTTTGCATTTATTAGAGACTTTTCTGTGTTTTTTTCTTCTCTGTTTTTTTTTCTCTTTTTTGTGTAGAGGGACACATTTCTCACTTTTTCTTTCAATCGAAGGTTTATGTTGTTCAATACTCTTTTTTCATGAGATTAAGTTTTGTGTGCGCAGTTCTGTATGTAATCTTTGTTTTTTCGTAGGTACCAAACAATTTTCTTTCAGGTTTCTGGATGTTTGGAGTGCGTTTTTTTTTTTTTGCGTTTATGCGCCCGTGTGTATTAGTTTGCCATTTTTAAATTTTATTTTTAAATTTCTTTTAAAATGTTCTTTTTAGATATTCGTTTATTGTCTAGAGTCTTTTTTTCTGTCTGAAATATTCAGTTCGTTCAGTTTTTAAAAACCGTGGACCTTAATTGTTTTATTTGTCTAGTGGTTATTATCTTTAGGCATGCCGTGGATTTTTTCAGAGTCAATCTTTCATCTAAAGGCAACATTTATAACAGATGGTGCCGTAATCGATTTAAACCTGGCAGGGTCGAAATTATTTCCATGGTGGAAAATATTATATCCTGGTCAAAAGGGCCCCATTTATAACACGATCAGCCGGTCATTGGCGCGTGACTGGCTTCACCTGTTAAACCAAATGTCTTAGAAACGGTCCCATGAAGATGTAAAGATGAGCCAGTCATTAGGGTATGTGTATCGAGGAGAAAAGCATATCTGAGATGTTGGATGTAGGTGGGTGGCTTCTTTATTCTCTCAAGATGACATCTTCACACTGGTGGCGTTCGGATTGGAATCTTCCTTCGTCCTCTGGACCGCTTCGTTATTTAATGGAGACATTTATGGCAGACACGAAAACACAGCACGACACAATCGTAATATATATGAAACTTAACTATTTTATTTTATATTATGCATACAATAGATACACAAAGACAATTTACATATCCTACAATTATTAAACTAACTATGCTTAACTACTGTTGAGGGATAGGGGGCGCCCCCTCTCGTTTACGGAGAGACAGAAGTATGCGTGCTTACCCCATGTTGTGTAGACGAGAAAAGAGGCCGATCAAGGAAAGGTAATTCTGGGGTTGCATAAATGTGTATCCTTCCGTCTACTGCCAAATTACTGGCCATGCTGAAGAGTTAACAACCGTGGCACTGCAGTACTGCACATATGTTCTTGAATAATTTTAACAAATAATAACATAAATTAATATAAACTCAAAGGCCAACATATATGCTAGTACCATACCGATACCTACTTCTCTTAGCGTCTATATACAAACATACACCCACTCACTCACCTGTGCATATCTGTTTATAAGTACAAACGCACCTACAGACAAACATAAAAGCTTCCACACGCCCAGACGACAATTCGGAGCTTATTCTTACCATAACGACAGGCTGAAAAGTCATGAAAATAATATTTAGTTTGTGCTTTAAATATTTATACACTAGTACATATAAATGGTTCAGTAGGGGAAGACGTGGCTGGTTACCTTTACTGGATCTAAAACCAAACTCAAATCTTTACATCATCAACGCTCTGATTCCCATCTGGCATCAATTGAAATGGATGGCTCTCGTCTAGGAGAAGACCCATGTTTTGACAAGCTTCTGGGCTTGACCTTCACTCTTGATCTGAAATGGAACACGTACATCAAGTCTGTTGCCAAGGTCGCTGGAAAGATGATGGGATCCTTCTACCGCTCCAGAAGATATCTCACTACTGATGCAATTCTCTATCTATATAAAAGCCAAGTACGTCCAAGGATGGAATACTGTTGCCATATCTGGGCAGGAGCTGCTAAAAACAGCCTATCCTGCCTTGACACAGTACAAAATAGACTTCGTGGCTTAGTGGGGGATGCGCTTTTCTCTTCCCTGTAACCTCTCTCCCACAGAAGAGACGTTGCAAGCCTATCTTTGTTTTATCGTTATTTCCATGGCAGGTGCTTGTCTGAACTCCAATCTCTGGTCCCCCCTCGCCAATCTTTTACGAAAAACACCCGTCTAGCTGAATCCACTGTCAAAACTTTCCCCCACTCTTTATCTATGCATAAATCAAAACGTAGATTCCATGAACAAAGCTTCTTTCTTAGAACTACACGCCTATGGAACTCTTTTCTGTTTGCCTGCTTTCGACCTGACTACAACCTGGATGTGTTCAAGTCCAACGTAAACAAATTCCTGATGAGCTGCCCGCTTTAGTAGACACTTTATTAAATATCCACACTAACGTACTGTACTTACAATAACCCTTATCTCTGACTGGCTTCCGGGCCTTGATAAGTGGTGACCACCTTGTAAAAAAAAAGAATATCTGCATGAGTACATGCCTAAAACCGTATGTATTTCATAAAATTGCGTCATATATACCCAGTCACATAAAAGAATGCCAAATCTAATTACATGTATGAATATATGTATCTCTAACATAAATACAGTCTCATAGCTTCTTAAACACATTACCAGCAGTATTTAACTTTATCTCCTCACGATCATATCGTTCTCATACATTGCACCTCCGTTCACAAAAGAACTCTCATTCCACACCAGCAATCACTGTCTATCACTTTCATTAAGAAACGAGTGACTGGACGCAGAAATTCCCTGCTTCTCGTTAGCCGCAAATATACGAACGGAGACTTTCTTGTAGTAAAAGTTCTTCTCTTGATGGATACTCACATTATACACGACACATTCTATTTGCAATTGCTATTGGTTGGACATTCACTATTGATTTGGAAGTTTTATGTTTATGAGTATTAGTATTGTGGCGGATGCGTCTAATATTTTGTAGTTGTGATATACTGTCCAGGTTTTTAGGGAAGAAGTCGCTAATCTTTAAGAAAAGGTCTCGCGAAAGAAAATTTCTATGTTTTCTGATTTGGCTGAGCAGCGGTGTACCCTTAAAGACGAAGGATTAAGGCCAGCTGTCACGTGATATATGTATGTAAATCTAGCACCTTCAGGAAATTAAAGCATAGATGCAATCTTACTTTTGAAAAAAACGTTAAGAATACTAAGATATAAATGCACAAAAATGTTAAATAAACGAGACGATTTGATGGTCAAATGCAGACATGGCCACACATTTAAAATCACAAATCCCTAAATTTAAAATATCTCTTTATATGGTGATTACTTTGTCTGTATAAAAATTTGCGAAGCAGAACATACATGGCAGTAAATATAAATTTATATAAATAGTATAGTATTCTATCATACGTCATACTCAAAGCAAAACAGTATTTACAATTGTTTATTCACGCACACGCACACGCAAACACACATACACACAAATATATATATATATATATATATATTGCGAACACTGTCTTAAAATAGGTTCCCTGTCATCTTTTCTAGGGTGCACACTAGTATATATATATATATATATATATATATATATATATATATATATATATATATATATATATATATATATACATATGTGTGTGTTTTTTTGTGCGTGTGAGAGGCTGCTATTTACTGTGCTAAATAAAAACAATTACAACGATTATTGATTTTAGCGGTAAAAACCCAGATTGTTATCATTTCCTAGTATTTTGTAGACGCTTATTTTGCGCTGATAAGCAGTTGTCGCGTAATACCGCTAGTATCTGCGGTCAGGTTTAATTAATTTCTCTTTTACCAGATATTTTTTCTCCAAAAGTTTTGTTTGTTCATTTTTCGTTTTCAATAACCTTTTGCAAGTTCGACAAATCCTAAGATATTATTTTAGCCGAACTTTCTGAATATTTACTAGAGTTAATCACAAACTCTCTTGCCTTTCTGCGCCAGTGTTACCCTCTGTTTTCCCCCATGCCTTCAACATATTTTCATAACAAAAGAAAATGTTCTTGTTTTACCCTTTCGTTCCCAAACCACATTATTTTCCCAATTTTATTTTCCGATTTTTATATATAAAAATTGTCGAAACAATATATTTACCTTCAATTCTAAATGTGAGTTACATTAGAATTTAAACCATTGACGCTTATACTACATTTCATTAAATACCACATATTGTCAACTGCATGTAACTGGTTAAGGTATATTAGGTATTAGTTTTATAGGATGAATATTAAGAGATGTTTTTATTACAATTAATGCATGTTGAAACAATTTTTATTAACTAAACTGATCATATCCCCTTTAGTCGAAACATTATAGTCCCAGTCCTGCAAGATAGTGCCGTGGCAATTTTAAGGCGTTGTCTACATCATTTTATTAATAATATTTCGTCTTTTACAATAAATATATTTAATGATTACGTACATTAAAAATAAAACGTTTTACAGACACATTTATTCATTGTCAAGTGATTATTGTTTAAATTTGATGAATATGTTTTTGCTTTTTTATTAACATTTTAAAATTGTGTAAATTAAATTCTTTTTTTGTTAAACTGCAAATATCTGCAGTCTTCTTAGCCCCCCCCCCCAAATATTTGGTTACCTAAACATTTCTCAAATTATTAAAACAAATGTTACTTTTGTAAAAGTATTTTCGGAGAATTGAGTTATATTGGCATGTATTCAATATAAAATGACGATGCTTGATTTACTAAATGTAAAGCAGCTTTATTTTGATTGTTTGTGTGGCGGCAAAACGGAAAGAGGATGACTGGACGAGGTTACACAAACGGCGCCTCCAGAATTTATTAGTTTGCTGCGACATTTTTCGACAATGGATTGTGATTTGGAAAAATATAATTCTGCTTTAGTCCATTTTTTGTCGGCACACAGGCGTATTTCCCAAAACAAACACCTGTTTTGTTCAAGTAATTGGCTTTAACTTTTATTTTATTTAATTTCATCACTCGAGTTCAATAACTAGGGCGATTCATTCTCATTGTTATTTGCGCACACTCGATCATTACTATCTAACAATTTCACTGTATTAGTAGACGAGGTGTAAAATGAATCAAAATTGAAAGTGTTAACGTTATGAAAATCAACTTACGAATTAACATAATTCGTTTAGAAAGTGAACCTAAAATGACTTTAGGTTACAAAAGCGAAAATTTGTGTGTGAAAGTGCATTTTTTGTGTATGTCCGCAAAAGGATTTTTTCAGGGGGAGATTTGGTGGGGTCACACATTCTTAAAACTTTTTATATACTCCGTATATCATAATATCTAAGATTTAGAAAACGAGCTTGAGTGTACCTTTAATTTCGACGACTTTTACACGCTATTTTCGCGATTTTTTAACCTGCCGCGTGTTTCTTTGGCTTTTCAGTATAAAAAAGCGAAACTGAAAGAAAAAAAACATCTTTCTTGGCCCTGCGTGGGATTAGTGTAGTATCTGTTTCGACATTCGACAGTATACAAAGCTTAACCAAAAGCAATCACCCATTGACCACCTTGTGTGTTAAGTTTAAGGGTCTTTTTATTATTTATTATTATTGGTTAAAAAATAATTTTACCAATGTATTTAAGATTTTTTTTTCGTTAATATTGGTTGAAAGAAATACAAGAATTTTTTTTTCTTTTTAGAACGAATTACTTTCATTTTCTCCGTCTGATTACAAACAAAATTGGATTTTCTCTGATTCGACCAGGATGGTCAGTTTAGATCACCGGTCATTAAATAAAATAATCCTTTTACCCATTTATCTCATTTTTTTTCCTTAATATTGGTTGAAAATACAATATGTTTTTTTTTTCATGTAGTTCAAGGAGGCATCTCCTACAGGAGAACCGACGAAAAAATAAGTAATTGCTAACTTTAGTTTCGCAAATATTGGTTTTGTAAATACACTGTACTTACTCGCTTTTCTTTCACAATATGCAACGGGGCTACTTGTATTTGAAAAAAAGCTCAGTCATGTCACCGTATATGACGTCAGCTCTTCCTCATGATGATATTTAATACTTACATAAACCTCTTTCGAAGAGGGTCGTCATATTATAATCCAGAGTGACATATTATTTTCGAGACAAAAAATTGACAGATGTCAAAATTCAAAAATCACATGGCTGAAGTGCTGATTCCAAAAATTAGGTAAATGAATCGAGTGCGCGCTAGGGGCTTAGTTCTAACATTCCAAAAATCATATAAAGTCACTGGAATGCCGAGCCTGATACTGACCTCTACGAGTTAACTTTACTATATATATGTATATTTTTAATAGTCGGGTAGGGGATATTAAATAAGTCCCGGAAATGGCATACACTGCTTACGAGTTAACATTTCAATATTTCAAGTATAATTTTAATAGTGGGGTTGTAATAATATGCAAGTGGCTACCCTTTGATGTAGCTTCATTGTCGAATACCATTAGAACAATATACAATCGTTGTTATAATATGCGAGTGACCACCATTGGACGTAGCTTCGTTGCCAAACACAATTAGATTAATATACAATCATTTTAATAATGTACGAGTGATCTCCCTTTGATGTAGTTCATTGTTGAGTAACATTAGATTAATATACAATCATTGTTATAATATGCGAGTGACAATTTTGAAAGTGGCCGTGCAGTATAGGTCCGATTGGACAATTTTGCAAGTGCTTGTGCACTATAGATCCGATTTGACAAATTTGAAGGTGCGTATGCAGTATAGGTCCGATTTGAAAATGTTGAAGGAGCTTGTCCAGTATAGGTCCGATTTGACAATTTTGAAGGTGCTTGTGCACTAGTATAGATCAGATTAGACAATTTTATAGGTGCTTGTGCAGTATAGATCCAATTTGACAATTTTGTAGTAGCTTCTCCACTATATGTACGATTTGACAATTTTGAAGGTATATGTGACGTATATAACCGATTTGACAATTATGAAGGTGCTTGTGCAGTATAGGCCCGATTTGACAACTTTGAAGCTGCTTGTGCAGTATAGGTCCGATTTGACAATTTGAAAGTGCTTTTGCAGTATAGATCCAATTTGACAACTTTGAAGGTGCTTGTGCAGAATAGGTCCGATTTGACAATTTTGAAGGTGCTTGTGAAGTATAGGTCCAATTTGACAATTTTGAAGGTGCTTGTGCACTAGTATACATCAGATTTGACAGTTTTGAAGTGCATGTGAAGTATAGGACTGATTTGACAATTTTGATGGTGCTTGTGCAGTATAAGCCGATTTAACAATTTTGTAAGCTGATTGTGCGGTATGGAACCGATGTGGCAACTTTGAAGGTGCTTGTGCAGTATAGGTCTTATTTTGACAATTTTAGAGGTGCTTGTCGAATACCATAGAATAATATACAATCATTGTTATAATATACGAGTGACTTCCCTTGGATGTAGCTTCGTTGTCGAATAAAATTAGAATAATAAGCAATCATTGTTATAATATGCGAGTGACCTCCCATGGATGTGTTACATGATAAGGGCTGTCCCCTTTTCATGTAAGTATAAAAATTAAGAAATTTAGTGAAAATGAAGATGATATAGCATAGACGAAATTCGAACCTCGTAATTTAGGTTTAGAAATAGATTACGTGTGAGAATTAGAAAATGGAATGTAAAAGCTTAGAGATAAAATAGTTTCAAGAAAAGAATATGCACTGTCAATTTTGTTATGAAAATTCAATTGAAAGAATGCAGCTACAAGATAATTTAATAAACATGTTTTTAACATATTGGAAATATAGGTTACTGAGTATAGGTTAAAATTCAGTTTGTAAAAAAAGGAAAAGTTTTGGACACGTATGTCCAGAAAACGTGTGTATGACGTCATGGAAAATAGAAAGTTCTAGATATAGATAGAAAAACTTTAGAGTTGAGCAGAGAGAAGCAGGGGGAGAGACGGAGAGAGAGTTTGAGAACGACAGACGATAGTTTGCAGTTTGGAATTCGAACGTCTAGAAGCGAGACGGTTTCTTTGAAACTTAATATGTGAAGCTTTGAATTCTTGATGAGAAAACCACGGCCGGTCGTGAGAAGAAATAAACCCATCATGTGTTTTTATAAACGTCGTCTTTGTGTTGTGATTCTACCAAAAGGTAAAGTTAAAATTGTTATTATATGTCTATTTGCCTGTGTTATAAAATGTCTTAACATACACATCTTACATACACGTCTCGACATCTCATATCGACAATGTGAACTCTACATCTCATATCTACACTGAGACTGTCTGAGCACTATCTCCTCACTCAAAGAGCTTCCACATTACGCTTCTAAGACGAACATTTTATTAATATGAATCTCTCTTTACAACATCTCTCTCTTGCAAGCTCTCTTTCTAAGATACAACAAATCTCTTAATAAAAGACTCGAAGACTCTAAAACTCTCTTAATAACACTTTCCAAATGAAACCCCTATATAACAGATGTAGTTTCATTGTTGAATACCATCAGATTAATATACAATCATTGTAATAATATGTGATTGACCTCCCTTTGATGTTACTTCATTGTCTAATACAATTAGAATAATAGACAATGATTAACAATTTGGAAGTTGCTCGTGCAGTAAAGGCAGATTTGACAATTTTGCAAGTACTTGTGCAGTACAGATCCGATTTGACAACTTTGAAGGTGTTTGTGCAGTATAGGTCCGATTTGACAATTTAAAGGTGATTGTGCCGTATACGTCTGATTTGACAATTTTGAAGGTGCTTGTGCACTAGTATAGATCAGATTTGACAATTTTATAGGTTTTTGTGAAGTATAGATCCAATTTGACAACTTTGAAGCTGCTTGTGCAGTATAGGTCCGATTTGACAAATTTGAAGTAGCTGGTGCAGTATATGTCTGATTCGAAAATTTTGAAAATGCTAGTGCAGTATAGGTCCGATTTTACAATTTTGAAACTGATCGTTCAGTATAGATCCGATTGACAATTTTGAAGGTGCTTGTGAAGTATAGGACCGTTTTGTCAATTGTAATGGTGCTTGTGCACTATAGGTCCGAGTTGACAATTTTTAAGGTACTTGTGCAGTGTAGATTCGATTTGACAATTTTGAAGCTGCTTGTGCACTATAGGTCCGATTTGACCATTTTCTAAGTGCTGGTACAGTATAGGTCCGATTTGACAATTTTGAAAGTTCTTGTTCAGTATAGATCTAATTTGGAAACTTTTAAGGTGCTTGTGCAGTATAGGTCTGATTTGACGATTTTAAAGGTGCTTGTGCAGTATAGGTCTGATTTGACAATTTTGAAGGTGCTTTTGCAGTATACGTCCGATTTGACAATTGTGAAGGTACTTATGCAGTATAAGTCCGATTTGACAATTTTTTAGATGCTTGTGCAGTATAGGTCTGATTTGAAAATTTTGAAGGTGCTTGTGCACTTCAGTCTAAATCCCTATAAATAATTTTGAAGATGCTTTTTCAGTATAAATATACGTATCCTATATTTTTTATTAGACACTGTGCATGTTTTAAAGCTTGACATGCTAGGAAAGACCTCCTCCTTATTTTCTAGTGATGTTTGTTTCTCTAAAGCAAGACATACAACGCATGACCTCCTCCTTAAATATTATCTTTAAAATGATCTTTATTTCTCCTTAAATATTATCTTTAAAATGATCTTTATTTCTTTAAATAGACATGCCAGGCATAACCTCCTTCATATTTTCGAGTGACCCTTGTTTCTCTAAAGCTAGACATGACCTCGTCCTTATGCAATCATTGTTATAATATGCGAGTGACCTCCCTTGGATGCAGCTTCGTAATTGAATACCATTAGATTAATATACAATCATTGTTATAATATGCAAGAGACCAATTTTTGATGTAGCTCCGTTGTCGAATACCATTAGAAGAATATACAATCATTGTTATAATATGCTAGTGACTTCCCTTGGATGTAGCTTCGTTGTTGAATACCATTATATTAATATACACTCATTGTTATAATATGCGAGTGACCTCCAATGGATGTAGCTTCATTGTTGAATACCATTAGATTAATATAAAATCATTGTTACAATATGCGAGTGACCTCCCTTGGATGCAGTTTTATTGTTGAATACCATCAGATTAATATACAATCATTGTAATAATATGTGATTGACATCCCTTTTATGTAACTTCATTGTCTAATACCATTAGAATAATATACAATGATAAACAATTTGAAGGTGGTTGTGCAGTAAAGGCAGATTTTACAATTTTGAAAGTGCTTGTGAAGTATAGATCTGATTTGAAAACTTTGAAGGTGTTTTTGCACTATAGGTTCGACTTGACAATTTTCAAAGTGACTGTGCAGTATAGGTCCTATTTGACTATTTTTAAAGTGCTTGTGCAGTATAGATACGATTTGACAACTTTGAAGGGTCTTGTGCCGTATAGGTCCGATTTGACAATTTTAAAGGTGCTTGTGCAGTATAGGTCCGATTTGACAATTTTGACGTAGCTTGTCCACAATATGTCTGATTCGACAGTTTTGAATAGGCTTGACAGTATAGGTCCGATTTCACAATTTTGAAGCTGCTTGTGAAGTATATGATCAATTTGACAATTTTAAAGGTGCTTGTGCAGTATAGGTCCGATTTGACAATTTTGGCGTAGCTTGTCCACAATATGTCTGATTCGACAGTTTTGAATAGGCTTGTCAGTATAGGTCCGATTTGACAATTTTGAAGGTGCATGTGAAGTATATGATCAATTTGAAAATTTTGAAGCTGCTTGTGCAGTATAGGTCCGATTTGACAATTTTGAAGCTGCTTGTGCAGTATAGATCCGATTTGACTACTTTGAATGTGCTTGTGCAGTATAAGTTCGATGTGAAAATTTTGAAGGTACTTGTGCAGTATAGGTCCGATTTGTAACCTTGAAGGTGCTTGTGCACTAGTATAGATCAGACTTGACAATTTTGAAGTTCATGTGAAGTATAGGGAGTATTTGACAATTTTGTAGGGGCTTATGCAGTATAAGTCCGATTGGACAATTTTTAAGCTGCTGGTGCAGTATAGGTCCGATTCAACAATTTTGAAGCGGCTTGTGCAGTATAGGACCTATGTTGCAACTTGTAAGGTGTTTGTGCAGTATAGGTCCGATTTTACAATTTTGAAGGCCCTGGCGCAGTGTAGGTCCGATTTGACAATTTTAAACGTGCTTGTGCACTAGTATAGATCAGATGTGACAATGTTATAGGTGCTTGTGCAATATAGATCCAATTTTACAATTTTGAAGTAGCTTCTGCACTATATGTCCGATTCGACAATTTTGAAGATGCTTGTACAATATAGGTCCGATTTGACAATTTTGAAGGTCCTTGTGCATTATAGGTCCGAATTGACAATTTTGAAGGTGCTTGTTAAGTATAGGACCGATTTGACAATTTTGAAGGTGCTTGTGAAGTATATGACCAATTTGACAATTTAGAAGGTTCTTGTGCAGGATAGGCAGATTTGACAAATTGTAAAGTGCTAGTGCAGTATAGATCTGATTTGAAAACTTTGAATGTGTTTGTGCTGTATAGGTCCGATTTCACAATTTTGAAAGGGCTTCTGCAGTATATGTCCGATTTGACAATTTTTAAGCTGCTCGTGACGTATAGGTCCGATTTGACAATTATGAAGGTGCATGTGAAGTGTATGACCAATTTGACAACTTTGAAGGTGCTTGTGCAGTATAGGTCTGATGCGACACTTTTGAAGCTGCTTCTGCACTATAGGTCCGATTTGACAATTTTGAAATGCTTGTGCAGTATAGATCCAATTTTACAATTTTGAAATAGCTTGTGCACTATATTTCCGATTCAACGTTTTGAAGATGCTTGTGCAGTATAGGTCCGATTTGACAATTTTGAAGGTGCTTGTGCACTAGTATACATCAGATTTGACAATTTGAGGTACATGTGAAGTATAGGACCGATGTGACAATTTTGATGGTGCTTGTGCAGTATAGATACGATTTGAAAATTTTGTAAGCTGCTGGTGCAGTATAGGTTCGATTCGACAATTTTAAAGCGGCTTGTGCAGTATAGGACCGAAGTGGCAACTTTGAAGGTGCTTGTGCAGTATAGGTTCGATTTGACAATTTTGGAGGTGCTTATGTATTATAGGTATGATTTGACAATTTTGAAAGTGCTTATGTAGTATGGGTATGATTTGAAAATTTTGAAAGTTCTTCTGCAGTATAGGTGCGATTTTACAATTTTGAAGGTGCTTGTGCAATAGAGGTCAAATTTGACAATTTTTAAGGTGCTTGTGCAATAGAGGTCAAATTTGACAATTTTTAAGGTGCTTGTGAAGTATAGGACCGATTTGAGAATTTTGAAGGTGCTTGTGCTGTATAGGTCCGATTTTACAATTGTGAAGGTGCTTGTGCAATATAGGTCAAATTTGACAATTTTAAAGGTGCTTTTGAAGTATAGGTCCGATTGGACAATTGTGAAGGTGCTTGTGCAATATAGGTCAAATTTGACAATTTTAAAGGTGCTTTTGAAGTATAGGTCCGATTTGACAATTTAGAAGGTGCTTGTGCAGTATAGATCTGATTTAACAATTTTGAAGGAGCTTGTGCACTGCAGTTTAAATCACAATAAATAATTTTGAAGATGCTATTACAGTATAAATATACGTATCCATATATTTTTTATTGGACACTGTGCATGTTTTAAAGCTTGACATGCCAGATATGACCTCCTCCTTATTTTCGAGTGACGTTTGTTTCTCTAAAGCAAGATATACAACGCATGACCTCCCCTTATGTACGAGTTACCTTTGTTTCTTTAAAGTAGACGTGCCAGGCATGACCTCCTCCTTATTTTCGAGTGACGTTGGTTTCACTAAAGCTAGACATGACCTCCTCCTTATGCAATCATTGTTAGATTATGCGAGTTACATCCCTTGGATTCAGCTTCGTTGTTGAATACCATTAGAGTAATATACAGTCATTGTTATAATATGCAAGTGACCTCCTTTTGATGTAGCTCCATTTTCGAGTACCATAGAATAATATACAATCATTATTATAATATGCGCGTGACCTCCCTTGGATGTAGCTTCGTTGTCGAATACCATTAGAATAATTGGCAATCATTGTTATAATATGCGAGGGACCTCCAATGGATGTAGCTTCGTTGTCGAAACCATTAGAGTAATATACAATCATTGTTATTATATGCAAGTGATCTTCCTTGGATGTAGCTTGCTCATTATTACATGGGTGACTACTTGGGAATACAAAATGGTGTATGTAGCTAACCAAAGTTAAACAGCAATGAGCTTGATAATTATCAGATGGGTAACACTTTAAGAATACAAAATGTTTTATGTAGATCACCAATATCAAGGAACAATAAGCTTAGTCATTATTAGATGTGTGACTACTTGGGAATACAAAATGCTTTATGTCGATCACCAAAGTTAAGCAACAATGAGCTTGGTCATTATTAGATAGGTGACTACTTGGAAATACAGAATGCTATATGTAGATCACAAATGTTAAGCAACAATAAGTTTGGTCATTATCAGATGGGTGATTTCTTGGGAATACAAAACGCTTAATGTAGATCGTCAAAGTTAAGTAACATAAACTTTGTCATTATTATATGTGTTACTACTTGGGAATATAAAATGATTTATGTAGATCACCAAATGCTTTTTGTAGATCACTAAAGTTAAGCAACATGATGCCTGGCAATTATCAGATGTGTAAAGGTGGTTAAAGACCCCTGTCTATCTGAAGCCTTGGCTCGTGTAGTCTTCTCTGAGGTTGTTACATGAAATCTGGTATGCTGAAAGCGAATATCAAAGCAGCAGGCAGGAAGAAAGACAACTCATGTAGTCTAATCTTCAGAAGCTTAATTACGCAGAATTATGTACAAATGTTTTTACAAATCTCATTCAGTTTTTGTAAGTTTTTTTTCACAGTCTCAAATCTCTTCACAGACAGATACAGACGGTTGGATGAGGGAGGTAGAGAGGTCCCCTCTCCAGGTAACGGCGGTTCTATACGATCTGTTCTCCCCGAATTCAACAAGCAATCTGCTTAATTTTAGAACATATCGGCCCAATGTGGGTGGGGTGGAAGTCTCTCCAGCCAATCAAATCACGCAAAACCCCAACGAACTGAGACTAAATTCAAGACTAAATCCCATAACCTTGAGGTCATCAGTCATCACTCAGCCAGTACAATATGTTCTTCCAACACCCTCGCATTTCCTGTTGTTGTTTTTCCCAAATAACAAAATATCTCAGGTTTTTCCAACCAAAAAGCACATATATCCATTTTGACAATGAATTAAAATATATCTATATTTATCCACCCTAAATTCCCGAGATACCTGCCGTTACCCGGGATCGGTCAAAAAGCTATCTCAGCGTAGTTCTAAAACTCCTCAATGGGGAATTACGTCACAGATGGCTAAATACTTGTGAACACCAAATGCTTTATATAGATCACCAAAGTTATGCTACCTTGAGCCTGGTCATTATGAGATGGTACTTACTTGGGAAGATTAGATACTCCATGTAGATAACCAAAGTTAAGTCACATTGTCTCGGTCATTCTCAGATGGGTGACTACTTGGAAATACAAAGTGCTTTATATAGATCACCAAAGTTAAGCAACATTGAGCCTGGTCATTATCAGATGGGTGACTACTTGGGAATACCAAATGCTTTATGTAAGTCATCAATCAAAGTTAAGCAATAGTGTTTGGTCATTATCAGATGGGTGACTACTTGGTAATTTTAAATGATTTACGGAGATCACCAAAGAAAACATGACTATCGATTGGTGTGTTTGTAATGTAAAAATGATCAAAATCGACTTATTTGATTAGTGTCTGCAATGAAATAAACAGCCCAATGAATGTGTTAAAGTTATTATTTTAGTAAGAGAGGGGCAATAATGTGTGTTAAATCATTAGAAATGATTGTCGAAATTAGTAACATATTCAAGAATAATGAAAAATTATGAAATGTGAGTTATATGATTTTTAATAAAATAAACAGCCCAGATAATGTCTCAAAGTTATTATTTTAGTAATAGGGTGGCGATAATGTGGGTTAAATCATAACAATGATGGTAGAAATTAGTAGCATATCCAAGAATTATGAAATGTGAGTTGCTTTATTGGTGAGTGTGTAATGAAATAAACAGCGCAGACATGTATGAAAGTTTTTATTTTAGTAAGGGCGAGGTGATAATGTGGGTTAAATCATGGAAAATTATTGTCAAAATTAGTAACGTATCCAAGAATTATAGGATTCCACGAGATAGACAAAAATATATACTAGCAGAATACCCGGAGTAACCCAGGATTGAATGAGATAGGTGAGAAAATATACTAGCAATATCCCCGGCGTCGCCCGGGATTGAATATATATATATATATATATACATATATATATGTATATATATATATATATATATACATACATATATATATATATATATATATATATATATATATATATATATAAAGCGTAGAAAATGATTTTTTCTAGATTTCGATTAAAATTTATGACTAGCTATATACGTGTTTTTTCTTTCCTAGAATCGGCGATGATGGTATCTATAAATGAAATTAATTAATTTCAAATGGTAATAATTTATTAACCAGTTGTTTGGAAAGAAAACACAACACAAATTCATGAGATTATTTGATTTCAATGACATTTTTAAAATTCATTCATTACTTTATTTTATAATAACGTGAATACTCAAATACAGTCAATTTTCAAATCCTCTTATATGTTTTTGTGAATTCTATTTAAATAGAATATAGCGGTTTCGTTCATCGAAAGGCTTTCATCTTTTTTATATTTTAAAATTAGTACATTCTAAGCTTACAGCCGCCTTCAAAGCTAAGTTTCCAGCTTAACTTTGCAACACCAATATTTCAACGCAATATTGTCTTTCTGGAAATATAACAACATATTAATATTGCTTTGCGATGAATCCGTTGATATTTAGAACATGTATTTTGCGTTGTATCCTATTGAGATCTGCGATTAAAATATAGAAAACACAGAAGTTTCCTTGTTTTTAGTATTAAACAAAATCTCAAATACGTGACAAGTATGCAAGTAAATAAGATATCTTTTAGTAAAACTTTTAATAGCAGGGAAATTGGATACATTGTTCTTTAATCCGGTGAAAAGCATTAAATGGAATATTTCATTATGATTCAGCGTAATATCAATTTCACAAATGTCAAGTAATAATATCCAAACTCTGCAACTAAAACATAAAACCTGGTAATATTTTTTAAATACTATGTTTATTGTAACGCGAATGTAGTGTTTTGAATGTTTGTTTTGGTGCAATGCTTAAATTAATTTTCCCCTTATCATATGCCCTCTGAAACTTATTAAAAGCAATATAATCCAATTTTAAAGCTACAAGTATGGTCGCATTTCAAATTCCCCTTTTCATGTAAGTATAAAAATAGAGAGATTTAGTTAAAATGAAAATGAAATAGCATAGGAGAAATTCGAACCTCGTAATTTAGGTTTAGAAATAGATTACGTGTGAGAATTAGAGAATGGAATGTAAAACAGCTTAGAGATAAAATAGTTTCAAGAAAAGAATGTGCACTGTCAATTTTGTTATGAAAATTCAATTGAAAGAATGCAGCTACAAGATAATTTAATAAACATGTTTTTAAAATATTGGAAATATAGGTTACTGAGTATAGGTTAAAATTCATTTTGTAAAAAAAGGAAAAGTTTTGGACACGTATGTCCAGAATACGTGAAAAGAAGACACATGTTTTAACATGTGTATGACGTCATGGAAAAATGGGAAGTTCTAGATATAGATAGAAAAACTAAGCAGTTAAGCAGACAGAAGCAGGGGGAGAGTCAGAGGGAGTTTTGAGGACGACAGACGATAGTCTGCAGTTTGTCCTTTCGAACGTCTAGAAGCGAGACGGCCACTTGAAACTTAATATGTGAAGCTTTGAATTCTTGATGATGAAAACCACGGCCAGTCGTGAGAAGAAATAAACCGATCATGTGTTTTTATAACGTCGTCTTTGTGTTGTGATTCTACAAAAAAGGTAAAGTGAATTGTTATTATATGTCTATATGTCTGTGTTATAAAATGTCATGACATACACATCTCATATCTACACTAAGATTGTCTGAACACTATCTCCTCACTCTAAGAGCTTCTCATATTCTATCAACACATCTAAGTACGAACGTTTTTAATATAAATATGGGCGTCATAACACGAACAATCTCTCTCACAACATCCCTCTTAATAAGAGACTCCCTCTCTAAGACTCTCTTTTAATAAGACTGCACTATTAAAAGTCCTAACAACGAACGATATAACACCAACAACAAGAACAACAAAAAGAAACAGAACAATAATAATAATGAAACCTTTATATAACATTATCAAGTAAAATATTTTGAATGTTTTCAATAGACATTGTAATAAAAAGTGATAAACATCTATTGCGAGGTAAGATAGTTTGGGCGCAAACTCATCCAACAAAATTTAAAGTGTATGCTGAACAACTTGAGCTCCCTATAAAGTCCGCCATTTAAAAGTTATTTCATAGAATTCATAAAATTCAGAAAATGCTATCCGAGATAACCTGTTACTTCAGAATTGATTCAAACAATTTTCATTACCATCTATAATAAAAATACGAACACAACGCTTCCATAATTGCTATTTTAATCTACGCAACCTCGGTGAGATAGCATTTAAAATTAAAGCAAAAAAAGATTTATTACTTGGGGATTAGCCATTTACATTGCAGTCATCGATTTGACGAAGAAAATCGCCTCTCTAACGATACCTGAAATTCCTGGCCAAAGTGCTTGTAATTTTAATATGGTGTTAATATAATGCACACCTTATTAATAGAAAATTAAATGAGAAAATTTTATTTGGTTTATGAATGTGTCTTTTTGCAATTCTTGTCGAAGTAAATTTAGACATTTTTCCAGTTACATTTTCTACAAAATTGGAACATTTCCCAACATGCTAACAGAAAACTATTTTGCGAAAACCGTCTCAAACAACTACCGCAAATTCAGTGTTCCCTTAATATAGAAATATGAAGATTCCGATCAGGTTTGTTATATTTTCAATTTACTGACTCGTAATGTACTAATGATGAAGCAAATATTCGATAAGTTATTTTCTAATGTGAAAGTCGTTTGAACTGAATAAATATTGTGCTTTCTTTTAATCCATCAAATTCCATAATGATACAAACCCAAATTAATCTTAACATTTGCTCTGTTTCTGCGTTGAAATGTTATGGCACGAAACGCGTTTTAGTTTTTCTGAGTGTCAGAAGATTTAAATACCAATCGGTTTTCGTTGTCTTTTGAATACTGGTCTCTTTTCTAAACGGTTTTATATAGAAAACTTGATTAGTTTAGAAAAGCATTACTTGGTGTTAATGAACTCCATTTACAAACATTTAACTAATCAACATGTATGCAATCGCTTTTTGCTGGTAATAACATAAATTAAATGGTTAATCTAATCAACGTGTTGGAAATCAACAAATAAAACCAAAATGTGCAACATGAGACTCGCACTGAATATAATTATTCATTTTCATTTTGCAGTATTTGTTCTTAATTCCTAACCCCACAAACTAAATTACCCAGTTACTTAATGGTACTTAATAAAACACGAGTAACAAGAAAAAGATGCATATATATATATATATATATATATATATATATATATATATATTTATCTATATGTATGTATATATACATATGTACATATTGTACAGCTGAGGGATGGTCACAGGAACTACATTGTGAGTTATGGAGTGCGAGTGTTGCGGTTATAGACTGTATTGCCACGGAGTCTATGAAGCGTGCGCAAGGGTCAGTAACGTGGGTTGAAGTTGGTTCGCGTTGGTCGCGAATGCGCTTACGGTCACAAGTGGGTCTGCAAGGAAATTGGTCCGTCCATAGAGAGCTGTGTCAACGTTGTTCAGGTGCTCGGGCGTACTCAATGGGTCGGTACGGTCTGAACGTCCAGGGATGGGTGCCTTAGTGTGCGTGATGCAGCTTACTCATGTTAGCTGGGGAACTTCAGTGAAGTGAGATGAGGTGAGTCGTTGTGAGATCCAGAATACACAATGTTTGGTGAACATCTTTGAGTTGGTTGTCGCGTCTGTTGCTAGAAAAGGTTGATATCCTGTAAGGTGTTGCTGGAAAGTGTTGCCGTGGAGAGGCTTTTTGCGCCCTAACATGTTGCTGGAGAGGCTTGTTGTTGCTTTTTCCTTTCCATAATTGTGGAAAACTGGAGTTGAAATAGCGTGAGAATTGCTATTTGAGTTAAGCGGTGGGCTTGTTGCCACATGTTCTCCATGATGAAATTGAAAGCTGAAATATTTTTTTTTTATTCGCACATAGCAAAAAAAAATATCTAGATAAAGTGAAGAAAGTTTAAAAATGTGATACGTTTATGACGAAGAACAGAACAAAGAAAGTTTGAGTTAAATGACGAAAAAAGAACGTATAAGAATATTTCAGAGCGCACGTTGCATTCATGACGTAATTAAAATTATTTTCCTGTTTGGATTGTAACGGAAAAGTGCATCGTTTGCGAGAAAATCGAACTGTTCGTGAAGATAGTAGTCCGTTGGTATCATCGAAGTTTTTAACAGACATCGTTGTTTAAGATACGCTTCGCTTCGCTATAAAAAATGTGAAGAGAATAAAATGTCTATATTTTTCTATGTGCGTGAATATAGATACAACTTCTTGTTCTTTTATTATTATTATTATTATTATTATTATTATTATTATTATTATTATTATTATTTAGGCTGCGACGAAAATAGATTTTTTTCTTTTGAGGGTACTTTGTTTACATTTAGTTGTCCACGAGTAGTAAAAATCAAAATGGTGGACGATAGATAATTGACGCACATGTGCTTAGACGTGAAGTGAAAATGCGACGGAAAATGTTTTCTTTCTCCTTTTTTTGCAATTGCGTTTTTTTTTGTTTTGTTTTTTCTTTTTTTAGTATATTTCGTTGATTATTTAACGATATATCGGTATGTTTCATTCGCGACAGTGAGAACGTTTTAAATGTTTTGGGGGACGAGGATTGTTCAACGTTAATGATAAATGTTCGTTAAGTCACCATTCTTGAAAAAATATCACGTCGGCGGTCTACCAATCTTCTTGGGGACAGGATGGTCTGCTCGCGTTATAAAGGATCCGGTCCCCATTGTGTAATGGTGAAAGGATTGGAAAGGTGAAATGTCGCATAATGATGACGAAAACATGCTGTTATATATCATGGGAAGAAATGCAATTTATTTACATAAATATACATGAAGAAGCGATAGAAAGAATAAGAGTTCTTTAGAATAAGAGTTCGTTACTTGCGCTTGGTAGCTGCGAAAGGCTGACTGGTTAGTCAGGAGCGCTGTGGTGGCCCACTGTCACCGGACCGGTGTTTAGTACATCTTGACTGCTTGAGTGTCCGGCGTGTAAGAGAAATAAATATGGAAAAAAGGAGTGGCGTAGCTAGGTCGCTCTTCTGAGTTAAAGGGCGATAATCGAGTTAGGCTGGGAGTTTTCAATCCCACATATATATATGTATGATATATATGATAGAATAGAAGATCCTGACAACATCTTGAGAATAGATTACTCAGTCTATAACAAACGATCGCAAGCGGTAAACAATAGAGAGTAAGTTAATCTTGATACACCGGTATCTAAGATACATTTGAGTGTCTATCTCTTACTTCTCTCATTGTACCTTTGTACGATGAACTTGTTATAACTCACTTTTTATCTGTTTAATTTATACTCATTATAATCCCGCCAGCGATATATATATATGTTTATATATATATATATATATATATATATATATATATATATATATATATATATATATATATATATATACATATATAGGGGTGTATGTGTGTGTGTGCGTGCGTGTGGATTAAGTTAAGCTACATTGTTACTATGGATTAAAAAACTACATTTCTTTTAATGTACGCAATACGCGTGTAGATGTTTTATATAAATAAAACTAGAGAAACAATTTATGGAATCTACGCTGATTGATCAACGTTTCAATATTTATATGTTTCATCAGGACTCCAAGTGGATTTCTTAGTTAAAAAAATTTCAAATATATATTAATTATTATTTTATACCTATAGACATTAGTGTTTAATACTTATGCAGTGAATGTTATAATTACAGTTTGTCGGAAGATTAAACCACAGTCAAAAATACTTGATAGCATAACCTAGAATCTTTCCTCTAGGCCACCTGCAATTAAGACCACAATTAAAGTAAATATTGTCAGATACTGTATAACAAGCCTATATATGTGCTTCTTGTATTTGTATATATGTGTGTTGTCTATAATGAATCTGTTTTAACTTATGAGTGTTAAACGTTCTGATATGTGATTCGTCTGCGACATCCCTATTGTGTATTTATGTGTGTATACATATTTAACAGTTTATAAACAGGTTCTAAATAAGAGACGGTGATTGTTGTTGATTGGAACATCAGTAAAATCACATACCTCTAATTTTCCTTCCATATTGATTGCTGGGTTGGTTTTCAGAGTTGTCATACGACTATATCTCATTCCTTGCATTGTGATAGCCTTCTAAATCTCTACTATACATAAATCTATAAATAAATTTATGCTGAACAGGCACGCAACCATCGTCATCCATCATAACAGCGTACAACAGAAAAGAATATATAGATAAGGCGGTTTGTATTATTTCTCATTAAAGGACCTGGCTGAAAAGGGGCTACAAATAATTGTTTAATAATAAATAGTATTATTATGTATGTATACGTTTCCTTGTGGAATTTTCAATTCCCAAAGGGTTGGTTGTTATATAACGTTGTTGATAAAACGTTAACAGAAATCTCTACACACCGTCTTTCTAGTTTGACATGATCATTTTGTGATGTCACGCAGTGTGCATGGTTATCCACCATTTTTGTTTTAAGGGTTGACATCACAAAACGATGATTTCATCCACTCTGCATGGGGAGAAATAAACAAAGTTCTAATATAATGCCACGAATAAATGTGACCTTTACTCAGTCGCCCCCTTTTGACTTACAGAGGCATTCTGTCCAAACACCGTGTCCGTTCGCTAATGCGTTCGCTGATCTACCTTGTTGCTAAAACTCTACGTCCAAAAATTTATTTTTTCCATTACGTCATCACTACACATAACATAAAGTTCCTTGCTGGGTTTTTGTCATCTTTGTTTATATTATGATTAGCTTAAATTACATCAAAATAACAGCAATTTAACTCTTTCTTTGTGCTAGTTATGAAAACTAACATTCCTTTGGATTAAAACATTTTAACATAAGTAATTTTATCTGTAAATATTAATACCGTTCATAATAATAATTATCGACAAGAATAAAACAAGCAAGAGAGATATATGCTCAGTCCGTTAAATCCAAAGTAGCTGAGCAGCAGTTGTGGCAAATAACAAACAGGATCTTGAACAGAAGTGTGCGTTCTATCCCAACCATTATCAATGAACCTGGGGTAATCTCGTCAGCATCAGACAAGGCCAGACTATTTGCCAAGAACTTTGCAGATAATTCTACCCTATGCGACAATGACCATTGACTCCCTGTATTTCTTCCCATAACAGACAACACGCTATGCAACATACAAATATCTGTGCGTGAGATCGTCAAGCTAATCAAGAGCCTTGATTCCAGTGAAACAACTGGCCCTGATGGCATTCCAGTTATAGTGCTGAAAAAACTCCAACACGAACTTTCCCCATACTTACAAAACTGTTTAAGCGTTGTCTTAAGGAGAAGTGCTTTCCAACACCCTGGAAAACCTCATCAGTATGCCCTGTATTTAAGAATTCAGGTGAAAAGTCATCTCCCTCTCAGTACAAACCAATAAGTCTCCTGTGTGTCATGAGTAAGTTGCTGGAATCCATATTAAATAGTGAAGTAGTCAACCACCTCAACAGAAACAACCTTCTTAGTGACACACAATATGGTTTCCGGTCTGCAAGATCTACAGCAGATGTGCTAACGGTTACATCACATAATATTAGTGAATCTCTTGACAAAGGTTTCTTTTCCAGGGCAATTGCTCTTGACAGATCGAAGGCCTTCGATAAGGTATGGCATAAGGGCCTACTTCACAAGATTTCCAGCTACGGTATTACTGGAAATGTTTTCTCAATCATTAAATCATTTCTCTCTGATAGGTTCATAAGGGTAGTGGTTGATGGGCAGAAATCAGAGGCCCACGGTATTAATGCTGGATTTCATCAGGGGTCCATCCTGGGCCCAACTCTCTCCCTGATCTACATCAATGATCTCCAAAAACACATACTTAAATCATTCGTTGACATCTATGCTGATGACACGACCATCTATGGCAACACATCAAAGGCCATAAATGACAAAGTTCTCTCTGATTCTCTTTCCTCTGATCTTGAGCACATGGTACAATGAGGGAAGACGTGGCTGGTCACTTTTAATGCATCCAAACCCAAGCTTCTATCTTTACATCATCTGGCATCAATTGAAATGGGTGGCTCTCGTCTTGGGGAGGCTCCATGGTTTGACAAGCTTCTGGGTTTGACCTTTACTCCTGATCTGAAATGGAACCCATACATCAAATCTGTTGGCAGGGAAAATGGTGGGATCCTTCTACCGCTCCAGAAGCTATATCAATACTGATGCAATTCTCTATTTGTATAAAAGCCAAGTACGTGCAACGATGGAGTACTGCTGCTACATCTGGGCAGGAGCTGCTAAAAACAGCCTATCCTGCCTTGACAGAGTACAAAATAGACTTTGCGGTTTAGTGGGGGTGCCCTTTTCTCTTCCCTGCAACCTCTCTCCCACAGAAGAGACGTTGCGAGCCTGTCTTTGTTTTATCGTTATTCCCATGGCAAGTGCTCGTCTGAGCTCCAATCTCTTGCCCCCCCTCGCCAATCTTTCACGAAAAACACCCATCTGGCTGAAACTACAGTCAATAGTTTTCCCCACTTTTTATCTGTGCCTAAATCCAAACGTAGATTCCATGAGCAAAGCTTCTTTCTTAGAAGTGCACGCCAGTGGAACTCTCTGTTGCTTGCCTGTTTCCCACCTGACTACAACTTGGACGTCTTCAAGTCAACATGAACAAACTCCTGACAAACCGCCCCCTTAAGTAAGATACTCTATCCAAACCCCCCATACTAATGATCACTACAATACTATCTCATTGGTTACTGTACACGCAATAACCCTTATCCCTGAGTGGCCTTCGGGCCTTGATCTTTCAGCATTCCCCGGCTAATATCTAACAGTGTCTCTCCGTATATCTATCTGTCTGTCTGTCCCTCTCTCTCTCTCTCTCTCTCTCTCTCTCTATATATATATATATATATATATATATATATATATATATATATGTGTATATATATATATAACTTCATTCATCTATCAATTTCAATATCTATCTATCGATATATCTGTCTTTCAGACTTTTTACTCTTAATTTCTCTGACTATTGTCTTAAGGTGTCTCGCTTTAATTTCTATATATCTAGATATGCAGCAATAAATCCCCTTTCTTTACCATAGCATAATATGCTCTATCGTGAATCTCATCCTTTATTTCTGGTGCTTATTATTACCGAAGCAAAATTGAATAAAACTAACAAGAAATGGCAAAAAAAAAGATTAATGCGATACTCTCATCTCAATTACTTGACAAGTGTCAGCGGCGTACGACCGCTATTTTTCACACCATTAAACGACCCTCACTCACCAATAGCATGCAATCGCAGTGTGTCAGTCTGTCATAGAGAGTTATTCCCATAGAAAATTTGCGAAGCTGACACGCATTCTAATATATTTTCTTTTGCTGCTTCCTCCATCAAAAAGAGACATGTCATTTCGCTAAGCAGTTTGCCAGAACCTCTTTCGCTATGGCAGTTAATAATGTTAGAAAGAGACGTATCCATTGTAGGTCATTAGAAGAATAGAACAGGGCCTTTGGAAAGAAATGGTGAAACACGACAAAACGGTGTAATGGTGCCGGGCGAAATTCGATAGCTGTGTTCGTTGATGTCGCGTTAGCTGATGGGGTAGTCAGTTGACCGACGTTATGTCCGCTTATTACACGCTTAACTTCTCTCCATCAGAAGGTTTAGCCGAGCTCGATGATTGGATAGAAGTAACTCAGTGTCAGCCCCCCTCCATCATAATGCAATACAAATATATTGTGCTCGTTTCAATTGCGAAAGACAATAGATAGGCTCTGTAAAGTGGACAGAAAAGGGATTTTATTATGAAGAGTGGTTCAATCACAATTTTAAATTGAACAAGCATTTACTGAACCACGTGACACAAAGTACGAGAAAACAGAAATCAACTCCGGGACAAAAAGAAAAAAACACATATTTTTCACTCTTGTTAAACACAAACAATGCATATTACAACTTGGACGTATTAAACTATAACTTTATGTGCTTATTAATAAAAATGTTGATCATCAATATTATTGTTAATATTAATTGATCTGATATATCGACCATTATTATATATTATTAAAATATATTCTTAGCCTTAACCTATGATATTTTTGATTTCAATAAATAAATAAATTATGAAAATATCAAATTCAATAATTTCAAAATAGATTTTAATATTTTATTTGCTTGATTTATTATTCCTTAATAATAAATTAAATACTAATTATCTCCCTTGCATTGTTTAATTAAAGAAACAAGATTATCTTCCCCTTTCTTTCTTCAGTTTTAAATTTAGCGTTTTAATCAAACGTATGCTAACCGATATAAAATATTCCATTAGCGTTCTTTTTAAAAATTTATCATTTCATAAGTTGAAAAGCTACAATAAACATCCATATGAATACTTTGCCCTTAATTGCTGATTTCAAAAGGCGAAGAATTAAAAGGCAAATAATTATATATATGTATGTATCTGTGTATATGCGTGTGTATGTATATGCATATATATGTGTATATATATATATGTATATGTGTATGTCTATGAATTTTATTAGAAATATATTATTATAATATTATATTTAAATCAAATTCAGATTTATAATTTTATTATATTTTATTATATCTTTAACCCATACTAATTTGCTTATCAAGTAAATACATGCTTTTTATTTTAATTTTTTTCCAGATACATCTGCCTTACTTTTAATGCTAGGTTTATTTATGGTGTCTTTTACATATTAAACACCCTTCCCAATACTTTGGCTGATGAGGAAACGTTGTTTTAATACTATATGTAAAATTATTGTCCGTGGCTTAATGTCTACCACAATAAAAACATTGTTTTCCGAAACGATCGTACAAATTATTGACTTTGTTGTTGTTCCTTCTTGTGAAACGGATTTTTAATTTAATTCTAATTTGAATTTTAAATTATCAATGACATCACTAAATATATATATATATATATATATATCGTACAAACGGTCGGGTTTCAATCCTGGGTTGAGGTAGTTGCCCTCTAGCCGCACTGATGAGCTTTGAAACAGCGAAAGAGTACTGTATGTGGATTACTTTATATATATATATATATATATATATATATATATATATATATATATATATATATAGTTAGAAGCTCCGACTGTTGTTTGACCGATCGGCTTTCGATCCTTGCTTGAGGTAGTTGCCTTGCTAGCCGCACTGATGAGCTGTAAAACAGGGGAACAGTACTGTACGTGGATGACTATATATATATATATATATATATATATATATATATATATATATATAGAGAGAGAGAGAGAGAGAGAGAGAGAGAGAGAGAGAGATTTATAAACTGTGCCCTTGAAGACATCTTATTCATTCACAATCTTTCAAGTCGGGAATGGTGCATCCGTCATCAATGGTGTCTGTAAATAATAAACTTCTTCCGAATTTCCTTCTTCAAATTTACTCAAAACAAAATAATTAAACACGTTATGCTGATCTTAAACACTCGCCACTTACAGCAATTCATAATGCATGTTAAATATACCAGGAAATGTTCTGCATACGAAGGAAATGAGTCGGTGTATGTGAGTTACATGGGAAGACTTTATTGTAGGAACGTAATTGCTATCTTCTTTGTGGGAGTACGTAGTTTGAGAGGACTGTTTAGTCAGATTTAATCTAGTAATTTGTAAACGAGTACAAAATGTAAGCATATTATGTGAAACAACTTTATAAATTCATGTAAGAGATGATTGTGAACAATTTATTTTCAAAGCATTCGTTTTTTTTTATAATTAAATTACTATTAATACTCCGTTTATTCTTCTACTTTGAAACACCTATTACCTAATACATACTACACTATATTTTAAAATTAAATAAAAAACACCCTCATATTTTAATTTATATGTTACATGGTCGACTGAATGTAATCAAGAAATAACGCAATATCTACCGTTCTTAGTCGCGTGCAAGCGACTCTATAAGTCACTCCATCGGTCCGTCGATCGGTCGGTCTGTCCGTAACACTTTTGTGCTTGGACTTTTTGGTTAAGATCAAAGGTCTGTTGTTAATAGATTCTGTTCTTAGCTTTTTAAGCTTTTCTTGGCCATTTGGCCAAGATCAAAGTGTAGTATGTTTATAACTTTTCCTTGGCCACATAGCTAATATAACGTTTCAAATTACCTAAATCAAATAGTTTTGATGATATAAAGTGGGAGATCACTTTTCTGTATTAATTTTGTATAAATTTTTGCAACCGGTCAGTCTCAAAGCCATTCAAGTCATTCTCCAGATCATCCAAGTTGTTTTTGAAGGATTCCAGTTATTTTTTAAGCATTCAAGTCATTCTTAAGGTCATTCAATTCATCCTTAAGTTCATTAAAGTCATTATAAGTCATTTACTTTTTATTTCTTTAAGTCATTTCAGCCCATTTTTCGGTCATTTTAGTTTATCTTTAAGAATTTCATGTCAATCCTACATTCACGCATTTATTTATTACACGAGAGCACGCGACTAATGGCAATCGGCCTTGTTATTTTAACATTGTCAAGTAATATTATATCGAATCACTCACGTATGTGATGGAATAAATTACAAAAAAATATAAAATCGCATTAAAAATAGGACATTGGATTTGCTTTTAGGCTGATCATAAGTAACTTTATTTTACAAATAAAAATCATATACATATTTTTTAAATAAAACAAAAACCTAAACTAATAAATAAGTTAATTAACAACTTTTTTATAAAAAAAGTAAATCCAACTAACCGTAACCACGATGTAATTAAGGGGGAGTAAACAGTGGATGGGGGCCCACATAACTCGCTTACCTTATTATGTCTTGTAGTTCTCACATTCCATGCGCGATGCTTCTGACAAAGGGAGAAGAATTCCTGTTTTCTCTGGACAAATTCTATTCAATCTAACATTTATTTTTGGCGAATTTTCACTTTGAAGTAATATCTTTAGCGCCTTACATTAAGTGGTTTCGTGCTCTGTCTGAAGCGATTACCATGAAATATCGATTATTATCTTTTAATTACGAAATCTTTCTTAACTAAAACAAAACAATCAACTATCTAATTTATTATTATACACAAGAGAAAATACCGTTGTACAAGATAATTTCTTTATATTTTTATTAAACTAAAATCAAATAGAAAATAACGTTAAATACATTTTTACGGCTGAGGAAACTTCATTAAACTCTATCATGGAATGAACTTTAAGTAAAAGGTAACTTATTAGTATTTAAACTATTTTTAGGGCACTGTGCTGTCTCTGTTACCAAATTATGCAATCTTGTATTAGCTGTGGTGGTTTGACAGAACGCGGACGCACGTACGGCGGTTATAGGCAAATACAGAACCGTGTGGGAAATGATGTCGATGGCAAGAGGAAAAAAATAATATTAAAAGGGCAGAGAATGTTATAGAGATCGATCACGTTAGAGAAATGAATGACGTTCAAGAGCACTTATGAAATTACGTTCGAGAGGACTGAGGTTAAAAAGAAGGAACGCGATCACTGTTTATTCAGGAAAGTACCAGAAAATAAATTGTCTTTGATACAAAAAAGGAGTCGAGTTATTACTGTTCCTATGTTTCTTGCGGCGTACTCTGCATGGGGTACCAGGCGTCTACATGTTAATGCGTCTGTAACTGTATAAAGTTATAGTGTGCGAAAAAAAAAAACTCAGAAATATTGCTGAGGAAAAAAAACTGGTGAAAAGTAATGGCGTGCAAACTTATATCTTTTTTTATCGTATCACGTGATTTCAGGATTTGTGGTTAGATTCGATGATATTGGAATAAAGATGATTCTCGTAAAATGCACTATTTTATTTATTCCGCACATGAAATGCTTCCCGTCGGCCAAGAGCTTCGGCTAACACAAGCCAAGGAGAATTGAATAAAGGCCAGACATTCAACTGTCATCATGACTAATATAATCTGATCGGAAATTGAATTTTTGTCTACGCGGCCTTTTTGCTCGTCTTGTGTGTTCAACGGACGGCAGCGTCCTGCTTACGACGCTTTGCATTGGCCAATCATGATTAAAATCAACAATAAACGTGATTTGATTGGTCAAACGGACACTTCCTACGAAATGGCAGTCCATGACAACAGACATGAATGCCAGATGTAGTATGTACTGTCACATTTTATTTCTTTTATTTCTTTCTGTCGTTATTTCTCCTTGCCCAACACGTATTTAATCCGTCATATATTATTTAAAGAAAAAAAATCACATGTTATATATGATAGCATGTAAATTAGAATGCTCTTCACGAAATCAAAAATTAACGTTCGATGTCGAATTAGACACGTATTACTCATTAACTGACAAATGCCGATGAAAACACTAGTTACCGTCAAGTGATTTACCTGCTTGTGGAGAACAAGTCTTAAGCTTGAGCGGTCATGGAAATTTGAGATATGTTCGATGTTTTTTATAGTTCATGAAGCAGACGTATTTACATAAAATAAAAGGATTTCCAAAAATATCTGACATATATATAGATTCAAAAATAAAATAACAGTTAAATAAAGAAAAATATTAAATGTACGTAGAATGTCATTTTATTAACCCTTTCTTCAAATTGCCCTGTGCCTTGTTTTTGGTGAAAATGCAAAAAAAAAAGAAACAAAAAGAAAACGGCCAACATCCATTTATATCTGTATTTATATATGTTTTAAGGAAATGTTGCCAAATATCTGATTTCTTTGCGTAGTTAGATTGTTGGCCCGCGGGATCGATGTTTTCCTGTGAGAATATTTGAAGTGAAAAGTATTCAGCAACCTCTCTTGATCTCTTGAAGAATTGAACGAGCTTTTCCTTCTAAAATTGCCGCTGTTCCACCCGAAATTATCAATTAAATTATTGAAAACTTTCCTGAACGTCTACAATCGTGTGTTGGCAATATGTACTTTATACCGATACTCCATGACTGACTGGGATAGCTTCCGTACATTTATATCTGATCTACCTGTGCATTCCATGTTTAAAAAGGATGTGTCCTCTATAGTATCAGACCTGACCGAATGGTTAATTGTAGGCATAGACCAATTCATATCATCTAAAAATTCCAACAAAAACCTAACAGTCAGCCATGGTTCTCCCCAGAATGTGCTGCTGCCATGGCGCACAGAAATCACTTTTTCCATAGCTACCAACGTAATAGATGCACTGAGACTAAAGCTGCTTTCAGAAACGCCAACAACCACTGTAAAAGAGTAATAAAAACTGCAAGAGAGCTATATGCCCAGTCTTTTAAATCCAAACTAGCTGATCAGCGACTTGGTTCCCACCAGTTTTTGCAAATAACAAATAGGATCCTGAACAGAAGTGTGCGTTCTATCCCAACCAATGGACCAGAGGTCATCTCGTCAGCTCAGATAAGGCCAAACTATTTGCAAAGAACTTTGCAGCTATCTCTGCCCTATGCGACGAAGGCCATCAACTCCCCATATTTCTTCCTATAACACAGAATACGCTAGGTAACATACAAATATCCGTGCATGAGGTCACCAAGCTTATCAAAAACCTTGATTCCAGTAAAGCAACTGGCCCTGACGGCATCCCAATTATAGTGTTAAAAAAGCTTCAACCAGAACATGCTCCCATACTTGCAAAACTGTTTAAGCGTTGTCTTAAGGAGAAGTGCTTTCCAACACCCTGGAAACCCTCATCAGTATGCCCTGTATTTAAGAACTCAGGTGATAAGTCATTTCCCTCTCAGTACAGACCAATAAGTCTCCTGTGTGTTATGAGTAAGTTGCTGGAATCCCTATTAAATAGAGAAATAGTCAATCACCTCAGCAGAAATAACCTTCTTAGTGACACGCAATATGGTTTCCGTTCCGCAAGATCTACCGCAGATGTGCTAACGGTTATATCTCATAGGATTAGTGAATCTCTTGACAAAGGCTTCCTTCCTAGGGCAATTGCTCTTGACATATCAAAGGCATTCGATAAGGCACGGCATAAATGCCTACTTCACAAGATTTCCAGCTATGGTATAACTGGAAATGTTCTCTCTATCATTAAATCATTTCTCTCTGATGGGCTCATAAGGGTAGTGGTTGATAAACAAAAATCAGAGGCCTGCAGTATTAATGCTGGAGTCCCTCAAAGGTCCATCCTGGGCCCAACTCTCTTCCTGATCTACATCAATGATCTCCCTAAACACATACTTAAATCATTCGTTGACATCTATGCTGATGACACGATCATCTACGGCAACACATCAAAGGCTGTAAATGACAAAGCTCTCTCTGATTCTCTCCTCTGATCTCGAGCGCTTGGTTCAGTGGGGGAAGACGTGGCTGGTTACCTTTAATGCATCTAAAACCAAACCCTCATCTTTACATCATCCACGCTCTGATACCCATCTGGCATCAATTGTAATGGATGGCTCTCGTCTAGTAGAGAAGCCCCATGTTTTGACAAGCTTCTGGGCTTGGCCTTTACTCCTGATCTGAAATAGAACACGTACATCAAGTCTGTGGCCAACGTCGCTGGAAAGATGGTGGGATCCTTCTACCGCTCCAGAAGATATCTCAATACTGATGCAATTCTCTATCTATATAAAAGCCAAGTACGTCCAAGGATGGAATACTGCTGCCATGTCTGGACAGGAGCTGCTAAAATTAGCCTATCCTGCCTTGACAGAGTACAAAATAGACTTCGTGGCTTAGTGGGGGGTGCCCTTTCTCTTCCCTGCAACCTCTCTCCCACAAAATAGACGTTGCAAGCCTATCTTTGTTTTATCGTTATTTCCATGGCATGTGCTCGTCTGAACTCCAATCTCTGGTCCCCCCTCGCCAATCTTTTACGAAAAACACCCGTCTAGCTGAATCCACTGCCAAAAAACTTTCCCCACTCTTTATCTATGCCTAAATCAAAACGTAGATTCCATGAACAGGGCTTTTTACTTAGAACTGCACGCCTGTGGAACTCTGTTCCGTCTGCCTGCTTCCCACCTTACTACAATCTGGATGTCTTCAAGTCCAACGTAAACAAATTCCTAATGAACCGCTTCCTTAAGTCGACACTTTATTAAATCTCGACACTAACGTACTGTACTTACAATTATAATGTTATGACCCTTTAGGCTGTGATAATAGCGTAGTATCTGTTAACTGTGGCAAGCGGGGGCAATGGTAAAAACATTATTATTATTGTTATTGTATTCTTATTAATTGATTTGAGCGACGGATGGTCGCTGGATCAGTTATTATGATTAGAAGAATAAACAATTAAAGTGAGGAAGAAATGATTGACGCGTGAATCGCAAAAGGAATGCGAAAATAGAAAATATATGTAAACATTATTTTGGGGCTTTGAATAAACAAATAACTAGCTGTGGACATAAGGTTGGTCTGAGACACGTAATTAGGTGACGTAAGAGAACACCTGATGTAGTTAGTTTTGGAGAGATTCAGAGAGTTGAGGATGTACCACCAAAGCGGACAGACGTCTAGACAGGGGTGGACAGACAGTTAGGGAGCGAGCTGTAAGAATCGAAAATGTAGACAAACTGCAGATCCTGTGAAAACCATTTGAGACAACTGTAATAAATTTATATTATAAAAATATAAAGAGTTGTTTTATTGTTTTCACAAATAAGAACAAATGTCTCAATTGGATGATGCTAGATAACGCATGACACGTTTTCATATATCATCTCCTTTAATATAAACCAATATACAACAACATAACCCTTATCCCTGAGTGGCTTCCGGGCCTTGATAAGTGGTGACCACCTTGTAAAGAAAAGAAGAAGAAACATATTTGGCCGATTTAATATTTACGACTGTGTGCAATAAAATAGCATTCTACGTACATTAAAAAAAGTAAAAAATAATATTTTCTCTATTTGATCGTTATTTAATTATTTTTTACTAACAAATGTGTCAGATCATTTTGAATCCGTAGCATACCACACTATGTAACACAATTGCATATCAAAGCAAAGCGGAATTTAAACGAATTTTAGAGTTCTCGACTAATTTGTCAAACTATGAATCTGTGTAAAACGCAGAAATTCGGACAGATGCGCACGTGTGGCAAATCTGTCTGTAAGTAAACCGTGTTGATAAGACATTATATTCCAGATATAGCATGGCACTAAAACACGACGGATTGAGGATAATACCTAGCATACATAAGAATCACTCTACAGTACAGAAACCATATATGTTGCATATTTTTGCCATATTACCATGGTTTGTATGGTTGTGTTCTTATATATGTGCGTATCAAGAAAAGCGACTATTTCTTTTACATAATATATAATGTTTATCGAGAAATTTCTAAATGTGATAACATTGCACGTTAGCATTCCCGATACATTTCTTCCATAAATAGTTCATCTGCAAAATACCTAATTCGTCTCGATACAAATTTTCTCATATTCTATTTTCTAAGCATCAACAATGATTATCATAATAAATGGTCCAGTTACTTGGCATCTCTCGGCAATGCTCTATATAACATATAACCAAATCCCATTGCGAGAAACATTCAATTTATAATCCGCATGCTTTAAAACCAATTAAAAAGAGAGTTGGATGATATTTATTTGAATTCATAGGAAACGAGATAAGAAACAAATATTATAACCTGGGCGCTTGTCTGTGAAAAATCATATATGTTGGAACAACGCTAAATTTCTACTGGAAGTCTGAAAGGAAGGAAAAACTGAGTATGCTTATAAAGTGTACTGGAGGAGTACGAGGAATACTAAAAACTTTGAGGATGATTATTGTCATTTAAATTCCAGGAAAACCCACAAATAATTATCAGTTATAAATATTCGGATGGTTTGAAAATTCTGCGATACAAATTTATTTGAATAGAACTAAGAGTATTGGAAATCTGGAGAAAACCCATTGTAATTGAGGTCAAAAATAAGCCACCAAAACCCCATGTAATATGAGACCGTATTGAATATTTTTCTAGGTCATTAGTTGTTAAATACTGTTGAATTATTTACTCGACCAATACGTTCGCCTTAAGCAACATGACAATTTTGTACACGTGAAACCACTCAACGAATGTAACTATTGCCTACTGATTAAAGACAATTTAGATTTTAATAAGAATCCCACATTTAACTATTACATAATCAGTTTTAATTGTTTAAAAAGACTAACATGAATTTAGCGTAAGCAAGAAGCTAAGGTATCTATAAAGGATAAAGTCAAACTTATAGGGCTACTTATCGAAATAAAAATGTGTGCAAAAACAAAAGCAGTTTGTATAAATTAACATAATTAAAATAGCATTGATGATCTTGAGAATATACTGTTTGTGCTACTTTCAAACTAATGTTAAGATTCATCCGTCTCAGTTGAGATAAGCAACTGATCTAAAAGTTAATCTAAGTTGCCTTATGAACTTGTGCTACGAAATGACGTTTCATTTAATCAAGTAAATGATTTGCTCATGTCTTCCGGTTGTAGGCGATTCGGTTTCCGTCCAGATATTATAATGATTGACTCTACTTTTTTGGAGAAGTCGATTCCGAAACTTCGTAGTATTTATAATCATCAAATCTGTCTTACAATTCATACATTAAATGGGTTGTTCTTTCTACTTCTGATAAAGGCAGTTCTCGTCATAACTCCTAACACTTTATCACGCTGAGACGACTGACTCTACAAATTTTCTATCAGATCATATAATGAACTCTAGTGAATGTTTCGCTAAATGTATGGTTCTTAAAAAAGTTGCAAAAAATCATTCTTAATTTGCTTGTCCCAATTCTTTCTTTTCTCCCAATAGCTTAATTCCAAGAACTGCAAGCTTGTAAAATTTTATTGGTCTGACTTTCTTCTTAACTTGTATATCACTAAGACCAATAGGTATTACCTGCTTTGCTATAAGTATCTGTTGTTCTTATCCCATTTATATAAACCGCTCCCATGCTCTGTTAGAGTGATTTCTATAAAAAAAAGAAAGCAACGATATCAGAATTGAATAAAAAAACGAAAATTGTGTAAACTTAAGATCATGAAATGAGGAATAACACCGGAAGATACAGAACTGCTTTATGATTAATTCATGAATGAGTTAAATGTGGTCATGACATATTTTGACATATTTTGAAAACGAGAACAATCAAATCAACAGTGGTGAGATGAATTATTAAAGTGTACGGGAAACCTTGCGAAAAATTTGTCACTAAAATACCCGTGAAGGTTATCGGCTTTTATATAATTCACTATTGCACAGCTGTTGCAAGAACGTAATGCGATTGACGCCATAAATACATATGCGGAAACATTGTAAATCTGGATCAATGTTTCTCACTTAAACTTCAGTAAGAAATAAGCATAATAATATCTATTATTATTATTATTATTATTATTATTATTATTATTATTATTATTATGATTATTATTATTATTATTATAAACATCATTTTAATAGTAGTATTAAAAGAAGTTACAACAGTAGCATTAGTCGTAGAAATATTAAACGTAATAGCAGTTATAATACGTAGATTTTCAAGCTAATGTTAGGCTGGATATAAGATTGGTTCTTTATAATAATGTGAATATAATTATATTTCTGTCTTTGAAGACACTACGCGCTCATTAGTATTTATGTTATTATAAACACTTATTTTTAAAATAGATTTGATTATTATTTTTTATCCTTTATTTCCAAGCAGGTTTGAGAAATTAATTGCGATAAAATGAAACCGATTCATATTTCTATTTATTATTGGTTAATGTGATCGTAATAAGTTTAAGGTAACAGAAGCGCCGTAAAATATTCGCAGAGAATGACCTAAATGATGCTGATTTGCTCTAGATTATAAAATTGAGAAATCTTAACGTTGACCTTATACTTAGTAAAAACCTGAGATGACACGAGATGTAACTTGCGACGGGGATGTGGAAACAGATTCTTGCATGATGACGTGTGACAATCGTTTCCACTGCGTTATCACAAAAATTCAGAAAGCTGCAGAAAACAAGACAAGATTTAGGCAAGCCAAGGAAGATATGAGTAGAGGATGAATACAGTAAAATGGGAATATGACGAAGACGCTAAATGAAATACATCAAAGTGAAAGCTTTTGTTTATTATGTCCTAACAAAAGCGCCTTTGATGAGTCAAGAAACTCATAGAGGAGTTAAATAAGCGGAATAGTGATACTTTAATTTTCACAGGAAAATTTGTATAACTGACAGAGACAAAGGGAGGCAAGCCCAAAATATTTACAAAAACCTACGCTTCATGAAGATCGTTTTATGAAGATCGTTTTATTAAAACTTTTACTTTTTCGCAAATGTTTTCAGATGAAGCCAGGTCATGCCGTCCCACACTTTCGATGAAAGACTCAGGATCAATTCAGATAGATTTATTTCATTGTGGTGCACTGATGTAACATACTGGGTCGAATAGATTGTTTTTGTATTAATACATATGTCATAGCAAGACTTAGCCTCGTGTTACCCCTCTAGGAAAACCAACGACTGTAAAAGTCCCAAAGTCTATACCGCACTTGCTTGTTTACAATCCATTTTAAGAGTGTATTTTAAGACGTAGTTAAGAAAGACACTAATAGTACATACCGCAATAGCACTACAAACTAATTGCTAAAATATATCTTGAGTTGACATATCTCTTCAATTACACCATGAAATCTGTTAATTCTTCAAGTCCTAAAACTAAAGCATGATGGCTTATGAGAATTTTAGTTTCATCTCTAACTGTATTTCTTAAATCAATTATAATTGTCATTGTTTGAATCTTCATAAGAATTATCAACTGAACATCATTCAAGTATAAATAGTTGTTACGAAAGACAAGTAATAGAACAATCCGACTGTCACCGCTTACCAAACAACTTCGCTTGCATATGTTGACAGGTTGTTAAAAGTAGTGTTTGCTTCAACCCAAATGATCAACACAGCCTGCCAATCATGTTGAGAGAAGTGGCGTTTTACCGATAACCGTATGTGACGAGTTGTTTATCAAATTATGTCGGCACTCGACCAAGACTGGTAGGAAACTTTTCACAATAAATTACAAGGAAGATTGTTTAGTAATCGTTTTCTATACTTCTCTGCCAAAGCGATGCATATAGCATTTTAGTTCAGTTGTAATTGCTGCTGGTGATAACAGACCGAGAGGAATTCGAATGGCGTGATAAGTAAGAGTTTTAGTCTCGAGAATCAGGTCAATCCTGTCAGTATTTCTTGTAAACCTTTTTTGACACCGGTTTTCTGATTTCAACTCATCCATATGAAGAGAATGTCTTTTATACTTACATGTATGAGAAGGACGTTCCAAAAGTAATGCCTTCTAGTTTTATTCGCCGGAATCAATCAGAAAAGTTAGCAAAACGCATTGTTATGATGACTGGACTTATGCATTCATTACCTGAAAGTTTAACCTCAACTGTTGCAGACATTAACGACGTGAGACTATAAAAATCCAAGCCTTGTCATAGATATTCGTCTGAAGTAAAAATCCGTTAATTAAGACCTGCCAAAATGTATTGAGAATGATGGTGACCATGTCGAAAAATAAATTATGAAAAAAAAAATGTCGCGCGTTTTTATGACATGACTCACGTGTCGTGTCACTTCCACGTTTTAAGTTAAAAAAATAGGAGGCTTCGCATTCGGAACGATCCAGACGCCCATGCACATCCATTGATCAACGTGCCAAAAACGGAGACCTCTTATTATTTTTACCGCAATGAAATCATTGATAATAACGGACTTCATGGGAACGGCATTGTCCTAAATCGACATGCACGCGCAGATCTTTTAGAATCTTAGCCGATTTGGCATAGATTATCTAAAGTTTGTCATAAATGCGATGTTATGTGTGTTAGCGTTACCTTATAATACGTGACGAAACTCAACGCAACTAAAGTGAAAAGGGGCATGTTTTTATTATGCCCTTCAGGTTTTTGTTTACCATACACAGTCGTCGAATCTCCTTATTTTAGTAGACGGGGATTTTAATGTAAGCACAAGACTGATATATGCCGGGCACGTCTTCGGCAGCTTTGCTCTCGGTACCAGATATGACAATAGCAACCAGCTAGTTAACGTTGCGACCACGTATCGTCTTATGGAAACCAACACCCGCTTTAAGCAACCACATTGTAATCTTTTCAATTAGCGTTCAAATGTCGGCGACACAGTCAATCAGATAGATAATATCTTGGTGCGTGTGCGGTGGGTGAGCTCTGTGTTTGTCTCCCGCGCTTTTCGATGCGCGATTAACAGACGCGAATTCGGCTCAGACTTGCCTGTGTAAGTCTTCGACTTCGACTTCAGCGGAGGTGAGTAACCAAACACTTAAAACGGATCAACATGGCCAACTTAAAGTTGGACGCTAGCGCTCAAGCCATAGTAGAACTTCAGAACCGGTTCTCTCTTCTGCAAAAAAACGGAAAATATTGAGGCGAGGCAGAATGGCAAATTCCTAAATCTGCTACTATCAACTTGGCACAAGAGCATTTTAATGTTAACCACCGCCGTCAATGGAACTATATGACAAAAGAGACTCTCCAAATCGTAGATTAAGCATATGTAGGATGAATGACGGGTACGCAGAACTCTCGTAATTTTTGACGTTCTGTTACTCATTCAATCCTTTTATCATTCAATAGATTCAAAATATTAAATAACAGTTAAATAAAGAAGAAAATTGTAAACAATTACGTCGTAGATGTCTTCACATCATATCACGTTTTATCGTCCTATATTTAGCTTAAATACATTTGAACCAACTAGAAAACTTTAAGAAATACTTTAAAAGACAAAATACATAATCCACATTTCTTGTATTTTTCGTTTATTTATTTTTAGGAGTGGGGGTGGGGTTCAATTTTTATAAATTTACGCTAACGTGTTTTACTTTTTTCCGTTTTTCAAAACAAAACTAATTCAACAAGGGTCGCAAAAAGTCGTTACTTCGCTAACCACGCATGCGTGTTTATTTGGTTTAAATACTAAAAAAAACAATGTTATTTCTATTTCATCAGTGTGGACCAGTGGATTAAGGAGCAAAGTCCAAATATAGGGGATTCACAAATTTGAGGTTTAGAAAGTTTTAATTTATTTTTGTGCTTTTTTACGTTCTACACTTTCCTATTTTTATCAAAATGAAACGAAAAACCTTCGTTTGGTTTGGGGGGGGTCATCCTGTGTGTTTTGGGGGTTTATTTTTAATTTTTCATTTTGATTTTATTTTGGGGGGATTACGGTGATAAGTGAAATTATTGCAGTAATTTATAAAAGCAATACTCAAAGATAAATACATGGAAAAAGTTTCGTTTCATTCCATTACGATAGGATTACATGTTTTAGTTCTTAATTAAAAATTTCTGCTTCTTAATAAAAAAAATTACCAACTATTTTTAAGCGCGGAGACCGGTAATTAATCAGTCAACATGATTCAAAGACTAAATGGATGTTTTTCTCTATTTCCGCGCGGCACGCATACTGCGCAAATTTTCTTTTCTTTTTCCCCTTGCTGCTATTTTGAATTTTTTTACGGCTGGGGGTTTATGAATGCTCTCTCCACCCGTTCTTGAAATTCCGATAGCCGTTCTTACAATGATGAGTTGGTAGTGTCTATTCCAAAAGCCGTTCATGACATGAGGAAGTTGTGGGTTGTGCAGCAGCAACAACAACAACAACAACCGTACTTTAACTTTTTCGAGAGGGGGGGCACGCTTCCACCGAGCAACTCCGGTTAGCGGGTACTGCTAGTTTGCAATAAATATAGAATAAGAAATGATTATGTGATATGAAGCATATAGTGTGACAAGTACACTAAATTTTCAAGTAAACTAAATCCAAATTTTGCACTGAATACATGAATAAAGATACAATAAAATAAAAATCACAAAACCATAGTTCTTTGTAGAATTTGGATTATTCGGACTAACGACTGATTCATTCTAAGACAAAGGACAAGTTGCGTAATCAATACCGTACTAAGTAAAAATCAGTTCTAATCTTCAGTACGGTGATACTAAGAATATAGGTATGAATTGCTGAAGATTTCCACGAGTGACAGCTGAGATCATGGTAATCCTGTGGATTCAAGAAAGGATGCCATTCAAAATTATGTGCAAATTCTTTAGGTCGACAATACGATTTTCGATGTTGCTGAGATACTGCTAAATATTTTCGAAGGTTTCATCGACCGAAGAGTTGTGAAAACGACATTCAAATTAGAGCAGTAACTCGAATAACCCAAATAAAATTAATTTTCAATCCTCATCTCAAATATTCATAAACATCAGAGGTTTTTAATAAAACTCCCAAAGTTTCCGATTTAATTAAAATACAAGTTTCCATTAAATTTTAATTAAAATACAAGTTTCCATTAAATTTTAATTAAAATACAAGTTTCCATTAAATTATTAAAAAACTAATAATGAGATTTTGTCCAATTTGCTTTATTTGTAACTTTTTATCTCTTAGTGTTATATACATATTTACTTTACAATTTTTACAAGCTTAATAGACAAGGAGAAATAACTAACAAACACACAGAAACGCACAAACACACACACACACACACACACACACACATATATATATATATATATATATATATATATATATATATATATATATATATATATATATATATATATACATAAAAGTGAGAATGTGCCTGAGAGGACACTTCTAAGTCTATATACTCAAGAATGTTTTGACGTACATACTTGAAATTTTGTATGTAAGTTATTCAGATACGTGGAACACATTTTAATTGGTTTAAAATCGAAAAGTATGGGTACGTGATGGTAATGGGATTTTTATCTGTTTGTCAAATGTTTCATAAATGTGCATGGTATATTCTTTATGTGTAGAATAAGTTTGAAAACACAATTTATAAGACGTGTTAAGTTTGCCTAACGGTTATCGTACTTTAGGCTGTGGTTTCAATCTCAGCTTGAGTATTCATTTTACTTACAAGAAATAAACCTTTAAGAAACAACATAATACTCGCATGCAAATGTCTCAGTTTCTTTCTGTTTTTTTTTTACTTCATTTTGAAAAGGAATTAGGCGTTACGTTTAATACTACGGTATTTCTGTTTATTGTAAATAAGACTTCTGCATGATTTAAAACATAATACTTATGCGTATTTTACGATTGGCCAACCCCAGGTGGTCTCTTAGAATATATATATATATATATATATATATATATATATATATATGTATATATATATATATATATATATATATATATATATATATATATATATATATATATATATATATATATATATATATATATATGTAGGCACCGCCAAAACTGGCGGGAGGGGGCAGGTAAGTACTTTTTGACGGATCGTCTTTTTAAAAATCTACCAAAAACCAGGTAATTATCCAATCAATACGAAATTTTCAGCGATTATTAAGAGAAGGAACTTTATAACAGTGTACTTATTTTTCATAAACGATATTTATATATATATATATATATATATATATATATATATATATATATATATATTGCTTACAAACCCCTCCTTGTTTTGACGGGGTTCCAAATATTCTTAAAATAATCATCTGAAACTGAACAAAACATATTGTCTTGTTGTAAGCGACAGGATTATAGATTAAAAATAAACTTCTTTGCATTCCTTATTTTGACGTCTGAATATCAGAAATTCGATTGTGTTTAATCATTCCGCTTTTGAGTTTTGAAGTTTGAAATTCGGTGAATATGTTAAGTAAAATAATTAATTTAAGTTGAGCAAAACAAAAAAATAATTTTTTTTAATATTTATACGAAAAAAGCCATTTTAAAATCTTTGATAAATAAATTAACAATTTTTTTTTAGGTAAGCGAATAATGCATGACCATTATTAAGCAGGGAATGCTTTGAAGAACAGATTTTAAAAAATCGATAAATATTGTGCCCTTTGTGTTAAAAATATCATCATTTTTTCGATTCCGTTTGAAAATGTTTGCCGCCTTCGACTACGGTGGACCAAACGCGCTTTAATAATTTTTTTTATTCTGCTTTAAATCCACCTCCCCCCGATTTTGAGGAACTTACCTCCAACACACATACACATTAAAAACCAAACTCATACAAATGGTCACCCATCTGGTACTGGCCAGTCTCAGCGTTAATAATGCATTGAAATTTTCGTCACTGAAAAATAAGTTTGTTTTTTTTGTCTGTTTGGTCTTCGGTAGTTTGCTTTTTATCAAGTACAAATGTAAACATTGTCTAAATCGACCCGAAGTAACTGGTTGCCTATATGAATAAGTGGAATTATTTGAAATCCAGGTACTTATATTATAATATTTTTGCATATTCTCATAGAAAATTACCCTAAATCTTAGTTAGACAAGAAATAAACAAATTAATTCTTTCAAAAACCTTTTTTTTAACTATTTATATATGTTTTTGTGCAAGACAAAAAATGCCAATTGTTAACTTTTGGGGAAATTTTAACATTTCAAATTTAATTAAAAATAGTAGAAAAAGATTTACATTATTCTACTTTCTATATGATTAAATTCAGGGTTTTATCTTTCTGGAAAATAAAAGTTACTCAGAAATAATGGATTTTAATAAATGTAATTTTGTTTTAAAAAACAACAACTTCATTTTTCGGCTATTTTTGGCGGTGTCCATATATATATTTTTTTTGGCGGTGTCCATATATATATATATATATATATATATATATCAAAACGCGGATTCCATGAACAAAGCTTCTTTCCTAGAACTGCACGCCTGTGGAACTCTGTTCCGTCTGCCTGCTTCTCACCGGATTACAATTTGGATGTATTCAAGTCCAATGTTAACAAATTCCTAATGACCAGCTTCATCAAATCTCCACACTAACGTAATGTACTTGCAATAACCCTTATCCCTAAGTGGCTTCCGGGCCTTGATAAGTGGTGATCACTGTGTAAAAAAAAAATATTACTCTAGAATTTTATTTTCTGGTGGAAATTATTTGTTTGATTTATAATTAATTTAAATATTTTAGATATAGCTTTGCTTAAAGGTTTAGTAATGCACGTCTTTGAACCTACAATAAAACTGGATTTTTGTGCAATACATGAAAGTTGTTTGTTTTTTCCTTCTAACTTTAATGCTACTTTTTCACTACTAATACTAGTATTCAGAATAATGCTATCTAAATTAATATTAAATACTTTATAGGTATCTGAAACTTTACCTATAATTCCTACTTCTATTAGTAGACGTTGTATATACAATGCGTGTCAAATTATTTACAAGATAACATTTTTTTTACCAGTTTCAGAAACTTGCCGGTAGTTTCGTATCAAAAGCTTCGGAAACGTTGGCAATGCTGAGCTGCGCGTACTGTGAAATTTTCGTACTATTCTGCGCAATGTTAACAACTTGCCAAAGTAATTGCTGAATCCACAGTATTTAAGGCGTGCCAAATTATTAACAAGGCGGTTTGTTTCGCCAATAAAATGGGTCGCAAAGGTGGTTTGAGTAGTTCTGAAAAGAGTACTATTACTGAACAGCTAGCAAAAGGTAAAACCACCCTCGAAATATCAAACATGATAGAAAGGTACAATAAAACTGTGAAGAACTTTGTCAAGGATACTACAAAGTTACGTAAGAGAACTAATAAAGGTAAATCTAGAGTTGTTTCACTCGAAATTAAACGTGGAGTTGTTAAGAAGCCTGGGCAGACAATTCAACATGTCTTTGACCAAGCCGAATTGAAGAATTCTCAAAAAGCACTCGATTTCCCCTTCTGAAATAAGTGGCAAAGTCTGTTAAATCTGTGACAAAGCCTCCATTAAAGCAACATCACATACAAAAAAGATAGAGATGGGCAGAGGACAACATGAAAACGGATTTTTCCAAAGTTTTGTTCACGGATGAAGTGCGTGTCACTCTTGATGGCCCAGGTGGCTGGAGCAGGAGATGGGTCCTAGATGGATGACATCGTCATCAGCGTTTAAGGCGCCAACAAGGTGGTGGTGGGATGATGATATGGGCTGGGATTATCGGAGGTACGTTAGTTGGTCCATGAAGAGTCTCAGAATGCGTAAAAATGACGTCAAATGCTTACATAGCTTTTCTGAAGGAGCATTTTGAACCATGGCTGAAGAAGCAAAGGGTGACGTTCAGAAGAACCATTATTTTTATGCAGGATAATGCTCCGTCGCATGCAGCAAACAAAAGCAAAGTGCATTTGCAACAACTGGGGTTCTCCGGGCTACGGAAGATGGAGTAGCCTGAGAATTCACCAGATTTGAACCCAATTGAGAACCTTTGGAGTATCATGAAGCGACGCCTCTATGCAAGTGGACGCCAATTTAAGAGCAAAGATGAGTTGTGGGATGCTCTCCAAGAGGTATCGCGAGGAATTACTGTCGACGAAATCACAAATTTGACTAATCCTGTGGACCAACGTCTTTTACAAGTCATTCATAAAAAAGAATCGCATATCCCTTACTAATTATGTCAACGTAGAAATTGCTATGTAGTTGTGTTCTAAGCATTTTTCCTAGTTCATTTAATGTTTTAATATTATTTCAATAAAAAAGTTATAGGTATATTGTGTTTTTATCAACCTCGTTAATAACTTGGCACACTGTAATCAACAGATATTCCTTACTTTCTGCCATAGTTTCGCTAATACTGCTTTAAATACTTTTATTTTCTGACTGGAGTAGCTGAATAGTATTGTGAGCACGTTCTCAAAATTACACGTGTTCCTTAAATATTGAAAAAATATAAACTCATTAATGATTTGATACGCAGTGTAATATTTTTACATATAAAAGCTATAGGGTTTGCCGCTTTATCAATAGGAACTATTAAAACTTATCTTGAAGCATTTTAAGTTTCTCCAGTATTTCTGAATTTTTAGAAGCCGATTAGTTTTTTTAGGGTGTTAAACTTTTTTTATACGTTTAACCTTTTCATTTACGGTTTCAAGCATATTATTTTCCATACATCAAACGTAGACTGTGCTATTTTATGTTTCTTTACAATATACATGATACAACTTTCTAGTACTTTAGTTACTGCTGTAACGCTTTTCGTGTAATTTAGGCATTTAGGTTCTCTATAATTGGGACCTTTACTAAGGAGTTTTTTTAAATTTAGAATGTTTTAGTATCTTTACATTTCCTGTAATTACATGTTTTATCTCATTATTACAGAAAGGAAAGGAATTACATTCACATTCTGGAATATTTATAATATTATCATTTATATTTATATATTCTACCGTTTTTCTATAATTGAAAACCTTATTACGTGTGGTTGGCCATAGTTTAATTGTAACTATTGGTTTTTGATCTTTTGTCTGTAGCTCATTTGGTAGTAATTGTATGTTTTCTTGTTTATTTAATGTTTTAGATAAATTTGTATCATCCAAACCTTTATTTTTATATAATATATACATTATATATATATACATATATATATAATATATACATTATATATATATAATATATACATTATGTATATATATATATATATATAGAGAGAGAGAGAGAGAGAGAGAAGAGAAGAGAGATAATGAAAATAGTAGAATCAATGCAGAAGTATTATGACAAATTTCATTAAAATCTCTAAAAACATGCAATATTATATGTATAGCGGAGAGGCATGTTCGGAGTAAACCGTTATTCCAATTCTAGAATAAGGGAGCAGTCAATAATCACAACTATCATCGTAATGTGTTATACATAAAAAGTGGTATGTTAACAGGTAACAAATAAACAGGCTGCAGATGGAAAAGTAAACGAATAAATAAAATGTAGCGGTGATTTGAAGTAGAGGTTGAAGAGCAATTTGCCTTTGAGAAAGAAACAATAAAAATGTCCGTCTACTGTTTATCGGCGTAATCGCGGATGTATAATATGTAGAATAAAATGCAGTTTATTATTAGAGGTTTAAAGGACTATTCATATAATGTAATGTTATCAAGAGGTTTATTTTGCAGTGTAGAAATTTTATTTTTATTTTTCTTTATTTACTTCCCCTTCCTTTTCCCCCTCTAATTGGTATATTTTCTTCTCTCTTTCTCCCCTTCTTTTCTCCCCCTCTCTTGGTGAATCCGGTGCTACTACTTCTGGCTGTGTCTCGCGATATTCGATAAAAGGAAGATGAAAAAAAAACACAACAGACTGGCAGAAGAAAAGGAAAACGCCAAAACGGTGTTAGGCTTTTTGAAAACGCCAGAGCGGTGTTGCGACTTTGGCATTACGACCGAGTAGATTTGCGGCCTCTGCTTTACACCAGAGCGGTGTTGCGACTTTGGAATTACGACAGAGTAGATTTGCAGCCTCTGCTTTACACCAGAGCGGTGTTGCGACTTTGGAATTACGACAGAGTAGATTTGCGGCCTCTGCTTTACATCAGAGCGGTGTTGCGACTTTGGAATTACGACAGAGTAGATTTGCAGCCTCTGCTTTACACCAGAGCGGTGTTGCGACTTTGGAATTACGACAGAGTAGATTTGCAGCCTCTGCTTTACACCAGAGCGGTGTTGCGACTTTGGAATTACGACAGAGTAGATTTGCAGCCTCTGCTTTACACCAGAGCGGTGTTGATACCTTCGAACTAAAGCACCAGAACGTTGTTGCGAACTTTGAAATGCCAAAAGGAAAAAAAGCAAGTAAAAAGTATATCTGTTATAAGTGTTCTTTATGAACCGCCAGAGGGACTGATTTGCCAGCCCAGTCGAACTATACATTTCCTTCCTTTCTTATTTTTCTTTCTGATAAAATTTATACCGGTTTACCTTGGCCCTTTTTTTATGTGATTAAATTTCTTTAGAACACTTAGTCTCGTACAACGGGATAAAATTCATTGAACGTGACGATAAAATTCCCGTTAGCAGCTTAGACGTAACTAGAATAATCTATGCATAATATAAATGTATGGTACGTGTGATCTGGAAAGCTTCTTATTCCGGTAATGGGACCCCAACAGTCTTGGTAGTAACTTCTATGTATCTATTATAATGTATAATGATTGTGAGTATTGTTGTGGAGATGTTTTAGTCTCATTATTTTCTCAGAAATATTAGAGCGTAAATAACTAGAATAGATTTGATTAGATGTGAAACTGAAAGAGCTAAGTCCATACTTATCAATATATCACCCAAGGCAAATTAGAAGAAGAAGAAGAAGAAGAAAGAAACACTGTTAAAACAAAAAAGAAATACAGCTATGGTTTATAACCTAAACAGAATATCAGAAAGTATCAGAAAAAATGAAGAACAGAAATTAAAAAATTCAGAAATAAATAAAATGTAAAACGATGGTCAAAATATTATTTTTTGTGAAACAAAAATTCAGTGGAAACGACACTTCGTTTCAATAATTATTTCCTCTAAACATCAACTTGATATTATTTATAAAGAGATAAGACTTTTAAAGCTCCGTTATTTGTATATCAGATGAAGTTTTGTTTATTTTTACCGTCGTTATTTTTATCTGTTTTATGAATACCTTTTAACAAACACAAGTATTATTCATTTTACTATTATTTTAAAATACTATCATTTTAATATATGTTACGAAGTAAGGTTATCTAACATTTTCCGCAAAAGAAAATCGAATAAAATGTGTATATAGCATTTTTAAAGCATTCTCTTCCTCCTCTTTCCCTCTCCCTCTCTCTCTCTCTCTCTCTCGCTCTGTCTTTCTAGTAATCTCTCTCACCCTTTCTTTCTCTCTTTCGCGCTTTTTCTCTCAGTCTCTCACTTTTTTTGTTTCACGCGTGGTCTTTTTCTCTTGCAGTTACTCTCTCACTTGCGCTCTCTTTCTCTCTCTCTCTCTCTCTCTCTCTCTCTCCCGCTCTCTCGTTTTCTTTCAGTCTTTTTTTCGTTCTCTGATTACCGCTATTGTTTTATCACGCTTTTTCTTCAAACTGCTTTTAGAGCTTAGACTCTAAATAGGAATAATAATCGAAAATGACAAAAAAAACAAAAAAAAAACAAAGGGAATCGAAAAAAAAAGTTCCCTTTTTCCAAATCCCAAAAGACGATGACAATGACAAAAACCACCAGTAAAACCAAAACCGCTAGGTACCACACATACTTGCATTTTTACATTTGTGAAAATATATTTATATTACACAACAACCCATTCTATAGTTTAAAGACTTAAAAAATAATTAAAACACAAATTGGTAATTGTATTGGAATCGGAAATTTAGAACTGAATCAACAATTGTATCGGAATCGTCCCATCACTATCTGCTGTTTCGGATTGTCTTTTTATTCGTCCAGAACGAACGAACACACTACATTGTGAGTTAGAACTTGACAAAATGAAAACAGTTTCAGAAGTGATTATTTTTTATCAGACGGCAATTAGACTATATCAGTCTTTTACTGTCCCGTTCTTTCATTCTAATTAACAAACGACACAAATACCCAAACAATGGCCGCATACGCTCGTTGACAACGGCCGCACTTAAAAACAACTGCTCACTCACAAATGTTATCACATACGCACACACAAAACTAAATACAAACCAATACATACACAATGCCACACTCAACACACGCACATTCACACTAACAAGTATGCATGCATATACACCCGACATTTGTGTCTACTTACACACTAGGACATTTCATTTTAGAACATAGCCTTTTCTAAGCGAACAATTAACCTGAAGTACAGATGGGTATTGTATGGTTTCCTGTACATCTCGAGTAGTCAAACGAACGTTATCTGCCCACAGAGACACACGTTTTTACAGTCCTCGCGAATGATAAATGACATTTAACGTAACCTCGTAAATCATTTCCAACATCTCAACGGATTTTTACGCCAATTTCTATTAAGTTTTAAACATTTGTTCCGAAATCTACAATGCGTATTATTATTATTATTAGTAGTAGTAGTAGTAGTAGTAGTAGTAGTAGTAGTAGTAGCAGTAGCAGCAGTAGCGGTAGCAGTTGTATTAATAGTGAAAAGAGTAATTACAGTAGATAACTCGTTATATCACTTTGAAAAGCCAGCATTAAAAATCCCTTATTTTTGTTGCATTTTCACTCCAAACAAGGCAGAGTGCCACTTTAATGTAGGGGGCTACTATCTGGAACATAAGTTGAAGGGTTACTATGAGCAGTAAGATGTCTGTTTACATGAAACTTGAACTCTTGCATGTCAGTACTGTCAGGGAAGCAAGAACCCAGAAGGGAATTCCAAAATCTAGCAGCCCAGGGGAAGAAACTATTAAAATAGGTTTTCTTCTATCTAGGTATTTCTACTGGGTAGAGGTGGGATTTTGCTGCTTGTGGGGTTTGTCGGGAGTATTTACGTTGAGGAGTGACAAGGCTTGTAGTTCGTCGGAGCACATACCATTAAAATACTGGTAAAACAGGCAGAGAGACGCAGTATTTCCTCGGTGGGACAGCGGTTGAAGCTTAGCTGATAGTGCTTAACCTATTAGGTTGGCAACTCTTTGAACCCTGTCTAAGAAGGGAAAAACTAGTAGCAGATACATCAGCCAAAATGTGGCCACATTACTCCATACATAGGGAAATGGTGGCCTTATATTGAGTTACGTTCAGTTTTTCTAATAATTAATACGAAAACGTGTTTTTATTATTATTATTATCATTATTATTATTATTATTCTCGTTACATTATTATTTGGAAAATTAGTAGTAATTGTTCTAGTAGTAGTAATAGTGTAAATATGACAATTAATAATTCCTATAAGGTTGTCTTATGAACAGTAGTTTGTAATCCATCGACTGTAAGTGTGAGAATAGGTATAAATAAACGCAAATAATAAATTATAATATAGAAATTAACATTGAACCACAAGTAAATAAGTTCCAAGTTTATACAAAGTTACTATATTGCATAAGCTATTTCCTGTTTACCTACTCTTTCTTTTTCGCCATCCACGAAATAAAGAAAGACATAATTCTATATGGATGAGCGAAGTAATATTTTCAACTAATAAAAATGATTCTCATTCTTCACGTAAACCGATAAATTTAACGAGCCAGAGAGAAATGCAAGCTCCCAATAAAGACAAAAAACAGAGAGCAAATAGATTCATCAAAAGTCTAGAATAAAAGAGAACACACTACGACAATACGCTCAAGTGCCTTTAAAAGTTTGGTGGAGACTACAGAACACCCAACTTCTGCTACTTAACTTATGCACACGCATAAAAACACGTTTACAGATGAAAATGTATTTGTACCTTGACAAATGCCGCATACGCACTATGCTGCGTGAGTTCACACACATGACTCAAACAAGTTCTCCTATATTAACACAGAGACAAAATAACGGCAAGCAAATACACATAAGACACCATACTGCCTATTTCTTATATCTAGTACTATATACTCCACCCGACTAGATAAATTCTTGTCGTGGAATTCAGTAATATCAAGAGACCAAAATCAAAGATATAATACAATATATGAAAATGGTTAATTGGGGAGAGGGAAAATTATGTTCTCAACTTCTTTATTAACTCAGTGTTTGAGAAATAAAGAACTTAAATGAAACATTCGAATATCTATGTATCTCATATAGACTTCAAGTGTTAGCCCCAGGTTGTGGTCCCCTTGATTTCTGAGAACTTCGACTGAAGTAAAATAAAACAAAAAAGTCTATTACGAAAACACGGATACTTACACTGACAGACAACCAATATATACAAATGCACAATTCTTCATTTCGTGTATTTTTACACATTGATACAATACGATCGAACGTACGAGGTATTTTCTTTCTTTTCTCTTAGTTTATATTACTATTTTAATATTATTTTAATTATTGCCATCTCCAAAATAAAGAAAAACAAGATTCTACATAAATCTAAGAACCTTACATTTTCAACAAATTCAAGAACTTTCTATTCGTTTTAAACAATAGAATTAACGTGCCCATATTAAATCCTAAATAAATATAAACCAGACACAAAACTTGCAGAACAACGGATCAAATCCGAAGGCGGCAGAGATTAGGAGACTCACAACTCTGTTCTTAGGCCAAAATTAACAAAAATAATCACGCAACTTCTGCACCACTATTCGTGAACTCGCACGCATATTCTTACACCCTAACAAATAGCAAACGTATATACACATTAACACAAGTCGCATATGTAAATGACTGCCCACTTACAAAATTAATCATATATGCGCGCACTTACAGACACTCACACACAAATCATTCAATACGCAAATTTTACCACACTGCTTATTACTTGTATAATTATATTCAGGTTAACAAAACGATAGACACACACAGGTCGAACATTTAGGTCTTCTTATACATTAGAGCATTTTCTGCCAAATACGAAAACCTTCTGCATAATAATACATACATATACAAGATGGTCCCATATAACACTACTTTAATTTTTCTCTAAACGACTTCTCAGAGGAGATTTTTAAAAACATTTTCACCAAATATTTCTTTTATCAATTACTAAAACCTAGATGATGGTTGATTGTATCTTTTAAACTAACTTGCAATTATAAACTTATCTGTAACGGGGCTAACTTCGTCGGCACGAGTGCAATGAAACATCCGTTGTCGACTGTCATTCTATTTAACAGAAGTCTGATTCGATAATTCCATTTCGTCCAATATATATTATGTCATCCGCATAAAAATTATACGGTGATATACTATTTCATGTATCAGTCTGTTGTAATTTATTTTAACAGTGATCAGTACCTTACTAAAACCAGGTATCATTGGAAATTAAGCTATAAAGTTATTTGGGTTTTATCACCATAAACACATTCCTGCGTGTATGAAACGTAGAATAATAATGTATGAAACGTAGAATAATAATGTATGAAACGTAGAATAAGCTTAATTAGCATTTTATTTATATAGACAAATATTACATAGTCGTTATACTGAACATGTTAATGTTTCGGACAATTGTTTGGCAAGAAGCAAAAGTTCTCGTCAGGCGACGTAATGAACCTTATTAGACGCCGAAGGTTCTCAAATAGTAAAAAGGAAATATTTTTTATTTATAAAAATAAAAAGTTAAAACGCAAAATCTGAGAACTCTTAACCTCGTTATAATTCAGGAGTTTTATTTCTTAATTAGCATTGACTTGGTATATATATATATATATATATATATATATATATATATATATATATATATATATATATATATATATATATATATATAACTATTTCATTTATTAACATAAATTTACTATACGAAAGTATAGATTTATGCGTAAACTTTAAGTATTTACTTCAAAAGTGCTCAATACGTAGGTAGAGCTAGTTAGTAATTTATAAAATATATATGGCGATTAAGCTACACTGAATATTCTGCGTTTCATCCAACTATAGGATTCGTCCGGCTTATGCGCGAATTCTGTCGTTGCTTCTTGTTTTTATACATGTTGAGGATTACTAGTTGGTCAATCAGCTTTCTAGTATCCACCGCGCCCCTTCCTACCAGCCAATGGGCATGCATTTTATCAAACAAAGGATCTGTTTTAGAGCTAGGTTAGTGGTTTTAGGTGGCCGTTCTACTTCTTTTTTTTTTATATACATATAAATATACCTATGTGTACACAATAATGCACATATATATATACACATACATATATATATATATATATACATATATGCGTGTGATCGTTTATGTATATTCATGTTTATTTAATTTATTTATTTGTTTGTTTTCTATTGTTATTGTTAGTTTTAAAGCTATTTTGTATCGCTATCCTAGAGTAAGTTTTATTTTGTGAACACAGTTGTTTGCTATTTCCCGCCTACAGTTTAATAGATTTTGAGGTTCTTTAAAGTACAGGATAGAAAATTTTTCATGGAGGCATAATTTACATGCGTCGTCTAAATGTCTGCATGTGGTAGCTTGTCTTATTATTTTCCATTCGACTACCGGCGAATGTCCGCTTTCTTTGAGTTCCCAGTATTTATTCGCTAGTGTTGTTTTTATACAGTGTTTTTTTATTTTTGAATCTGCTTTTGTGGTCATAGTATCATAGTAAGGGGCGCGGTGGATACTAGAAAGCTGATTGGCCAACTAGTAATCCTCAACATGTATAAAAGCAAGAAGCAACGACAGAATTCGCGCATAAGCCTGACGAATCCTATAGTTGGATGAAACGCAGAATATTCAGTGTAGCTTAATCGCCATATATATTTTATAAATTACTATATATATATATATATATATATATATATATATATATATATATATATATATATATATAACTGCTTCATTTACTCACATAAAATTAATATACGAAAGTATAAATTTATGCGTAAAATTTAAGTATTTACTTCAAAAGTGCTCAATACGTAGGTAGAGCTATTAGTAAGTTATAAAATAAGAGCTAGTTAGTAAGTTATAAAATATATATGGCGATTAAGCTACACTGAATATTCCGCGTTCCATCCACTCAAGGACTCTAGGCGCATAAGCCTGAAGAGTCCTAAAGTGGGGGAAACGCGGAATATTCAGTGTAGCTTAATCGCTATATATATTTTATAACTTACTATATATATGTATATATATATATATATATATATATATATATATATATATATATATATATATATATATTCTTAGTATACTATAATAATTCTTCAACTTCCAAATATCTAGTTTTGTCAGTTGGGCATTTATTACACTATTGTTTCGTATTGTGACTAACAAGCCTGCAAATTTATGTTATTGTTGCATATTTAGTCATTTTGAGATGTTTAACCTTAAAAACATATATAAACACCATTGTAGACAGCTTACATGATTCATATATACATCTACGTATCTATATATATATATATATATATATATAAGAAATTTCAAACCACACTTCTTCTTTCAATAACCAAAATTCAAATAATAACCAGGGAACTTCTCTAACTACACTGCTTAACTCTGCCAATACCCACTTTTCAATTAAATGGACCATTCTAGACCGGTTTATTAGTTTTCTGTTTAAGCCAAGTAAATTTGCGTATGAGACGTTTCTGTTCATTGTTGAAGCTGGAATGGTATGCGCGGTCGATCAGAGATTGGATGTTGTTTAGCGAATGACCGTTAGGGGTAGATGAAGTGAGTGAATTCCGGAGGTTCTTGACTGAATTAATATGGCCATGTAGAATCCGGTGGTGTTGCTTAATGATTATTTTGAAGCAATAGTCATATATAAATTGTCGTGAAGTGTGTAGAAAACGGAAACATGTTGGCAGATTTATGTTCCTGATTGTGTTAGGAATAATTTTGTTTTTACGGCATTTTTTCAAAAGGTAGATTTGGCAGTTGAAAGTAGATTTGGCAGTTGTGAAAAAGAAAAAACAAACAACAAAAAAAAGAACTTTATTTCTTTTGTTTGCATTTAATTTTACTCTATATAAAAAAAAAATCTCGCATTGTTCTTGGCTTTTAATTTTACCTTATAATTTTCTTCAACAATGCTTCAAGCAAACTACAACCTACTTATATCCCTCAGTCTCAGCCAGCCAGAGTTTGCACTCATGAAGAGCATCTTCAAAACTACGGAAAAACACGCTAGAGTCAACTGCCAAATCTACTTTTTGAAAAAATGCCGTAAAAACAAAATTATTCCTAACACAATCAGGAACATAAATCTACCAACATGTTTCCGTTTTCTACACACTTCACGACAATTTATATATGACTATTGCTTCAAAATAATCATTAAGCAACACCACCGGACTCTACATGGACATATTAATTCAGTCAAGCACCTCCGGAATTCACTCACTTCATCTACCCCTAACGGTCATTCGCTAAACAACATCCAATCTCTGATCGACCGCGCATACCATTCCAGCTTCAACAATGAACAGAAACGTCTCATACGCAAATTTACTTGGCTTAAACAGAAAACTAATAAACCGGTCTACAACAGACACATACATAATTCACAGGATTCTTCCACCGACAAGTCCCTTAAAGATCATCTTCTCGTAACTGACCTCACTAACTCTCTTTCCACAACTGAAACGGATCTCCTTTCACTTGGCCCTAAGTTTACCACCACAATGAAACTGACGGATAAAGCTAAACTCAACATAGAAACGCAGTTCTGCAGAACTGCTTACCACCTTAAATGGCTGCACGCTTTTGCCCCGCACGATAACAAGGACACCCCCCTCAACCTCTCAGGTAATCACAACACCTCTTTTCCTGTTTTTCAGCTTGATCACCCTTTATACCCACCTCCTAATAATATTCCACTAGATCTAAAACTTTCAAGGTTAAAGCATAAAATCCTCAGAATACTTGAACGCGGACAACACCATATTACCCCCAATCTTACCAGGAACCAATACCTCCCCCTTAAATCCCTTAAAGACAAAGATTTAGTTTACTTACCCTCTGATAAGGGCAGAGAATTTTGCGTTATATCACAGGAATCTTATAACAACCTTGCTATAGAGCATCTTTCCAATACCGACCTTTACACCCCAGCACATAATATCACTGCTGCTCGTATTGAGAACAACATTAACTAGACATGGTCTCAAAGTTGTTTTAAAAGAAATCTCCCAAAACAACACAGACTAAATTTTATTACTAAATACAGCAAATTACCTACCTTTTATCACCTTATTAAAACCCACAAAAATAGCACACACACACAGATCAGACCCATTGTTTCAAGCGTTAACGGTCCCCTTTATAAAATCTCTTGGTTAATATCCCGCCTACTTAAACCTCTACTCTCTACCTTCCCAGCCCATGTTAGTAGTTCCAACCAAGTAATTAACAGACTCAACGATCTACCACACCATCTACTCAAACTATACAGATACCCATTTAGCCTAGACGTCGTTTCTTTATACACCTCCATTCCTGCACATCCAGCCATTAATCTCATGGCAGACATTATAGCATCTAAAAACCCACAATGCTTCGGAATTACTCCAGGAGATCTCTTACAACTCCTCCGTATTATAGTAGACAACACTTACTTTACTTTCCTACAAAACACGTTCAAACAAGTATCTGGACTACCCATGGGCTCCAGTCTATCCGGTATTCTTGCCATTGCTTATATGGACAAACTCGAAAGACACACCCTTAGTACCTGCTATTCTTATCTCCTTTTTACTAGATATATCGATGACATTTTAATTATCACATACTCCCGCGAAGAAGCTATTAACATTTTCTACAAATTCAATAACGCCGACCCAAACTTAAAATTTACTATAGAACACCCAGACTCTTCGGAATCTCTTTCTCTACTTGATTTTAAAATACAAATAAAAAAAAATGGTGCCATATGCACTGAATTCTACAGAAAACCCGCCAGCAAACGCCTCTTCGTACATTTCAAATCTGCGCTACCTCTCAAGGAGAAACTAAACTACGCACATGCCGAAATCTCACGCATACAAGACAAATGCACTAACATCTCCGACAAACATACACACACTAACAATTTCCTACAGACCCTCTCACTAAACGGCTACCCTAATACGATCCTATCCTCACTTAAAAAGAAAAAACGCAACACCCGACCCTTCTCTAACAATTGTTTTCTAAAACTACCCTTCCTCAGTGACAAAATCTCATCTTCAATCCGAAAAGCCATCCGCAGCGAGGTGCTCAACATTCAACTCATCCACACTGGATCTACTTTAAGACAACAGCTCAACCGAAAACATCCATCGCATACACCTTCCCCTTGTTCACTCTCTAATTGCCCAATATCACACACAGGTTTATGCTTTAAGAACCACGTTGTTTACGACCTACAATGCGCTAAATGCAGTGCATCTTACATCGGAAGCACTACCAGATTGCTTCATCACCGCATTAAAGAGCACTTAAACACTACTGCTTCGTCGTTCTATAAACATATTCGCACTTGCATTACTTCAGAACCAGATTTTCACATCAACATTCTTGCTTCTTCAAGAAACGTAGGTCAACTTCGTATCCTCGAATCTTTAATTATTTCAAAAAATACTCCCACACTAAACAATAGACTGGAATTGAGCTCCGCTTTTATAATATAAGTTTAAAACATAAGAAAAACAATAATTAAAAAAAAAAAAAACCTTGCTTGAATAGTCATCTCCCTTGATTCACAAACGCAACAAGTATTTCAAACATCAACTGATTTATTTTAACGTTCTCCTAACGTCATTTTTTGTTCTATATTTCGCGGTATCACGTGGCAAACTCTGCGGCTACTTTTCCAATTTTGAACACTCTTCCGCTGTCTTCTCTTGAAAATGGACTAATAAGTCTGAAATATATTGAGATTTATATCACCATTGAATACAACAGAAAAAAAAAATTACTGAGTTAAAATTTGTGTGAAAAAGAAAAAACAAACAACAAAAAAAAGAACTTTATTTCTTTTGTTTGCATTTAATTTTACTCTATATAAAAAAAAATCTCGCATTGTTCTTGGCTTTTAATTTTACCTTATATATATATATATATATATATATATATATATATATATATATATATATATATAACAGACGCCCCATTTTTAAACTTGGCCATTTATTTGTTCTTCTGATCAGTTTTCTTAATTTTATTCTGGGACTTTCACGTGCATATCTAAGCTGACCTAATTATTAACGCTAACTTTCGCGCTTTTTGTCTGGGTCAGTTTGACCTTGCTTTTCAAATTTAAACTTTCACCGCTTTTCGTTTTTTTTTTTTTTTGTTTTTTGTGAACCTTAATTTTTTTTATTCATCCAGCCTTGACAGACGTGTTTTAAATTTTAGCTCCAGTGCTTTTCTTTTTATGATTTGGAATTCATTCCATTTGCGCTTTTTTCCCAAGGAACTCTGCCTTTTGGAGTATTTTGGACCATTTGGAATTTACCCATTGGATTGAAATTTTAAATTCGACCGTTTTGGATTTTACAATTTTTGGATTTTTACCCGTCACCGGACTATCCATTCATGTGAAATTTTTTATCATTTTTCTTTTGCCTCCTGTTCCCCTTACCTCACCTTTTTTTAACCAAGTAAGATCTGTGACTTACTTGTAGTTTCATTAAATACTTTTATATGCAAAATCCGATCCTGCATTTTGCTAATTCCTGTCCTCTGATGAGAAGGAGAGTATTTCTTCGAAACTCCGCGGATTAAGGACTATCCACTTATCCTGTGCTTCCTTTTTTAAAATTAAATATGTTTTTAACTCTTTTTCAAGATGTCTTTTAACATGTTTTATTAATCATTTGTTCATATATATATATACATATATATATATATATATATATGACATGTGTGCCGTCACAAAAGACCAAACACACAAGAATAAATAAATCCGACTCGTTTTTTTTATCCGTTTTAGCAAAAGGCATTTATTACTTATTTTCCATACAATGCCTGCTTCTTGTTTTTTTTTTACTGTCTATGTCGTCTTCCATGAGAATATAAAAAAAATCCTTCCGTCCATTTCGCTCGGTGAGCACATTGTTTCTATCTTCGACCACACGCCGGCTATAACCAGCCATTTGTTGTCCCCAGCGACTTTATACGTACATCTTTTTGGTGCGCATTTTGTTTCTTCTTGACACGTGATGCCCTTTTTTCTTTTTTCTTTTTCTTTTTGTAACGCAAGCCAGCGCATACTTGTTAGTTTGCATAGTGCTCTGTTATATATATATATATATATAACTACTTAATTTATATATATATATATAACTACTTAATTTACTCACATAAATTAATATACGAAAGTATAGATTTATGCGTAAACTTTAAGTATTTACTTCAAAACTGCTCAATACGTAGGTAGATCTAGTTAGTAATTTAAAATCGCCATATATATTTTATAAAACTCTCTCTCTCTCTCTCTATATATATATATATATATATATACATATATATATATATACTAGCTGTACCCTGCCACGCGTTGCTGTGGCTCAAATTGGCGCAATGGAAAAAGTTCCAAAATGAGAAAAAGCATGGTTCTTATAGGTTTAATTTTCAATTTCATATGGGTACACAGTTTTTGTTTGTTCTGGTTTGGTGACTCTTGAATACGTAGCATAAATTGTCCATGTGAAAAAACAGTCAGTGTGTAACTGTAAGACCCACAATTGTAAAGATTGTTCCCTGTGCTTTGTTGATGGTCATTGCAAATGACAATAAAATTGGAAAGTGCAATTTCCTAAAGTGTAATGATGTATCCGGTGAAATCATAGGAATGCATGGAATGAAGATATATTCATCTGTAAAAAAAGTCCTGTTATGATTGTTGTTTCTATGATATTGTTTGTTATTTTTTTTACTGCAAGCTTGGATTGGTTCATATTTCACAACATGATAATTAGTATGCCAAATTGCAGTTGCAATACATGCGGTGGCATCCCTGGCAAATATACCTGTTGGATAATTAACCACGTTATCTGCTTTCACAACAGTGTCGATGGATTTGTATTTGACTACCTCACTTGGAATTTTACTTTGAATAATAGCGTTAAGTTCATGGGCGTCTTTGTATTTACCTGCAAGAATAGCTCATTAACTCCGTCAGTGGAATTCTTATAAAATGCAATATCTGCAAAAACCTATTAAACTTACTCTTCTTTTGATGAAATAAAATTACATAAATTACAGAAGTTAAAAGTCAAAGAATTTTGCCTTTAACTCTGATCAGCTGGCAATTTTTTGTACCCAATTTCCCACAAGTGATGCAAAAAAATTTTGTGCGGATCGAACAGTCTGTAACTGGACATACATATGTTGAGTTAAGTTTAATGTCTTCGCATGGAACAAAAAAGTAGAGTATTTGAGGCAAGCATTTATTTCATCTGCTGGTGTTGATTGAAGAATAACAGGTAACATCTGTCTGAAATCTCCTGCAAGCAATATTAGTGCATTCCAAAATGGTCTGACATTGCCACGCAAATCTTGCAAGGATCGACCAAGAGCCTCAAGTGATTTTTTTGCGTATCATTGTGCATTCATCCTAAACAATAAGTTTACATTTCTGCAATATTTTTCCCCATATTGGATGTTTTGGAGATGTCGAACATGAGATTTTTGAAAAATTGAATATTTTAAAGTAGAATAAATAATTCTTCTACTTAGCAGCAAGATCGCAGGTATTCCTCATGCAGCAAGGGCTAAGGCTATGTCATTTTGTAACCAAATGGCTGCCAAAATCAATTTAATTAGAAAGGTTTTATCAGTTACGTCTGGTGCTGTTCAAGGTAGCAGTAATTTCCAAATAACTTCTATTCTCACAGTCAGTAAATTAGGTGACTAAAATAGGATTTATCCATGTTTTGACAATGCCTTATTCACTGTAATTAATTTAGGAGACTAAAATAGGATGAGGGATTAGAGATGGACAGATCGAGAGGAAGATATATAGATAGAAAAGAGAAAGTGAGAGGAAAATAGAGAAAGAGAAGGAGAGAGAGATAAAGGGATTGGTAGATAAACAGAGAGAGGGGAAGAGTTAGAAACAGAGAGGGATGAGACAGAGGAAAGGAGAGAGATAGAGGGAGTTAGAGAGAGAAAGGGGCTCAAAGAGAGATGGAGAGGGTGATATAGAGAGAAAGATAGATTGAGAGAGGGAAAGGGAGAGATGGATAGAGAGAGATATTAAGAGAGGAAGAGAGAGGGGGAGAGAAACAGAAGGGTTTTTCCTCGTTCAGTAGAGAAGAAATCTTCCGAGACTGAGGCCATTTTAATTTTTGTTACTATCCAGAGTACCCCTTTGGGGGGGTAGATTTTCCACACATTAGAAACCGACCGGGTTATCTATACTTTCACCTAACAAATTACTAAAAGAAAAAGATATTGTAAAATTTGAATTTAACATGAAAATACTATTTTAAAAAATAGCACGATAACATAAGTGCATGAGTGCCACTTCAGGTACTCCTTTGGCGTTGAGTTCCATGGCGACCAACATAATTATTTAATGGTCGCTCCCTTAGCCCCCCCCCCATTCAAGGCTAATGCATGCGCACGTAACATATTTTTTATTTACTGACGTTGGCTTAGTAACTAAACGATTTATTGATAATTTCGTAACCCTTAAACGCATGCCGGAAGATTTAAATTGGTTCATTATTGTTGTAATGAAAAAAAAAAGTTTCATTCAACACAAAACCAAAAACACGTATTAATGATAAATGATTTATTATTCTATTCATTGAAATTTACTAATTTTTAAATTAAAAAAGTAAAAAAAGTTAATAAAAAAATAGTTTAAAAAACTTGTTTTTTTTTTGTTTTATTTTTAGATTAGGTCCACCTTATAATCACCCCCAACCTCCTCATCTTAAGAACAGCTTCCGGAATAAACACCACTTTTGGAGGGGGGGGACTATTTGCAAAATTTAACTGATATTTGTTGTCAGCATACCCACCCGAAAATACTATTAAAAAAAGGAGGGGTTCAGTGCCCGTTGCAGAGAAGTAGATTTATTTATCAATAAAAGTACGGAGAAGTAAATTTATTTAACAATAAAAGTCGTCATTTAAAAAAGAAAATTGTTGAGGTGCACCTAAATGTAAATATTTACCCAAAAATTATCCCGAAGTTTATTACAAAAACGTTTTGTTTTCGCACTAGTCAACAATTTGTTCATCCGCGCATGTAAATTAAAAAATATTTGTAAAAGTGAGAAGTTATCAGTAAATGATTTAGTTTTTTTTTATTT
>NC_136492.1:143389518-143404518 GCF_053919585.1 Euprymna scolopes
CACTTAATTACTTAATATTAAATTTTGTTTACTTTATTACTTAATATTATATTTTATTTACTTAATTACTTAATATTAAATTTTATTTACTTAATTACTTAATATATAATTTTATTTACTTAATATGAAATTTTATTTACTTAATTACTTAATATTAAATTTTATTTACTTAATTACTTAATATTATATTTTATTTACTTAATTACTTAATATTAAATTTTATTTACTTAATTACTTAATATATAATTTTATTTACTTAATATTAAATTTTATTTACTTAATTACTTAATATTCAATTTTGTTTACTTTATTACTTAATATTATATTTTATTTACTTAATTACTTAATATTAAATTTTATTTACTTGATTACTTAATATATAATTTTATTTACTTAATATTAAATTTTATTTACTTAATTACTTAATATTAAATTTTACTAACTTAATTACTTAATATTATATTTTATTTACTTAATTACTTGAGATTTAATTTTGTTTACTTAATTACTTAATATTACATTTTATTTACTTAATTACTTAATATTATATTTTATTTACTTAATTACTTAATATTTAATTTTATTTACTTAATTACTTAATATTATATTTTATTTACTTAATTACTTAATATTATATTTTATTTACTTAATTACTTAATATTAAATTTTATTTACTTAATTACTTAATATTAAATTTATATTTACTTACTTACTTAATATTTTATTTTATTTACATAATTACTTAATATTAAATTTTATTTACTTAATTACTAAATATTTAATTTTATTTACTTAATTACTTAATATTTAATTTTATTTACTTAATCTTTATATAAATAAAATGAACTCATTTTTTCCCGACGGATTTTGACCTTAATAGGATTAAAAATCAAGATATTTCATGCAAATATAATATGCACAAACGGCAGAACAATATCTGAGGTGTGTTATAGGCTTATTATATCTCAAATTCCTCGATAATCTTAGATTTCTATACTTTTTCTGCTGAGAAGTCACGGCCAAAATCGGTTAAGATCAATGGAAGTGGTAAAATATTTTCTCTCTAGTAAATTCCTCCTCCCCCTGCCACCACTTAACACCGTTTGGGGATCGTTCACAAGGAACAGTTGAGAAGAGAACACGATTTCGCTTCGTAGTTCTTTCATGTGAAGTTATTTAAAATCACTGAACTAAGCTGCAGTGCTCTGTGGCGTAGTGGTTAGCGTGCTGGACAATGCACAAAATATTTACACGTTCGCGCCGACCTACCGTAGTCGTTTTTTTTTTTTCCTAAACAACTGGAATGGACTTTTCTTGTTGGCCAAACTGTTAACGTTGCAGATGGTTTTTTTTACACACTTTATTCTCCTACTTTTACTCATGACTCCAGGTTTGATCCTTCCTACGAACCTACCATAACATTTTTTAAAACTCCCCCCGTCCCGGAAACAAACACTCGGGCAACGCCGGGTACCCCCGCTAGTTACTTAATATTAAATTATATTTACTTAATTACTTAATATTAAACGTTATTTACTTCATTACTTAATATTTGTTAACTGAATTACTTAATATAAAATTTATTTACTTAATTACTTAATATTTAATATTATTTACTCAATTACTTAATATTTAATTTGTTTACTTAATTACTTAATATTAAATTATATTTACTTAATTACTAAATAATTAATTTTATTTACTTAATTACTCAAAAATATATTTTATTTACTTAATTACTTAATATTTCATTTTATTTATTAATTACTTAATATTAAATTTTATTTACTTAATTACTTAATATTTAATTTTATTTACTTAATTACTTAATATTAAATTATATTTACTTAATTACTTAATATTAAATTTTATTTACTTAATTACTTAATATTAAATTTTATTTACTTAATTACTTAATATTAAATTTTATTTACTTAATTACTTAATATTTAATTTTATTTACTTAATTACTTAATATTAAATTATATTTACTTAATTACTTAATATTAAGTTTTATTTACTTAATTACTTAATATTAAATTTTATTTACTTAATTACTTAATATTTAATTTTATTTACTTAATTACTTTATATTAAATTTTGTTTACTTAATTACTTAATATTACATTTTATTTACTTAATTACTTAATATTTAATTTTATTTACTTAATTACTTTATATTAAATTTTGTTTACTTAATTACTTAATATTAAATTTTATTTACTTAATTACTTAATATTTAATTTTATTTATTTAATTACTTTATATTAAATTTTGTTTACTTAATTACTTAATATTAAATTTTATTTACTTAATTACTTAATATTTAATTTTATTTACTTAATTACTTTATATTAAATTTTGTTTACTTAATTACTTAATATTAAATTTTGTTTACTTAATTACTTAATATTAAATTTTATTTACTTAATTACTTAATATTAAATTTTATTTACTTGATTACTTAATATTAAATGTTATTTACTTAATTACTTAATATTAAATTTTGTTTACTTAATTACATAATATTAAATTTTGTTTACTTAATTTCTTAATATTAAATTTTATTTACTTAATTACTTAATATTACATTTTATTTAGTTAATTACTTAATATAAAATTTTATTTACTTAATTACTTAATATTAAATTTTATTTACTTAATTACTTAATATTAAATTTTATTTACTTAATTACTTAATATTAAATTTTATTTAATTAATTACTTAATATTATATTTTATTTACTTAATTACTTAATATTATATTTTATTTACTTAATTACTAAATATTTCATTTTATTTACTTAATAACTTAATATTATATTTTATTTACTTTATTACTTAATATTATATATTATTTTCTTAATTACTTAATATTAAATTTTATTTACTTAATTACTTAATATTATATTTTATGTACTTAATTACTTAATATTATATTTTATTTACTTAATTACTTAATATTTCATTTTATTTACTTAATTACTTAATATTAAATTTTATTTACTTAATTACTTAATATTTAATTTTATTTATTTAATTACTTAATAGTAAATTTTATTTACTTAAATACTTAATATAAAATTTTATTTACTTAATTACTTAATATTAAATTTTATTTACTTAATTACTTAATATTAAATTTTATTTTCTTAATTACTTAATATTATATTTTATTTACTTGATTACTTAATATTAAATTTTATTTACTTAATTACTTAATATTATATTTTATTTACTTAATTACTTAATATCTCATTTTATTTACTGAATTACTTAATATTAAATGTTATTTACTTAATTACTTAATATTATATTTCATTTACTTAATTACTTAATATTAAATTTTGTTTACTTAATTACTTAATATTAAATTTTATGTACTCAATTACTTAATATTTAATTTTATTTACTTAATTACTTAATATTATATTTCATTTACTTAATTACTTAATATTAAATTTTGTTTACTTAATTATTTAATATTAAATTTTATTTACTTAATTACTTAATATTTAATTTTGTTTTCTTAATTACATAATATTAAATTTTGTTTACTTAATTACTTAATATTAAATTTTATTTACTTAATTATTTTATATTAAATCTTATTTACTTAATTACATAATATTAAATGTTATTTACTTAATTACTTAATATTATATTTTGTTTACTTAATTACTTTATAGTGAATTTTATTTACTTTATATTAAATTTTATTTACTTAATTACTTAATATTATATTTTATTTACTTAATTACTTAATATTATATTTTATTTACTTAATATTAAATTTTATTTACTTAATTACTTAATATTAAATTATATTTACTTTATTACTTAATATTTTATTTTATTTACTTACTTACATAATATTTAATTTTATTTACTTAATTACTTAATATTAAATTATATTTACTTAATTACTTAATATTATATTGTATTTACTTAATTACTTAATATTAAATTTTATTTACTTAATTACTTAATATTTAATTTTATTTACTTAATTACTTAATATTATATTTTATTTACTTAATTACTTAATATTATATTTTATTTACTTAATTACTTAATATTATAGTTTATTCACTTAATATTAAATTATATTTACTTAATTACTTAATATTATATTTTATTTACTTAATTACCTAATATTAAATTTTAGTTACTTAATTACTTAATATTTCATTTTATTTACTTTATTACTACATATTATATTTTATTTACTTAATTACTTAATATTAAATTTTGTTTACTTAATTACTTAATATTAAATTTTATTTACTTAATTACTTAATATTCAATTATATTTACTTAATTACTTAATATTATATTTTATTTACTTAATTACTTAATATTAAATTTTATTTACTTTATTACTTAATATTGAATTTTATTTACTTAATTACTTAATATTTCATTTTATTTACTTTATTACTTCATATTATATTTTATTTACTTAATTACTTAATATTATATTTTATTTACTTAATTACTTAATATTAAATTTTATTTACTTAATTACTTAATATTTCATTTTATTTACTTTATTACTTAATATTATATTTTATTTACTTAATTACTTAATATTAAATTTTGTTTACTTAATAACTTAATATTAAATTTTATTTACTTAATTACTTAATATTTAATTTTATTTACGTTATTACTTAATATTTAATTTTATTTACTTAATTACTTAAAAATATCTTTTATTTACTTAATTACTTAATAATATATTTTATTTACTTAATTACTTAATATTAAATTTTATTTACTTAATTACTTAATATTTAATTTTGTTTACTTAATTACTTTATATTAAATTTTGTTTACTTAATTACTTAATATTAAATTTTATTTACTTAATTACTTAATAATGAATCTTATTTACTTAATTACATAATATTAAATTTTATTTATTTAATTACTTAATATTAAATGTTATTTACTTAATTACTTAATATTAAATTTTATTTACTTAATTACTTAATAATGAACTTTATTTACTTAATTACATAATATTAAATTTTATTTACTTAATTACTCAATATTAAATGTTATTTACTTATTATTTAATATTTAATTTTGTTTACTTAATTACTTTATAGTGAATTTTATTTACTTTATATTAAATTTTATTTACTTAATTACTTAATATTATATTTTATTTACTTAATTACTTAATGTTAAATTATATTTACTTAATTACTTAATATTATATTTTATTTACTTAATTACTTAATATTTAATTTTATTTACTTAATTACTTAATATTATATTATATTAACTTAATTACTTAATATTATATTTTATTTACTTAACTACTTAATATTAAATTATATTTACTTAATTACTTAATATTTGATTTTATTTACTTAATTACTTAATATTATATTTTATTTACTTAATATTAAATTTTATTTACTTAATTACTTAATATTTAATTTTATTTACTTAATTACTTAATATTAAATTTTATTTACTTAATTACTTAATATTTAATTTTATTTACGTTATTACTTAATATTTAATTTTATTTACTTAATTACTTAATAATATCTTTTATTTACTTAATTACTTAATAATATATTTTATTTACTTAATTACTTAATATTAAATTTTATTTACTTAATTACTTAATATTTTATTTTGTTTACTTAATTACTTAATATTAAATTTTGTTTACTTAATTACTTAATATTATATTTTATTTACTTAATTACTTAATATTAAATCTTTTTTACTTAATTACATAATATTAAATTTTATTTACTTAATTACTTAATATTAAATGTTATTTACTTAATTACTTTATATTAAATTTTATTTACGTAATTACTTAATATTTAATTTTGTTTACTTAATTACTTTATAGTGAATTTTATTTACTTTATATTAAATTTTATTTACTTAATTACTTAATATTATATTTTATTTACTTAATTACTTAATATTAAATTATATTTACTTAATTACTTAATATTATATTTTATTTACTTAATTACTTAATAATATATTTTATTTACTTAATTACTTTATATTAAATTATATTTACTTAATTACTTAATATTATATTTTATTTACTTAATTACTTAATATTTCATTTTATGTACTTAATTACTTAATATTTCATTTTATTTACTTAATTACTTAATATTAAATTTTATTTACTTAATTACTTAATATTATATTTCATTTACTTAATTACTTAATATTAAATTTTGTTTACTTAATTACTTAATATTAAATTTTATTTACTAAATTACTTAATATTATATTTTATTTACTTAATTACTTAATATTATATTTTATTTACTTAATTACTTAATATTATATTTTATTTACTTAATTACTTTATATTATATTTTATTTGCGTAATTACTTAATATTAAATTTTGTTTGCTTGATTACTTAATAATAAATTTTATTTACTTAATTACTTAATATTATATTTTATTTACTTAATTACTTAATATTAAATTATATTTACTTAATTACTTAATATTATATTTTATTTACTTAATTACTTAATAATATATTTTATTTACTTAATTACTTAATATTAAATTATATTTACTTAATTACTTAATATTATATTTTATTTACTTAATTACTTAATATTTAATTTTATTTACTTAATTACTTAATATTTAATTTTATTTACTTAATTACTTCATATTATATTTTATTTACTTAATTACTTAATATTAAATTTTGTTTACTTAATTACTTAATATTAAATTTTATTTACTTAATTACTTAATATTTAATTTTATTTACGTTATTACTTAATATTTAATTTTATTTACTTAATTACTTAATATTAAATTTTATTTACTTAATTACTTAATAATAAATTTTATTTACTTAATTACTTAATATTTAATTTTATTTACTTAATTACTTAATATTTAATTTTGTTTACTTAATTACTTAATATTAAATTTTATTTACTTAATTACTTAATATTAAATCTTATTTACTTAATTACATAATATTAAATTTTGTTTACTTAATTACTTAATATTAAATTTTATTTACTTAATTACTTAATATTAAATTTTATTTACTTAATTACTTAATATTTAATTTTGTTTACTTAATTACTTAATATTAAATTTTATTTACTTAATTACTTAATATTAAATCTTATTTACTTAATTACATAATATTAATTTTTCTTTACTTAATTACTTAATATTAAATGTTATTTACTTAATTACTTAATATTAAATGTTATTTACTTAATTACTTAATATTAAATGTTATTTACTTAATTACTTTATATTTAATTTTGTTTACTTAATTACTTTATAGTGAATTTTATTTACTTAATATTAAATTTTATTTACTTAATTACTTAATATTATATTTTATTTACTTAATTACTTAATATTAAATTATATTTACTTAATTACTTAATATTATATTTTATTTACTTAATTACTTTATAATATATTTTATTTACTTAATTAATTAATATTTAATTTTATTTACTTAATATTAAATTGTATTTACTTAATTACTTAATATCATATTTTATTTACTTAATTACTTTATATTATATTTTATTTACTTAATTACTTAATATTTAATATTATTTACTTAATTACTTGATATTTAATTTAAATTTATTTCATCTATCTATCTTTTTTTATTTATTTTTAATTATGTCAGCTTGTATAAGACTCTGTTCTTATCGTTCACTACTTACAGTTTAAATCAAGTCGGTCACTTTAGCTCGCATGTTAAAATCATTGGATCACCGTAACAGACGTTAAGGCATTTAAAAATAAATGTTTAAATTTCAAGGATATTAAGGCTGAGATGATTTGTTCCTTGCTAAAGGAGAAAGAAATGAGTCGGTTTCCGAGTTCGAATCTTCTTACCGGCAGTTACATGTCACGCTTCACTGGTGATTTCCGAAAGGTAAAACACTAATGTCTGTGGGTATTTCATAATTTTTATAGTATAATTATATATATATATATAAAGTAGTAAGTTATAAAATATATATGGCAATTAAGCTACACAGAATATTCCGCGTTTCATCCACGCTAGCATTCATAAGCCTGATGAATCCTAGCGTGGATGTAACGCGGAATATTCTGTGTAGCTTAATTGCCATGTATATTTTATAACTTACTACCTTGCTCTGTTGAAGTAAATACGTAAAGTTTACACATAAATTTATACTTTCGTATATTAATTTATGTGATTAAGTGAAGTGGTCATATATATGCATATATATATATGTATACTATAATAAATAAATATATATTTATATTTATACGTAGATTATATTATATATATTAGATTAAAAACTGAAATGCTATATGATTACAGATTGTATAATAATCTAAACATAAATTACGAATAATTATTAGTACATTGTTATGCATTAAAAACATTTATTTCTATGTGGAAATAATTACATTTCCTACTAAAGAAATAAACAGTGGATGTATTCTTGTTTTGTTTTGTTTAAGTATGAAATAAGCATTTAGTTTTGTTGTATTTAAGAATGAAATAAACATTTAGTGCACATTTATATTTAGTGTACATATATTTTAATCAGAAAATAGTTCTGATCATATACACTGTTTAAACAAGAGTGAAAATTGAAATTGTACATAATAATTAAACAGCCGTAAAAAGACATAAAACACCATTGTATATTTTCCAATGTGGTATATGAGTTGAAACTAATTAATACCGTGAAACATATTCTGTACTATCTCACTAAGTATAGAGTGTTTGGTATTTGCAAGTTGATGATAGTTAACTTAAAAGAGTTTTATATACACAAACATATATGCATATATCTATTATAAAAAGGGTAAATATCTGCTAGTGTGCATGTATTCATATATTTATGAAATCAAAGGCGGATGAGAATAATTCTGATACTATATTAAAATATGAATACTGGGATGCATAATATGTTTAAATAAGAAGAAAATATTCATTTTCTCTGCCTGAACGACCGCAGAATCGGTTAGGTTAAGGTTACGTTAAATCGTCTCTATTACTAAATGTTTTAGCATCTATGCACGAATGAATTTCTATCTCTCACTTTCGTTAATTGCATACATTTGCAACATCAACGTGGCTCAATGGGTAAGGAGGTTGACTGAAAAACATTGGTTTTGCGTTCGCGCCACCTTAAGGCGGATGTTTTATTTTTATTTTAAACATATTTTTGTAAACGTTTATTTCGGTAAGCTTTTGCATTATTTACATTGCTCAGAACAAATAATTATTTTATCAACGGTTTATATAGCTGAGGGTTAGTTTAGTACTTACAACACTCACAAATTCATTTGTTAATCGTAACCGCTTAAAACTTTTTTCTGTCTCACATGACCCTATTTCGAATTAGTAGCAGTGAGCTGAAATCAGTTAAATTTTTTTACCAAACATTTAGCTGGGGATTGATTTCAAGAGCAGATCACTATTAAATGCATGATCATTACCCAAGTAAATCATAAATAGTTTATTAAAAATCATAACCATTTACAATTTTTCTCTCGCTCACTTGCCCTTATTCAGAATCCGTAACAGTGTTATTCATAGATTTTTTTTTTTACCAAAGTGTTAATTAGCAATGTTCTTAAAAAGGTTACCTATTTATACTGATATAATTTGTTGCACAGTAAAATAATAAATTAAAACAAACTCATTTACATGTGAAGTCCAACCCGATTTTGTTACCATTTTTATATAACCCCGGCTGCTAGTATACATATATATAATTCTTAAAACTACAATTTTTCTACTGACTTTGATATATATATATATATATATATATATATATATATATATATATATATAACAGTAACTATATAAGTGGTCCACTATACGTGTTTGGAAAAAAGTTAAGTCACAAGTCAAAATGCTATTGTGTAAGTATGTAAGTAATATACAATGTGAGTATTTGGCAGCGTGGCATTCGGTATGTGTGCGTGTTTTGGTTTACTTTGTTAATGTTAATGCGTGTATAGCTGTAAGTAACTATTTGTTCCTGCTCGCCTGACATTTGTCATTATGTATGAAGATGTGCGCAAGATTAATAAGCTTGTATGTAAGTCATTGGATCTCTTAAGCCACTGTGCCAGACACGCCAGGTGTGTTTAGCAGACGTTCTGGGGGTAAAAGTAATAATACTGTTTGAAGAATACTATTTAAATGCTTATAATAATGTACTATTTTTATTTTATTCCTGAATTTCAAACAATTATATATATATAAATAACTTTATCATGTTCAGTCATATGTGCTTGAATAATGACTTGCAGCCAATATATATATATACATATATATATATATATATATATATATATATATATATAAAGATATATATGTATATATATATATATATATATATATATATATATATATATATATATATATATTAAATTTTAGTCATTCACCGAATGTAAAAATTTATGACGTGAAATGTTTAGATTTCAAATCAAATTATTTTTATTATTCTATGTAAGACAAAAAATTCATGTGAAATATTATAACTCCTTTTCCTATAGGATTTCGATGTCTACCCTCTCTTCAGGGGAGAAAATATTAGCAAATAGTTATAATGGTTTACACCTTATTTGCTAAAGTCAGTGAAACATGGAAAATCACAATTAAAATTTGTTTAAGTATTAAAACATCATAGAGTAAGGGAAGTTAATGAAAAGGATATAAAAATTCACATCCAAATTGCATGGTAAAATCTGAAGTGAATGTCTTTGATAGCAGTGTGGTAAAATGATCCAAACTGTATTTTGAGTAATCCACATCACAACGTCGAAATAGGCATTTTCCTGGGGCAATTTTCTTTGTTTATATAATGGGTCCGGTAAATAAAATTTTTTATATAGGTCCGATGGATCTGTTTATTAATGAACATATAAATTGATATATTTAATATTTTTTATACTCATAGAACATGAGATTCAAATTCCACTCAAAAACAACTTCAAAGTGTTAATAAAATAAAAATAAAACCGTTTTCAGTAGACAGGCAACGGAAAATAAGAGAAATAAGAAAAATGAAAAATGAAAAAAGGAAAAAGAAAATATTTTTAATATATGTATACAGTGCTGGTAAAAAAAAGTCCGCACTTGTAATTTTTAAAAAAAACTGCTAATTTAAGCTAAATTGAATAAAACAACGTATACCTCATTTGATTTGTCTTTTATTCCTCTATGATTTTACCTGTTCATATTTGACTTTTAATAGAAATATTCTAAAATTTGCAGTTTTGGAAATAAGTACAAGTGCGGACTGTCTTTTTGCCGCCTGTGTATATAATCTAATCCAAAATATGTATATATATATATATATATATATATATATATATATATATATATATATATATATATATATATATATATATATATATATATACGAGCGGCGTGCAATAAGTAATGCCCTTGAGCCACGTCCAGTCGTCTGATCTAGCTCAAATTTTGCATGTGCAATGATTTGTATCTCTACGGGTTATGTGGAAAATTACAGCTCTGAACTAATTGTGGTTTCTGTTTTACAGGTGTTTGAACTGAGTCAGGTGCGAAATAGAGCCTGTTGAATATCGAGCAGTGATCCGGTTTTGTATTTGAAAGGACGCACACCACAGTAGACTTTGGATGAAATTATGGTGATAATGCCCCATCATATGACCTTGTAAAACGCTGACATCGTGAATTCAAACGTGGCCGGAAGTCTGTAGAAACAGCTCCCAGACCTGGTGGCCCCCCGTCTGCCATTGATGAGGCATCTGTCCGTCAAGTTGAGGCTGCCATTTTGGAAAATCGGCGCATTACTATTCGCCAAATAGGCCAAGATGTCAATATTAGTACAGGGTCTGTGGAAACTATCATTCGTTACCATTTACATATGCATAAGGTGTCTGCCAGATGGATTCCCAAGTTGCTCACACCATTCCAGAAGCGAGAACGCATCGAGTGCTCGAGGATGAATTTGGAGATTTGCCAAGAAGATAAGTGAAAGTTTTCAAAAGACTGATTACACAGGTTGAAACCTGGGGCCATCACAATGATCCAAAGACCAAAGCCCCGTCAATGCAGTGGAAGCACTTGGACTCACCACCTCAAGGCAAGAGCGCAGTCCTCCGCTGGCAAGGTTATGCTCAGTCTGCTGGGACCAGGACGGAGTAGTGATGACAGATTTCCTGGCAAAGGCTACCACAATCACAGGAGCCTATTATGCTTCACTTTTGAGGAAATTAAGGGAAGCTATCAAAATCAAGAGGCGGGGTAAGATCAGCAAGGTACCCTGCTCTGCAGGAAAACGCTCCGGTCCACAACTTGCATGTCGCCAGATCAGATCGTGTGGTTATGAAATCCTACCCAATCCTCCCTACTCTCCTGACCTTGCACCATCTGACTTTCACCTCTTCCCAGCCATGAAGTTGTTTTTGAAAGGAAAGCGTTTCCCAGATGATGCAGCCTTGATTTCTGAAGTCACGTCGTGATTGGAGGACCAACCTGGGGTGTTCTTCAAAAACGGTCTCCAGAGTTGCATCAAACGATGGGAGAAATGCATAACTCTGGGTGGTTCCTATGTAGAGAAAGACTACTAACTGTGCCAAGTTTCGTTGCTCTACTACTAGTGGAAGTGGGTCAGGGGCATTACTTATTGCACGTCCCTCGTGTAAATATATATATATATATATATAATTATTATTTTATTATTAATATTATTCTGACCTTTTAAATTCATACTGTTCATGGGATAATATGCCATTTCTTACTCATTATATCTAACGTTGCATTCATATTCTTTATTTTTATATTTCGCTTTCTTATATTCGTACTTTAGCAAGACATGGCTCTTTGAATAAAAAAATGTCCTCATGCTAATGGTATTCCGCCTCGAACCTTATAATACGAAGGATTGATCATTACGCATGCGTGCCTGCATATAGAGCTTCAAAGAATATTTTTCTCCGTTTTCCACTCATGTTTTGCTTACATTGAAAAAGCACAGTGAACCCTATGCTCTAATATTCGTCAGAATAGAACATTCTTTGCGTCTCTTATTTCTATTCTGCACGGCATGGAAAGATATTAAACTATATACTTTTGAGAAGGAAGACGCATTAATGTTAAATCCTCTCTTAATTTTTATTTTAAATTACTTAATAATAGAACTACAGTTTGAGAGATTTATTTTTGATTAAATAAGTCGGGTGTTGATTCAGTCGAAAATTGCGGAAAAAAGTACATAGTAATCCATTTCTAAACACTGATGGCGTTGAGGTAATTCATAGTAATACACTCCATGTATTTGATAATATTGGACTTGAGAACGATTATATTGTCATTTTCACGTTGATGTATTCCATACGTTGTAATTTCTTGAAAAGAAACCCACCTTTTGGTAGTTCTGTTTGATTTTAAATGCATAAAAGAAGAAAAGAAACTTCGTATTGGTGTTGGTAGGAATTCGAATTCTTGCTGGAAAATTTTTACGGGATTGAGCCTCAGTTGAGTATTTATCATTAAAATACAAATTGACTAGAGAAAGACTAGGATATCTCTAATGTGAAAATTGGTGGCAACAAAGAGAAGAGATAATCTCACACTAGATAGCGAAGTCGATTACGTACATTATCAAGATAAGAACAAGTACGTTTTTTACACAATGGTCACCATTTATCAAGGCCCGGAAGCCACTAAGGGATAAGGGTTATTGCAAGTACATTACGTTAGTGTGGAGATTTGATGACGTGTTTACTTAAGGGGGCGGTTCATTAGGAATTTGTTAACGTTGGACTTGAACACATCCAAGTTGTAGTCAGGTGGGAAGCAGGCAGACGGAACAGAGTTCCACAGGCTTGCAGTTCTAAGAAAGAAGCTTTGTTCATGGAATCCACGTTTTGATTTAGGCACAGACGTGAGCACAGGATTCCGTCTTGAAACGTATATGATTCAGGTAGAAATTTGCGTCTAGAGTAAATATTTTCTGGAGTATTAGATTGATCAAATCATTTTTCCAGTGACTTAGCTATAGTTATTATGTAAATTTTCCATTTCGTGAGGTTCATTGTTAAGCTGAGACACAAGCCATCCAATCATCCGAAAGAATGTAATTGAATGAGAGCCAATGGACCCGGAACTCTTCACTGACACCGAGCTAAATAAAACAACTCTTCTTACAAGAGAATATATTCATCTCTATTTTTAGATTCCTGCGTCTCAAGTGATACACTCCGCTTCAACAGTTGGCCTGATCAAATTACTGGCCGAAAATGTGTCATCACAAGTAGCACCTAAAATCAATAGATTTCCATGTTTCAAACGAAAAATAATGATCCGATCCCATCGTTCGCCATCACAACTGTCGATACCTACACGTTCTTGTATTATAAATCTGTTTTCCCGTACCGTCAGAAATAAAAACGCGTTCTTTTTATATTGCGTCTATGTGTTGAATAATTAATCATTACACAGATCTGCACGCTCTAACTGGCACAAATAAAATGTTATTAATCAATCATGTGCTGTCAAACAGGAATATGTAGAAAGGAGAGAAAAATAATCTAAATATTAATTTATTTGTCCATACGTCAAGTGTCACAAAAAATCATCATAGCAAACAGTAATACGAAACAAATTACCTCCCTTTATAGTCCCTCTGTATCTTAATCATAAACTATTTCCTCTCGAAAATTGAAATGGTCAGTGATGTTTTTTATTGAGTGTGCGTGTGTTCTTATACAGTTGCGTCAAAAAGTAAGGGACAAAATTTTAAAAACTAATATTTGTTAGAAGTAAAAGCTGTGAAAAATTTTAATCATTTGCAAAGGATAGAAAAAGAATTACAACAATAATTTATCTATTTTCAAAATAGGAACGTCGAAAAATAAGGGACAAAAGAGAAAAACAATGTTAACAGCCAAAACCTCCCAATAAAAATACATGTACAATCTATAGTTAGTAAATGAGCCCGTAATCTCAATGAGA